>NC_092147.1:12604346-12931846 GCF_045791955.1 Oncorhynchus clarkii lewisi | reverse complement strand
GGTTACAGCCAGACAGACGCCCAGCCAACGGAGGACAGACTCACTGCCAGAGAAAGAAAGTGGGATGGAAAGAGGGCCAGTAGAAAAGGGTGGATGCTAGGAAAGATGAAGAGAAGATGAGGAGTGAAACAGTAAGAGCAACAGAGGGAGTTTGTGTGTGTGTGTGTGTGTGTGTGTGTGTGTGTGTGTGTGTGTGTGTGTGTGTGTGTGTGTGTGTGTGTGTGTGTGTGTGTGTGTCGGTGTGTGTCGGTGTGTGTCGGTGTGTGTCGGTGTGTGTGTGTGTGTGTGTCGGTATGTGTGTGTGTGTGTGTGTGTCGGTATGTGTGTCTGTGGTGTGTGTGTCGGTATGTGTGTCTGTCTGTACGTGGATGTGTCAGAGTGTCACGTCGGTGGGCCCGCAGAGAACGGGGCCGACGATTTATTGACTCTGTCACAGGCCGCAAGACACTCACTTCCCCCTGGAAGAGAGGAGGCAGGTGTTTGTCATAATCGCCAGAGAGGAAGGTAGGGAGAGAGGGAGGGAGGAGGAGGAGGAGGGGGTAGGAGGGTTAGCCGAGTGGCTGCTGCTGTTATTTATGGTTTGTTTTGACTTAATTTCAATTTCAATTGAAGGGGCTTTATTGGCATGGGAAACATATGTTTACATTGCCAAAGCAAGTGAAGTAGATAATAAACAAAAGTGAAATAAACAAAACAACATGAACAATTATTACTTATTTATCTATTTACACATCCCCCCCTCTCTGTCTCTCTCTCTGTCTCTCTGTCTCTCTGTCTCTCTCTCTATCTCTGTCTCTCTCTGTCTCTCTGTCTCTCTCTGTCTCTCTCTGTCTCCCCCCCACCCCTCTCTCTGTCTCTCTCTGTCTCTCCCCCCACCCCCTCTCTCTGTCTCTCTCTGTCTCTCTGTCTCTCTCTGTCTCTCTCTGTCTCTCTGTCTCTCTCTGTCTCTTTGTCTCTCTCTGTCTCTCTCTGTCTTTCTCTCTGTCTCTCTCTGTCTCTCTCTCTGTCTCTCTGTCTCTCTGTCTCCCTCTGTCTCTCTCTGTCTCTCTCTCTCTCTGTCTCTCTCTGTTTCTCTGTCTCTCTCTGTCTCTCTGTCTCCCTGTCTCTCTCTGTCTCTCTGCCTCTCTGTCTCTCTCTGTCTCCCTCTGTCTCTCTCTGTCTCTCTCTCTCTCTGTCTCTCTCTGTTTCTCTGTCTCTCTCTGTCTCTCTGTCTCCCTGTCTCTCTCTGTCTCTCTGTCTCTCTGTCTCTCTCTGTCTCTCTCTGTCTCTCTCTTTCTCTCTCTGTCTCTCTCTGTCTCTCTCTGTCTCTCTGTGTCTCTCTGTCTCTCTCTGTCTCTCTCTGTCTCTCCCCCCACCCCCTCTCTCTGTCTCTCTCTGTCTCTCTCTGTCTCTCCCCCCACCCCCTCTCTCTGTCTCTCTCTGTCTCTCTCTGTCTCTCTGTCTCTCTCTGTCTCTTTGTCTCTCTCTGTCTCTCTCTGTCTCTCTCTGTCTCTATCTATGTCTCTCTCTGTCTCTCTCTCTGTCTCTCTCTCTGTCTCTATGTCTCTCTCTGTCTCCCTCTGTCTCCCTCTGTCTCTCTCTGTCTCTCTCTCTCTCTCTGTGTCTCTCTCTGTTTCTCTGTCTCTCTCTGTCTCTCTGTCTCCCTGTCTCTCTCTGTCTCTCTGTCTCTCTGTCTCTCTCTGTCTCCCTCTGTCTCCCTCTGTCTCTCTCTGTCTCTCTCTCTCTCTCTCTGTCTCTCTTTGTTTCTCTGTCTCTCTCTGTCTCTCTGTCTCCCTGTCTCTCTCTGTCTCTCTGTCTCTCTGTCTCTCTCTGTCTCTCTCTGTCTCTCTCTGTCTCTCTCTGTCTCTCTGTGTCTCTCTGTCTCTCTCTGTCTCTCTCTGTCTCTCCCCCCACCCCCTCTCTCTGTCTCTCTCTGTCTCTCTCTGTCTCTCCCCCCACCCCCTGTCTCTGTCTCTCTCTGTCTCTCCCCCCACCCCTCTCTCTGTATCTCTCTGTCTCTCCCCCCACCCCCCCTCTCTGCCTCTCTCTGTCTCTCCCCCCACCCCTCTCTCTGTCTCTCCCCCCACCCCATCTCTCTGTCTCTCTCTTTTTGTTAATTCTTTCCAATGTGTCAAGTAATTATCTTTTTGTTTTCTCATGATTTGGTTGGGTCTAATTGTGCTGCTGTCCTGGGGCTCTGTAGGGTGTGTTTGTGTTTGTGAACAGAGCCCCAGGACCAGCTTGCTTAAGGGACTCTTCTCCAGGTTCATCTCTCTGTAGGTGATGGCTTTGTTATGGAAGGTTTGGGAATCGCTTCCTTTTAGGTGGTTGTAGAATTTAACGTCTCTTTTCTGGATTTTGATAATTAGTGGGTATCGGCCTAATTCTGCTCTGCATGCATTATTTGGTGTTCTACGTTGTACACAGAGGATATTTTTGCAGAATTCTGCGTGCAGAGTCTCAATTTGGTCTTTGTCCCATTTTGTGAAGTCTTGGTTGGTGAGCGGACCCCAGACCTCACAACCATAAAGGGCAATGGGCTCTATGACTGATTCAAGTATTTTTAGCCAAATACTGTCTCTCTCTGTCTCTCCCCCACCCCCTCTCTCTGTCTCTCTCTGTCTCTCCCCCCACCCCTCACTATGTCTCTCTCTGTCTCTCCCCCCACCCCCTCACTATGTCTCTCTCTGTCTCTCCCCCCACCCCCTCACTATGTCTCTCTCTGTCTCTCTCTGTCTCTCCCCCCACCCCCTCACTATGTCTCTCTCTGTCTCTCCCCACACCCCCTCTCTCTGTCTCTCTCTGTCTCTCTTTGTCTCTCCCCCCACCCCCTCTCTCTGCCTCTCTCTGTCTCTCCCCCCACCCCCTCTCTATGTCTCTCTCTGTCTCTCCCCCCACCCCCTCTCTCTGTCTCTCTCTGTCTCTCCCCCACCCCCTCTCTCTGCCTCTCTCTGTCTCTCCCCCCACCCCCTCTCTATGTCTCTCTCTGTCTCTCCCCCCACCCCCTCTCTCTGTCTCTCTCTGTCTCTCCCCCCACCCCCTCTTTCTGTCTCTCTCTGTCTCTCCCCCCACCCCCTCTCTCTGTCTCTCTCTGTCTCTCTCTGTCTCTCCCCCCACCCACTCTCTCTGTCTCTCTCTGTCTCTCCCCCCACCCCCTCTCGCTGTCTCTCTCTGTCTCTCCCCCCACCCCTCTCTCTGTCTCTCTCTGTCTCTCTGTCTCTCCCCCCACCCCCTCTCTCGGTCTCTCTCTGTCTCTCGCTGTCTCTCCCCCCACCCCCTCTCTCCGTCTCTCTCTGTCTCTCCTTCTCTCTGTCTCCCTCTCTCTCCCCCTCTCTCGCCCCCTCTTTCTCACCCTCCCTCTTTCTCTCTCTCTCTCCACCCATCCTCTCTCTCTCTCTCTCTCTCTCTCTCTCTCTCTCTCTCTCGCTCTCCACCAGGGTTATCCACTAAGCCAGCCCATTCCTCTATCCATCTGTGTTTGCTCAGGCCTTGCGATCTGGCGTTCTGTACATTATTAATGTGGCCTGGCGCTGAGGCCTGTGTCACTGAGGCTGGCTTCTCAACCACCCCTCCAAACACACACATACAGCACACACACAATCCCCATGTGGGTGTGTGTGAGCCATTGTTTTAACGTGTATTCAGTATGTAATTTTGGTCCAGAAAGCTATCACAGTGGAGAGGAGGGAATCATGCTAATGTGGAATTAGCGGATGGTTAGGTGACCATGACTATATGAGGTCATGTTGGGTGTTTGGCAGGACAGCGTGGTTAACACCCCTACTCTTACCATAAGGACCATGGGCATAACCCTAACCCTATAGAATGACCATAAGGACCATGGGCTCTGCAGTCACCACAGTGTCTTATCTGATAAATAACTTTAGTCTATTTGTTCATGTTGTTCTTGGACTAGGTCACTTGTAAAAGGAGAAAATGATCTTGTCATTGACTTCAATGTAAATGAGCAGAGCTAGGCTCTCTAGCCATAGCAGTGGTGCTGGTGTGATCTCTTCCAATCCCTCTCAGTTCTTCAGACACCCATAGAGAGGGTCCAGACACTGGATTCTACAAGGGTCCAGACACTGGATTCTACAAGGGTCCAGACACTGGACTCTACAAGGGTTCAGACACTGGACTCTACAAGGATCCAGACACTGGACTCCACAAGGGTCCAGACACTGGACTCTACAAGGGGGGTGACTCTACAGGGGTCCAGACAATTGACTCTACAAGGGTCCAGACACTGGATTCTACAAGGGTCCAGACACTGGACTCTACAAGGGTCCAGACACTGGACTCTACAAGGATCCAGACACTGGACTCTACAAGGGTCCAGACACTGGACTCTACAAGGGGGGTGACTCTACAAGGGTCCAGACACTGGACTCTACAAGGGGGGTGACTCTACAAGGGTCCAGACACTGGACTCTACAAGGGGGGTGACTCTACAAGGGTCCAGACACTGGACTCTACAAGGATCCAGACACTGGACTCTACAAGGGTCCAGACACTGGATTCTACAAGGGTCCAGACACTGGACTCTACAAGGGTCCAGACACTGGACTCTACAAGGGTCCAGACACTGGATTCTACAAGGGTCCAGACACTGGACTCTACAAGGGGGGTGACTCTACAAGGATCCAGACACTGGACTCTACAAGGGGGGTGACTCTACAAGGATCCAGACACTGGACTCTACAAGGGGGGTGACTCTACAAGGATCCAGACACTGGACTCTACAAGGGTCCAGACACTGGACCCTACAAGGATCCAGACACTGGATTCTACAAGGGTCCAGACACTGGATTCTACAAGGGTCCAGACACTGGATTCTACAAGGGTCCAGACACTGGACTCTACAAGGGTCCAGACACTGGACTCTACAAGGATCCAGACACTGGACTCTACAAGGGTCCAGACACTGGATTCTACAAGGGTCCAGACACTGGATTCTACAAGGGTCCAGACACTGGACTCTACAAGGGTCCAGACACTGGACTCTACAAGGATCCAGACACTGGATTCTACAAGGGTCCAGACACTGGATTCTACAAGGGTCCAGACACTGGATTCTACAAGGGTCCAGACACTGGATTCTACAAGGGTCCAGACACTGGACTCTACAAGGGTCCAGACACTGGACTCTACAAGGGGGGTGACTCTACAAGGGTCCAGACACTGGACTCTACAAGGGGGGTGACTCTACAAGGGGGGCGACTCTACAGGGGTCCAGACAATTGACTCTACAAGAGCCCAGACACTGGACTCTACAAGGGCCCAGACACTGGACTCTAGGGTCCAGACACTGGACTCTACAAGGGTCCAGACACTGGACTCTACAAGGGGGGTGACTCTACAAGGGGGGTGACTCTACAAGGGGGGTGACTCTACAAGGGGGGTGACTCTACAAGGGGGGTGACTCTACAAGGGTCCAGACACTGGACTGTACAAGGGGGGTGACTCTAAAAGGGTCCAGACACTGGACTCTACAAGGGGGGTGACTCTACAAGGGGGGTGACTCTACAAGGGTCCAGACACTGGACTCTACAAGGGGGGTGACTCTACAAGGGGGGTGACTCTACAAGGGGGTGACTCTACAAGGGGGGTGACTCTACAAGGGGGGTGACTCTACAAGGGGGGTGACTCTACAAGGGGGTGACTCTACAAGGGAGGTGACTCTACAAGGGGGTGACTCTACAAGGGAGGTGACTCTACAAGGGGGGTGACTCTACAAGGGGGGTGACTCTACGTGAGCAGCCATGTTCCCTCTGCCATGCCTTCCTTTATTGTCTGTGGGGGGGGGGGGGGTGTATTACAACATGAAACATGAAAACGCCCGAGATGCACACACACACACACACACACACACACACACGACCCTCTGCGCCTGTTTGATAACCACCCCGCGGCCCGAGGGACAAAAGTTACCCATAGTGGCCCCTTGGAGAGAGAAAGGGATAGAGTGAGGGATGGAGGGAGGGAGAAACAAGATGTGTGACTGTAATAGTAAACATTCCCAGTCTGCTCACCATGGAAACGAGGGGGAAGGGTTGATTGAGGTGCCTGTGTGTGTCCACCCTCCAACCCCCCTCTCCCTCTCTCATTGAAAAGTTGTCTTGTTTGAGAGAGTGGGTGGGGGGTTGTCGGTGGCGAGGTCAGTGCCCGTGGAAGGAGGGAATGGGTTTTAGGCATTGCCAATGCAATGGGCACAGTGCCTGCGAGTCAGCGCTGCCATGGGAGCCAGTGGCGGTTGCCCCCTGAGACACAGCACTGAGGACCCCGTGATGCTCTGCTCTGTGCCTGTCTAGAATACTGTTTTCAAACACCAGATACACACACAGCCCGCCCCCTTGTCCTCCTGACTAGTCGAGACATGTATACGCACACACACACACACACACACACACTCACACTCACACTCACACTCACACTCACACTCACACACACACACACACACACACAGTGAGGCTAGTACAAATGATCACAGTTGCCTTATAGTCACTTCTCTCATGTAGCACATCTTTAGAGGGAGGATTTAAATGCGCAATCTGTCTTTGTCTTCTCTGATTTGAAGGTATACTACCTCTGCACTTAAATGTGTATGAGTTACAGATTGCACCTTTACAGAAGTTAAATATTTCACCATTTAAATAGTTTGTTTTGTCGCTGCCATAATAATAAACAGTGTGTTGTGTATTTAGGCGGGCTGGGTGTCATTACCTTGTTGAACCAGTAGGGGGAGAAGCTCTGACCAGTTTACTTTCCCACAGTAATTATGATGCATTCTAATACAAGCAGACAACTGTCTCAGACAACACTGTCACTTATCAATGCATCTGGGGGTACAGTAATATTACAAGACGTACCAAGACCAAAAACACACACTGTTAATAATGTTGCATTACAGTACTAGACATTTCACTGATTATGATTATTTCACTGATTATGAGTTAGTTTGGGTGTCTGCACTAGAGGAGGTCTGCAGGACACCGAAGAGGTGTATCATAGGATACGTCCCAAATGGCACCCTATTCCCTATATAGTGCACTGCTTTCGACCAGGGGAGACATAGGTAGAGTGAGAGAAGGGAGAGAGGAGGTTAGAGGGGAGACATAGGTAGATTGAGAGAAGGGAGAGAGGAGGGTAGAGGGGAGACATAGGTAGAGTGAGAGAAGGGAGAGAGGAGGGTAGAGGGGAGACATAGGTAGAGTGAGAGAAGGGAGAGAGGAGGGTAGAGGGGAGACATAGGTAGAGTGAGAGGGGGGAGAGAGGAGGGTAGAGGGGAGACATAGGTAGAGTGAGAGAAGGGAGAGAGGAGGGTAGAGGGGAGACATAGGTAGAGTGAGAGAAGGGAGAGAGGAGGGTAGAGGGGAGACATAGGTAGAGTGAGAGAAGGGAGAGAGGAGGGTAGAGGGGAGACATAGGTAGAGTGAGAGAAGGGAGAGAGGAGGGTAGAGGGGAGACATAGGTAGAGTGAGAGGGGGGAGAGAGGGAGGGAGAGAGGCAGGGGGGCGACGCATGGGTAGAGCAAGAGGGGGGAGATGGGGATGCTGAGGGGGAGGCAGTGAAGAGATGAGGTGTAAAGAGATGGTGCGAGTCAGATTGAAAAAGGGGTAGGAAGAGAGAGGGTTTGGCAGAGAAGAGATGGGTAGGAAGAGAGAGGGTTTGGCAGAGAAGAGATGGGTAGGAAGAGAGAGGGTTTGGCAGAGAAGAGATGGGTAGGAAGAGAGAGGGTTTGGCAGAGAAGAGATGGGTAGGAAGAGAGAGGGTTTGGCAGAGAAGAGATGGGTAGGAAGAGAGAGGGTTTGGCAGAGAAGAGATGGGTAGGAAGAGAGAGGGTTTGGCAGAGAAGAGATGGGTAGGAAGAGAGAGGGTTTGGCAGAGAAGAGATGGGTAGGAAGAGAGACGGTTTGGCAGAGAAGAGATGGATAGGAAGAGAGAGGGTTTGGCAGAGAAGAGATGGGTAGGAAGAGAGAGGGTTGGCAGAGAAGAGATGGGTAGGAAGAGAGAGGGTTTGGCAGAGAAGAGATGGGTAGGAAGAGAGACGGTTTGGCAGAGAAGAGATGGGTAGGAAGAGAGAGGGTTTGGCAGAGAAGAGATGGGTAGGAAGAGAGAGGGTTTGGCAGAGAAGAGATGGGTAGGAAGAGAGAGGGTTTGGCAGAGAAGAAATGGGTAGGAAGAGAGACGGTTTGGCAGAGAAGAGATGGGTAGGAAGAGAGAGGGTTTGGTAGAGAAGAGATGGGTAGGAAGAGAGACGGTATGGCAGAGAAGAGATGGGTAGGAAGAGAGAGGGTTTGGCAGAGAAGAGATGGGTAGGAAGAGAGACGGTATGGCAGAGAAGAGATGGGTAGGAAGAGAGAGGGTTTGGCAGAGAAGAGATGGGTAGGAAGAGAGACGGTTTGGCAGAGAAGAGATGGGTAGGAAGAGAGAGGGTTTGGCAGAGAAGAGATGGGTAGGGGGAATAAAGGGAGGCATAGAGAGAGAGGGAGAGGTGGTTTCATAAGCACACCGGGCTGGGAGCTGGTTTGCATTACATGAGGCTGAACTCCTCTGAGATGACACTCATCTGCAGGCACTTTAGCCCAGCGTCCTGAGTCAGCACTTCTCCACATGATGAGATTACTGGTTCCATTGACAGGAGTTTAAAGAAACAGGCCAAGATCCCTCCTTTCTCTCTCACTGGGTACTTCTTTGTCCTTACTATCTCTCTGTCTTCTCTCTTTCACTGGGTACTTCTTTCTCCTTTACTATCTCTCTCTCTTCTCTCTTTCACTGGGTACTTCTTTCTCCTTACTATCTCTCTCTCTTCTCTCTCTCACTGGGTACTTCTTTCTCCTTACTATCTCTCTGTCTTCTCTCTCTCACTGGGTACTTCTTTCTCCTTACTATCTCTCTGTCTTCTCTCTCTCACTGGGTACTTCTTTCTCCTTACTATCTCTGTCTTCTCTCTCTCACTGGGTACTTCTTTCTCCTTACTATCTCTCTCTCTTCTCTCTCTCACTGGGTACTTCTTTCTCCTTTACTATCTCTCTGTCTTCTCTCTCTCACTGGGTACTTCTTTCTCTATACTATCTCTGTCTTCTCTCTCTCACTGGGTACTTCTTTCTCCTTACTATCTCTCTCTCTTCTCTCTTTCACTGGGTACTTCTTTCTCCTTACTATCTCTCTGTCTTCTCTCTCTCACTGGGTACTTCTTTCTCTATACTATCTCTCTGTCTTCTCTCTTTCACTGGGTACTTCTTTCTCCTTACTATCTCTCTGTCTTCTCTCTCTCACTGGGTACTTCTTTCTCTATACTATCTCTCTGTCTTCTCTCTTTCACTGGGTACTTCTTTCTCCTTACTATCTCTCTGTCTTCTCTCTCTCACTGGGTACTTCTTTCTCCTTACTATCTCTCTCTCTCTCTT
Source organism: Oncorhynchus clarkii lewisi (assembly GCF_045791955.1). Classification (NCBI taxonomy): domain Eukaryota; kingdom Metazoa; phylum Chordata; class Actinopteri; order Salmoniformes; family Salmonidae; genus Oncorhynchus; species Oncorhynchus clarkii. The sequence goes on along the minus strand of NC_092147.1, from coordinate 12,922,457 downwards.
CTCTCCTCTTTCTCTCTCCTAGGCTTTCTCCACACTTCATCATGCTTGACTGTATGACTCTAAGTGTGTGTGTGTGTGTGTGTGTGTGTGTGTGTGTGTGTGTGTGTGTGTGTGTGTGTGTGTGTGTGTGTGTGTGTGTGTCGGTGTGTGTGTGTGTGTGTGTGTGCGTGTGTGCGTGTGTGTGTGTGTGTGTAAGTCACACTTTCACAGTCTTTCACATACGCTGCTGTTATTCTGTGTATTATTTCTCCTGTTTGCCTAGTCCCTTCACCCCTACCTACAGTACATGTATATATTACCTAGTCCCTTTACCCCTACCTACAGTACATGTATATATTACCTAGTCCCTTCACCCCTACCTACAGTACATGTATATATTACCTAGTCCCTTCACCCCTACCTACAGTACATGTATATATTACCTAGTCCCTTTACCCCTACCTACAGTACATGTATATATTACCTAGTCCCTTTACCCCTACCTACAGTACATGTATATATTACCTAGTCCCTTTACCCCTACCTACAGTACATGTATATATTACCTAGTCCCTTTACCCCTACCTACAGTACATGTATATATTACCTAGTCCCTTTACCCCTACCTACAGTACATGTATATATTACCTAGTCCCTTCACCCCTACCTACAGTACATGTATATATTACCCAGTCCCTTCACCCCTACCTACAGTACATGTATATATTACCTAGTCCCTTTACCCCTACCTACAGTACATGTATATATTACCTAGTCCCTTTACCCCTACCTACAGTACATGTATATATTACCTAGTCCCTTTACCCCTACCTACACTACATGTATATATTACCTAGTCCCTTTACCCCTACCTACAGTACATGTATATATTACCTAGTCCCTTTACCCCTACCTACAGTACATGTATATATTACCTAGTCCCTTCACCCCTACCTACAGTACATGTATATATTACCTAGTCCCTTCACCCCTACCTACAGTACATGTATATATTACCTAGTCCCTTTACCCCTACCTACAGTACATGTATATATTACCTAGTCCCTTCACCCCTACCTACAGTACATGTATATATTACCTAGTCCCTTCACCCCTACCTACAGTACATGTATATATTACCTAGTCCCTTTACCCCTACCTACAGTACATGTATATATTACCTAGTCCCTTTACCCCTACCTACAGTACATGTATATATTACCTAGTCCCTTTACCCCTACCTACAGTACATGTATATATTACCTAGTCCCTTCACCCCTACCTACAGTACATGTATATATTACCTAGTCCCTTTACCCCTACCTACAGTACATGTATATATTACCTAGTCCCTTTACCCCTACCTACAGTACATGTATATATTACCTAGTCCCTTCACCCCTACCTACAGTACATGTATATATTACCTAGTCCCTTTACCCCTACCTACAGTACATGTATATATTACCTAGTCCCTTCACCCCTACCTACAGTACATGTATATATTACCTAGTCCCTTCACCCCTACCTAGAGTACATGTATATATTACCTAGTCCCTTTACCCCTACCTACAGTACATGTATATATTACCTAGTCCCTTCACCCCTACTTACAGTACATGTATATATTACCTAGTCCCTTTACCCCTACCTACAGTACATGTATATATTACCTAGTCCCTTTACCCCTACCTACAGTACATGTATATATTACCTAGTCCCTTCACCCCTACCTACAGTACATGTATATATTGCCTCAATTACCTCAACTCCCTCATACCCCTGCAACATTGACTTGGTACTGGGACTGTTTGTATATAGTCTCATTATTGTTGCTGTTATTTTATTGTTTCCTATTTCCTTTTTGCCAATTGTTAAACTTTCTTGTTCTGGATTGTTTTGGAAAGGGCTCGTAACTAAGCATTTCACTGTAAGGTCTACTACACCTGTTGTATTCAGCATTTCACATTAATGTCTACTACACCTGTTGTATTCAGCATTTCACTGTGAGGTCTACTACACCTGTTGTATTCAGCATTTCACTGTAAGGTCTACTACACCTGTTGTATTCAGCATTTCACTGTAAGGTCTACTACACCTGTTGTATTCGGCATTTCACTGTAAGGTCTACTACACCTGTTGTATTCAGCATTTCACTGTAAGGTCTACTACACCTGTTGTATTCAGCATTTCACTGTGAGGTCTACTACACCTGTTGTATTCAGCATTTCACTGTAAGGTCTACTACACCTGTTGTATTCAGCATTTCACTGTAAGGTCTACTACACCTGTTGTATTCAGCATTTCACTGTAAGGTCTACTACCCCTGTTGTATTCAGCATTTCACTGTAAGGTCTACTACACCTGTTGTATTCAGCATTTCACTGTGAGGTCTACTACACCTGTTGTATTCAGCATTTCACTGTAAGGTCTACTACACCTGTTGTATTCGGCATTTCACTGTAAGGTCTACTACACCTGTTGTATTCAGCATTTCACTGTAAGGTCTACTACACCTGTTGTATTCAGCATTTCACTGTGAGGTCTACTACACCTGTTGTATTCAGCATTTCACTGTAAGGTCTACTACACCTGTTGTATTCAGCATTTCACTGTAAGGTCTACTACACCTGTTGTATTCAGCATTTCACTGTAAGGTCTACTACCCCTGTTGTATTCAGCATTTCACTGTAAAGTCTACTACACCTGTTGTATTCAGCATTTCACTGTAAGGTCTACTACATCTGTTGTATTCGGCACATGATACAAATACAATTTGATTTGTGTGTGTGTGTGTTAGCGCGTATGTGTGTATGTATGTGTGTGAAGCAACTCCTGTCCATATAAAAGCACCTTCAAGGCGTTCAGTTAGGACACCCAGACAGATCAGTACGGTGCAGCTGTCCATTACCTGCTGCTAGTATTTCACTGTGAAGACAACCACACACACATACACACACACACACACACACACACACACACACACACACACACACACACACACACACACATTTGCATTCACTCTCTAAAAGACCTTAAGAACGCTGCCTGGTCTTCCTCTGTAATGCTATGCGTTACTCACAGATCAGTGGGGATATTGATTGGCTATATTGGATTGGCCACAAGGGACATGAATGTTGTACTACCACAGCCTTTAGCAGGACACTGCTTCCCTTACACTATCACTAACTATCTATCACTAACTACCACTAACTATCTACCACTAACTACCACTAACTACCTACCACTAACTATCTATCACTAACTATCTATCACTAACTATCTATCACTAACTACCACTAACTATCTACCACTAACTATCTACCACTAACTACCACTAACTATCTACCACTAACTATCTACCACTAACTACCACTAACTATCTATCACTAACTATCTACCACTAACTATCTACCACTAAACACCACTAACTACCACTAACTAACTATCTATCACTAACTATCTATCACTAACTACCACTAACTATCTACCACTAACTACCACTAACTATCTATCACTAACTATCTACCACTAACTATATATCACTAACTAACTACCACTAACTATCTACCACTAACTACCACTAACTATCTATCACTAACTAACTACCACTAATTATCTACCACTAACTATCTACCACTAACTACCACTAACTATCTACCACTAACTACCACTAACTATCTACCACTAACTATCTATCACTAACTATCTACCACTAACTACCACTAACTATCTACCACTAACTAACTACCACTAACTATCTACCACTAACTATCTATCACTAACTATCTATCACTAACTATCTATCACTAACTACCACTGACTATCGACCACTAACTACCACTAACTATCTACCACTAACTACCACTAACTATCTACCACTAACTAACTACCACTAACTAACTACCACTAACTATCTACCACTAACTATCTATCACTATCTATCATTTAAACACCTCAATACACTTTATAGTTAAATAGAACAAAAATACACTAACAAATATAAATGTAAAATCCATATTTACATATTTTTTATTTTTTACTTTTGATGAGCTAAAGTTGACTTTCAAAAAGCAGGAGGGGTTTAGATGGTTACTCTCTCTCTCTTTGGTTGGTTTGATATCACACACTCGTACACATACACATCGCCCAGAGCACACAGCTGTCGACACAGGGTGTTGGAATCCCCACCTTTCTCTCTCCCCGGGCCTGTGTAGTATTTACTGTTCCAACCCCGGGGCTGTACGCCTGGTCTCTCTCTCTCTGTCTCTCTCTCTGTCTCTCTCTCTGTCTCTCTCTATCTCTGTCTCTCTCTATCTCTCTGTCTCTCTCTCTCTCTCTCTCTCTCTCTATCTCTCTCTCTCTCTCTCTCTATCTCTCTCTCTCTCTCTCTCTCTCTCTCTCTCTCTCTCTCTCTCTATCTCTCTCTCTGTCTCTGTCTCTGTCTCTGTCTCTGTCTCTGTCTCTCTCTCTCTCTCTGTCTCTGTCTCTGTCTCTGTCTCTGTCTCTCTCTCTCTCTCTCTCTCTCTCTCTCTCTCTCTCATATCTATCTATCTGACTATACCAAACATTGGGAACACCTTCCTAATTTTGAATTACGCCCCCCGCCCCCAATTCATCGGGGCGTGGACTCTACAAGGTGTTGAAAGCATTCCACAGGGATGCTGGCCCATGTTGACTCCAATGCTTCCCATAGTTGTATGGATGTCCTTTGGGTGGTGGACCATTCTTGATGCACACGGGAAACTGTTGAGCGTGAAAATACCCAGCAGCTTTGCAGTTCTTGACACAAACCGGTGCACCTGGCACCTACTACCATACCCCGTTCAAAGGCACTTCAATCTTTTGTCTTGCCCATTCACCCTCTGGATGGCCCACATACACAATCCATGTTTCAATTGTCTCAGGGCTTAAAAATCCTTATTTAACCTGTCACCTCCCCTTCATCTACACTGATTGAAGTGGATTTAACAAGTAACATCAATAAGGGATCATAGCTTTCACCAGGTTTCACCTGGTCAGTCTATGGAAGGGAAAGGGGGATACCTAGTCAGTTGTACAGTTCCTCATTTAACTGAATCGGAGAGGTGTGGGGGGCTGCCTTAACATGGAAAGAGCAGGTGTTCATAATGTTTTGTAAACTCAGTGTATATCTATTTATCTCGCTCCATTTCTTACTCTCTGCCTTTGTCTCCATCTCCCCCCTTTTTCTGTCTCTAGTGCTCCTCTCTCTCTCTCTCTCTCTCTCTCTCTCTCTCTCTCTCTCTCTCTCTCTCTCTCTCTCTCTCTCTATCTCTCCCTCCCTCTTTCTCTGCTGTGAAAGTCCTACTCCCCACCACCACTTTTACTGGCCTGAATGTCTGGCTCTCACAGTACAACCTCAGCTGTCCCCTATTGACAATTATGGTGTGTGAGTGTGTGACAGAGAGCAGAGTATCTGTCTAGAGCCAGGTTGGAGCTAGAAAGAGTGTCTCGAATAAAAAACAGGGCTATAATCATCTCTAACCTCCCAAAAGAAGCCTGTGCTTTTACAGTTTTATGTCTCATTCAGGGAGCAAGGGAGAGGGGGGGGGGGGTGGGGGGGGGGGTAGAGGGAGAGATAGATAGAGAGGAAGACCAAAAGGGAGGAGGATAAAGAAAGAGATTGAGAAAGGGAGAGGGAGAGGGAGAGAAAAAGAGGATGACTGAAGTATGTAATGCGTGTGGTGGAGATCCTCACCCGGTAACTGGTGGCACACAAGGGTCACAAATGGCCATGTCCCGCCCCACCCTCCAGGTGCCCGCTCCAGCCCGACAACGCATGGCATTGCTCATCCCAGACGCGCATCTGGTAGGCTTTCCTGTGGGCACTAGAACACACCTCAGTGTAATGGTTGGTGTTAAAGTGGGCCCCAGGCACCAGCTCCAACCAGCCCAGCAGAGCCCAGCCCGGCAGAGCCCAGCCCAGCAGAGCCCACAGAGCCCTGCCCAGCAGAGCCAAGCCCAGCCCAGCAGAGCGAAGTCCAGCCCACAGAGCCAAGCCCAGCCCAGCCGAGCCAAGCCCATCCCAGCAGAGCCAAGCCCAGCCCACAGATCCCAGCCCAGCAGAGCCCAGCCCAGCAGAGCCCAGCCTACAGAGCCCAGCCTACAGAGCCCAGCCCACAGAGCCCAGCCCAGCACAGCCCACAGAGCCCAGCCCAGCAGAGCCCAGCCCACAGAGCCCAGCCCAGCCCACAGAGCCCAGCCCAGCCCACAGAGCCCAGCCCACAGAGCCCAGCCCACAGAGCCCAGCCCAGCAGAGCCCACAGAGCCCAGCCCAGCCCACAGAGCCCAGCCCACAGAGCCCAGCCCACAGAGCCCAGCCCAGCCCACAGAGCCCAGCCCACAGAGCCCAGCCCAGCAGAGCCCAGCCCAGCAGAGCCAAACCCACAGAGACCAGCCCACAGAGCCCAGCCCACAGAGCCCAGCTCAGCAGAGCACCACATGTCCTCAACAACAGCCCCTCTGTCTTCTGGTTCACAACACACACTGCTAATAGAGTGAACGTGTCCCTATGCTAATAACTGTGTGTGGACATTCTAACTTTCTCTCTCTCTCCCTACCCCATCTCTCTTTCTGTCTTTCTCTCTCCATCTCTCTCTCTCTCTCTCACTACCCCATCTCTCTCTCTGCCCTCTGCTCTGATGCAGTATCTGCAGTCTAAATCACAGCTGTCAGCACCAGCCCACTGTGTGGTAACACTACCCCCCCCCCCCCCCCCACACACACACACACACACAGACACAGTGTTTGGTCTGCAAGACCCCCTCTCCTCAGTCTTATCGGGACAAGGGGAAGATGGAGGGAGTTAGTGAAGGAGGGATGAGAAGAAAAAGGAGTAGGTAGAGGTGGAGTGGATGAAAAGTTTGAGTAGACAAAGATGGTGGATGGGGAGAGAGAGGGGGGAGGGACGGAGGGAGAGAGAGGAAAGGAAGAGAGGGGGGAGGGACCGAGAGAGAGAGAGAGAGAGGAAAGGAAGAGAGGAGCGAGAGAGAGAGGGAGGGAGGGAGAGCGAGAGAGGAAAGGAAGAGAGGAGAGAGAGGGGGAGGGAGGGACGGAGGGAGAGAGAGAGAGAGAGAGAGAGAGAGAGAGAGAGAGAGAGAGAGAGAGAATGAGACAGAAAGTCCTAGAGTCAGTAACTTGTATTGATTAAAAACATTCCAGTCTTCCCTGCCGCCGAGCAGCATCGTGTCGACAGTAGAATTTCAACCAGTCAGGAGCTAGTCCTGCTCAGGCAGGCGACAGACCGGCTAGCAACCTGCAGGAGCACACCCACTGACACACACACACAGTACAGTCACACACACCCACAGTACGGACACACACACCCACAGTACAGACACCCACAGTACAGACACTCACACACCCGTAGTACAGACACACACACACACAGTACAGTCACACACACCCACAGTACAGACACCCACACACCCATAGTACAGGCACACACACACCCACTGTACAGATATACACCCACTGTACAGATATACACACACAGTACAGACACACACACACACACACAGTACAGACACACACACACACACACACACACACACACACACACACACACACACACACACACACACACACACACACACACACAGTACAGACACACACACAACACACAGATACAATAGACACATACGGCACTCCCACAGTACAGACACACACACACACACACACACACACACACACACACACACACACACACACACACACACACACAGTACAGACACACACACCCACAGTACAGACACACAAACAACACACAGATACAATAGACACATACGGCACACACACAAACAATACCTTTATTTGAAGCGCTTTAGCTTTGGGTCCCCTCTAGTCTCATGACTTAGTTTGGTGATTATATCCTATATTTGTCATTGTGTCTTTATGTTGAAGTGTGTTTCATTGTAAGTAGAGCAGAAGGGAGAGACAGCAGTCTGTTATTTACTTCCAGCAGGTAGAGACAAAGTTGGTTTCCATGTGTGCATTTGTTTCAGAGTGCGTGCGTGTATGTGTGTGTCGCAAGAGGGCCTGGCGGAGTGTGTGTGTGTGTGTGTGTGTGTTGGAAGAGGGGCTGGCGGAGTGTGTGTGTCTCGGAAGAGGGGCTGGCGGAGTGTGTGTGTGTCAGAAGAGGGGCTGGCGGCGTGTGTTTGTGTGTGTGTGTGTGTGAGCTCCCTCTGAATCAATAGCGATGTATTTGTGTCTGCGGCGGCGGCTGGGTGCTCCAACTTCACAGAACAGTGACAAGAGAGAACAGAGAAGGAGAAAGAGAGGGAGAAAGAGGGATACACAGGAAGGCAACCTGGGTCTTCCTAATGGTAGTCACGTCGACGTCTGTCTGGTTGTCACGGGCAACCAGACATGACGTAGCGCGGGGATGAACTTGAACTTGGGGCAGGGATGAGGGATGTTGAGATGGGAGGACGGAGGAGAGAAACGGAGAGAAGAGAAGGAGGGGCGCTTGCTCAATTGCTGAAAACGTGAACAATGGAGTGAAGGATTACGGAGGGCCAGTCAGCTAACCTGAAGAACCACCTCCCCTCCCCCTCCCCCTCTCTCTCTCTCTCTCTGTCTGTCTGTCTGTCTGTCTGTCTGTCTGTCTGTCTGTCTGTCTCGCTCTGTCTCTCTGTCTCTCTGTCTCTCTCTCTGTCTGTCTGTCTGTCTGTCTGTCTGTCTGTCTGTCTGTCTGTCTGTCTGGCTGTCTGTCTGTCTGTCTGTCTCGCTCTGTCTCTCTGTCTGTCTGTCTGTCTGTCTGTCTGTCTGTCTGTCTGTCTGTCTGTCTGTCTGTCTGTCTGTCTGTCTGTCTGTCTCTTTTTTTCCTCTCTCTCTCCCTTTCTCTCTACCTTAAACACAGTAAAGCATGGCAGAAGTTGTTCAGAAGGCACACAGTGACCGGCTGGATAGAGGGTATAGGAACACCCTTGCCTAGCAGCTAGGTACTCAGTAGAGAGGGAGTGAGACAGAGATGGAAAGGAAATGGAAAGGTAGAGCACCGACTTGAGGCAAAGGAACTGATCTATTGTCTGCTTAAATTAACTTTATCTCAACTGTCTTCTGTCTCCCTTCATCCCTCTCTCTGTTCTGCAGTGGTACCTGGGCTAGGGACTCCAGACCCCCTAGCAGCCCGCTGGACAGATCGCTGGAAAGCCCACTGGACAGATCGCTGGACAGCCCGCTGGACAGATCGCTGGACCCCCTACTTTCTCCCCTGAGTGCGACCTAACCTGAAACCCTGCAAACGTGCTCACCTGTTTGACAGAGAGAAGCCCAACCCCTCAAATCTGTCACTGCATGGCTACAACAGACCACCCCGCCCTCTCCCATCCCCCAAAAACAAGAGCAGAGCTACTGACTGCTTACACACGTACATACTATATATCTATACAGCCCATATATACCCTCATTCATATGGTTCATATGTCTATATTCATATATAGTACCAGTCCCCCCAGCTGTCTATTGGATGTGCTAGCTGGAGCTCCAAGAGAGAGCTAGCGTATGTTTCCTGGTACACGTTGTGTTTGTTTATTTTTGTATTTCTTCTCGTCGTCCCCACTTTGCCGCAGAGGGGGGAGACATCACCTGACTAAATAAAAGAGCTTCCCTCAACCCTTCGTTGCCGTAGCCGACCTGTGGAGAAGGTCCGGCACAGAGACCTAAGAGTCCCGTGTACATGTGTGTATAAAGCTCTGCTGGCGTCACATGTCCCGAAACGAGAGGAAGATCAGAGCTCTTGTTCCTTTTGTTCTATGTTTGTTACCGGACTCTGTTTTCGGTTCAGTGGCTCACGGAGGTAGAGGTTTTAGCTGGGTCAGATACCAACCAGTTAATACCTCTCAGTCTCCCCACCCTACCCCAAACCAGACCTACCCAGCACCCACCCTGAGGAGGGACACTCCCCCACAGCCAAGAGTCTGAAGGTCTGAAGGTCTTCACCCCACCACGGGGCTTTTCCAGGGACAGCAGTGCAGCTGAAAGACCATGCAGAGGAGAACAACCAACACTATGAACTCACAGGGGACCAGAGAGGGGATGGGGTATTCATGTTTAATATCGGTCAATCAGGTGACATATTGAAACTGGTTTAAAGCCTGCAACAAGAAGAGAAGTATTTCAATGAGAAGCTTGTGAGAAAACCTCTGACTGGGAGGCTTGTTCATGTTACATTTTTGTATAGAGGTCATTTCAGTTCAAACTAACGGTTTTACAATGCTATACAATGCAAAAGGGCGAAGGTCTATAATTCTACAAACTGACTGGAGACATCTATGACTATCGTGAACAGTGGAATATCGAATTGAGGACAGTGCAATTTCGTTGGATAGTGGTTGGATAATTAAATATCTTTGTAGGATATGTTGTTAAAATAGTTGAAAATCATATATTTTTCTTCCTAGTCCATTCACACCTCTAAAATATCGGGGTACAAAAAAAAGTCAACTAGCACGATGGTCTGGTGAGAAAATAACAGATGTATTGAGCTTTTGTTGTCTTTTATTTGTTTGTTTGTTCATCTTGTAAATTTGCTAGTATCGTAGAATGTAAAAAATGTAAATCCCTTTTAGAAACATTGTAATTTTAAACAATCCATTTTAAAGCATTTCTTGCAGCTTTGAATCTAGTCTGCTATTAATTTTAAAAAAGCAAAGTGATTAACTTATTTTAAGAAAGCGCTTGATTTTAAAAGAAATAAGTAGTAGTTGAAATTTCTCATGAGGCAAAATCAAGAACATACAATGTGAGCAAATATCGAAAACATTAATCTCCACTTTACCGCGCATCCAAGTTCTGGTTTTCCTGTTTGATTGGCTAGGCCTTCTCTAAGCCTTGTCCAATCAGAAGCACTTGTTCCTGCAGTTGGTTTATGGGCTGGGAGTCTAATCAGAGGATTGTAGTTGAGTGAGAAAGAGTGACCATTTGTGTTGAAAACACATTGATATCTACATCAAGGCAAGATTGCAACCAGACGGCGAAGCTTTTCAGTTGCTTCGCATGCAACTTACCACTTATTGACGTTTTGTTTTTCTTTCCTATACTATATATATATATATATATATATATATATATATACACATTGTTAAGACTGACTCATCCACCCTCGATCAAAACTGAATAAAAGTATTAAAAATGTTGTTTTTTTATCTGCATGTTGTAGTGTTAGTGACAAACCTTTACATAGATTAGAGTTAGTGAATAAAGACACAGTATCCTAATCCCAACATCAGGCACTTGCCAATAGACTCTATCTGTTTGGCCCTTCGAGAGGCTTTTTTTACTGCTGGCCTTCACAATCAACCAGCTCCAACGTCTTTCAGACTCTTCTTCGCTTCTCATCATTTCTGAATCGTTTTTCCTCTTTCGTTCCCTCTTGAAATGATCAACAACAAAAAAACTCTAATCTTAAAGTATATATTTCGTTCGTATGTTCTCTAATTGCACGAAACAATTGTTCCTCATAAATGTGCCTTGAGCGATGGTCTAGTCCCGAGCTGTTGCACAATGTTCCAATGTGGAGAGTTGACCTTGTTTCTTATTTGTTTTCATCCCCCACCTCCCATTGTGTAGAAACTGAATCAGCGTTGTTATACTGATAAGAAACATGAATGATGAAATGGAAGACATCTCAGGCCTGTACGACAGCACACTATGATGCAACATGGAGGTGCTGTGTGTGTAGAAGACCTGAAACACTATATCTGTCTTGTACTGCTGTTTAACTAGGCCAGCGTCAATCACCCCGACATGGCCCCCTTTTTACTCATTCCGTAAGTAGGAATAGACCTCTTTATATCTTGAAGATAGTTTAGTTAACCCCCCAGTCATCGACCCTTAACCCTTTTTTGTGTTGAGAATACTAATCTATAGATATTTATGGATGTTGCTGAAATTTCTAAATGGAAACTTCTTTTGGCTTTGGAGTTTTCCTTTTTTTAATATTTTTTTTATTCAGAAATGAATAAAGAGAAAATAATATGCAATAGCTGCTTGCACTCATGTAGACAGTCATTTAGTCATTTGTTTGTGATGTTTATTTTTATTTTTTTTACCACAGTTAGGTTGCACTTGACTGGCTACATGGTTGGTGGTCGGTCCCCTAGGCAGACCCACTCCTGGAGAACAAAGGGCTCGCAAAGCCCAGTCAGCCTCGCTCGGGTATTCTACTGTCTTTGTTTTCAACACTAACAAGTCGACCGCAAAATATATTAGGGTTCTCCTTTTTTGGGGGGGGGGGGTCACAAGCAAGTCTTAAACAAGTCAAACTTCCTCTCCATCACAAAATCCACATTTGACAGACAAGAAAATATGACGTCCAACAAATAAAATGCCACTTTCTATTTCCTCCATTTCAACAGACTTCCAGACGATTAGATTCATTGTTTACCTGTTGATCTGTCTATTACATTTATCAGTTAAACAAGTCAATGATATGTTTTTGGGGGGAAGCCTTCGTGATGGTTTAGTTGTAAGACTTCGTGGGTTGTGTTTGTCCTTTAGTGTGACAGTTTTTGTCTTTGTTCTTGCCTACCCTTTAGCGATGAGTTGGGCATTACTTTCCTAATTATCTGCACTAAATGTGAAACAAATGACAATAGTGAGAATATTGAAAAGAAACGGCTTCCACGGCTTAAAAGCGAAGGGAAAAAACAATTGCACGGACATTTTTTGTCACAAAAACTCGTTGTGAACAGCCTAGCATCTAATCAGCAAGATTTGGCTGTGTGTGTGTGTAAGATACGACAAAATGACACCCTTTTTAAAGACAGAAAAACTAAGCAATAGTTTGGGCAGTCTGTTTTTGTTCTTGTGTTGTGTGTAATTTAGTTCTGGGTATAGAAGTGGGGAGAAGAGTTGATGATGACAAAGGAACACCTAAAAAAAGACAAGGAAGCGATGGAGCAGGCTGAAAGCCCTGACTGTAGGAGACCTGGTGTTTGTATGTTGTATAGTTTTATTAATTACACTGATTTTAAAGCTGCCCTATTTTATAATGCAGGACTTTTGTAACATTGATTAAATGAGGAGAAAAACTAGTGTTGTGAATTTTCTGATTGTTTGTATTAAGGCCACAGTAATAGAATGGGGTTTGTTTGTTCTCTGGGAACTGGATTTAAGTTGAAAACTTTCCCGTTTTCCTTTTTTTTGTTTTTTAAAAATGTATTTAAGGACTTTTTCTTCTTTTGATGGTACAGCATATTCCTATACTTAAAAAGTATAGGGTATTGAGGTGAAAAGCCCATTGTAAATGGATGTTACAGTATACTGTATGTTTTGAAGGTTATTTGTTGCATCAGTGTTGATGAAGGTAAATTTAGGTAATTTTAAGGAAATTGGTAAGAAAATATAGCGTTTTTTTATGCATATTTTTTTTTAGTTTAGGCAGACAAAGGCAGACATAGACAGACAGATGCCCCTATTATAAATACATCCAGGTATCTTTTTTTCTGTTCACCATTCCATGCAGGAAAATAAACAGCTTGATATGCAACATGATTCTTTTCCTTTTTCACATATTTATTTCCCTCTCTCAACCCTTTTTATTGATTTATTTAACTAGGCAAGTCAGCTAAGAACAAACTCGTATTTACAATGACGTTCTCCCGGGGAACAGTGGGTTAACTGCCTTGTTCAGGGGCAGAACGACAGAATTTTACCTTGTCAGCTCGGGGATTCGATCTAGCAACCTTTCGGTTACTGGCCCAACGCTCTAACCACTAGGCTACCTGCCACCCCACTTCATCACCAAATAGTCCTCATAAACCGTGGGTCCTCTCACACCACTTTCCATTGACACACTCACTTGCTGTTCTTCATTGCATTTGCAAAACACGGTTACCGCCAACAAACACACACCGCTTGCCTAGATAGGGGTGAGTTAAAAAAATAAGTATTGTACAAGTTTCCTGAAACTTTGTAACAGGGCTATGAACAGCCTATAGACAGGAGCTGCATGGGAAGGTGTGTAGAATAACCTGTACACAACTTATCTGCAGTCACCCTCTGCTCCCTCAAACTGGGAACCTCAAAGATTTTGATGTTTAACTGAATCGGCAAGCTTTAATTCACATTTTGTGCTAATAGAGACATTTTGGAATATCACCTCAAGAAATTAGAGTTTACAATTTAACACTACTGACATTTTCAGTTGTACTACTTTTCTTCCATCTCCTCAGGTAACCATATCCTAACCATATCCTAACCATATCCTAACCATATCCTAACCATATCCTAACCATTCACCACCAACATATACACATTTAACTCACTCAAGATGGCCTGGCCTTTCCCTTCACCCACATCTTATCTTGGGCTTCTTATTCTCAACATTTTGCCAAACACCCTTTGGAGTGTCTCTGGAACCGAGTTGAGCTGTAATGCTGAAACACATAACTGGGGAATATCGTAACGTACAGCAGAGGGTGGAAAGACGATACACGGTTGGCGATACCACACCTGAGTGGTAGCCCTGTGTATGTACAACCGTATCAGATCTCCTTTAGAAGCCCACAGACTCCAATAGTAAAGACCACTAAGTAGTCCTAGGAGAATACAATGCCATCTGACAGAGCAAAAGGACCCAACAGAAAGAGTCATTTCCCAAAATGAAGGATCTGGCTTTTAATTGTTCCCTTAGTCTCTTGATGAAGCTCTCGTGTAACAACCCTGTGTAGTGACCTTGTAGTCTCGTTGGAGAAGTATACACTAGGTAGTCCTGGAGAAATAGAGGGGACACCGAACGGTTCATATTGACGAGCTGTTCAGCCTACAAGAAGAGCTTTCACACCATCCCTTTCCCATCCAGTCAGTTAGGCTATTTTATTTAACCTTTTCTTAACTAGGCAAGTCAGTTAAGAACAAATTCTTACCTTACAATGACGGCCTACCCCGGCCAAACCCTCCCCTAACCCGGCCGATGCTGGGCCAATTGTGTGCCGCCCTATTGGACTCCCGACCACGGCCGGTTGTGATACGGCCTGGGATCGAACCAGGGTCTGTAGTGACGCCTCTAGCACTGCGATGCAATGCCTTAGACAGCCCAGCCACTCTGTTTCATCCCCGTGAAACAATATCTATTTTGACCACCGTCTGAGGAATTCTGCCCGTAGATCAGGAAACAGGGTTGAATAACGGCCAGGCTTTGCGAACGCACATCAAAGGCCTTTCTTGTCTTTCGTCTGTACAAATTGTCGTGGGCGTTGTTGATGTAGTGATTTTCCATTTGTAGAGTCATTGGTTTAGGGCTGAAGAATCCTAATACAATGTTTCATGCTTCAGCTAAAGAAACAACATGTAATACTTTTCAATCCATTTAGACACCTAAATATGTGAAATATACCAATGGGTGTAATACATAGGCAGAATGGCATTCGCTAACGGTGTGGCAATCGGGCAAGACATGGGAAGAGCTTCAATGAACCCTGAGACACTTCTGTCCAAAGACACATGATACTGTACCAACTGAGCTCTTTTCTCCCTGGCATTGAACCCAGATGGAAAAGTTGCCTTTTATACATACGGAAAAATTAAACAATATGGCCCGAGGAGGTGTGGTATACGGCCACTACTCCACGGCTAAAGGCTGTTCTTATACACGATGCAAAGCGGAGAGCCTGGATACAGCCCTTAGCAGTGGTATATTGACCATATACCACAACCCCCCGAGGTGTCTAATTGCTATTAGAGCAGTAAAAATGTATGTTGTGTCATACCCATGGTATACCATATACCATGGCTTTCAGCCAATCAGCATTCAGGGCTCAAACCACCCGATTTATAATTTAGTTTAGGGGTTGATCATATTTAGAAAATGAAGTAAACATTCTTCACATTGTTGTCTGTGTATAGAACCAAATTCATTGCAAAACAATAGGGAGGTACAGTATGTTACATCTTCATTGAAGGGATAACAGAAAGTCATTTCATGCGAAGGGAGTTAACATGGAAGCTGTTCCATAGCTCTCCACTCTAATGAATAAATAGTGTCAATAATCCTTTGCAAAGATATTTATTTATCCTCTTGAAAAACCATTACATGGTGCTAAGTAGTAAACCAAGCCCCTGAAGGAGAGTGAAATGATCAAATGAGACAAATTGAACTTATTATCCTGCTTTCTGACAACGTATAAGCCTAGCAGTTTAATCTGCATGGCAACTATGCACTGATTAAATATATATCCACATAGTATATATACACATATTATCCATGTATATGTGTGTATATTTCAAATGGAGATCTTTGGTATCTACTTTGCCTTCTTTTATGACTAATTGTTTTATTTTCGAGATCCCAGCTTAAAGATCAAACATGAAAATCTAGAAGAAACCAGCATATGACATGATATATGAAGAAGATGTAGTGCCTGTGAACTGTATTATATTGCTCTACTGAATATGATAATTGTTTGTAATTGTTTAAATCTCTGAACACCAGTAGCCTTTGCTGTCTGTCAGACCCCTCTGATTATAGCTCATGTACAATAACCTTAGAGATAGAATCGCATGCTCTTCCATAATCGCCTAGTAAGCTGTTTAGAATGTATCTACAAAAATTAATTTTATGTTTGTTTATTATTTTATCCTTCCCATCATTTATACTCCTTTTACCCCTTCTCTTATCTCCCTAAACCTCAAATGTTTTCTTTATTTCTACCATCCTGACTCCATCCTCATCCGACTTTTGAGTTATCAAGTTTTTTGGAGGGTATCTGGCTGCCATGAGAAGTATCTTCATGTTCATGTCAGTGTTTTTGTTGCACTCCTTCCAATCAACCTCATTGACTTTAGGCGGTGATGGTACCATGATGACTAGGCTAGGTGTTCAGTGGAGCCAGCTAGCTAAGATCCCCCCTCCCCTCCACTCCCGCACTCCTTAGACAATCTGCACCGACTGACCATCAGGACTAAGCTCTCTCTCTCTACTGGGGGGGACACAGAACTCCAGAACTCCCTACTCTTCTCAAGTACAGGAGTACCATTGATGAGAACTATGAGAAGCACTGCAGCTCCAGCGTGAATCTCCCTCACACGCCCTTTGTTAAGGGGGAGGAATCAATGGCTGCAGTCATTTCTGCTCCGTTCAGCACTATTGAGGACAGAATCCCTCATTGAGCCGCCGAGAGGCCCGAAGGTGGGCTTTCTGAGAGGCCTGCTCTTAGGGAAGCACTTCAAAAGAGAGGCAAATCAGTGCGAAGGTGGATGGGAAAGTTCCAGAAAGACAGCTATGCACACCTAAGAGACTCTCGGTTAAACAATGCTAATCCCCAATCCTGTTAGCTCAATTGGCTCACCCAGGGATAGACTTCCCAACATCTTAACTCCCTATGTTCCAAACTGGTCAGCTGGTCAACGTGGGAAGCAGCCCTCTTTGATACCAACATTTAAGCTGTAGGCTATTTCAATCTGACGTCACTTTCCTTCATATTACAAGTGGACTTTAGTAGACTAGTCTTGAACCTTTTTACATCAAACCAGGAGTGGAACTATTGTAGACACCTGTTCATATGGTGCGTTAGTGAATACCGCAACTTCCCCTAGCCTTGAGTCTCAAATCTCCACCATGGTCAAACTAGCGAATACTAACGAAGACAATCTTGACAAAGGTCAGCTTGAGTGAACCTGAGTGACAGAGGGAGGAGATCAATGAACTCCTGGTGCAGTCTGAGTCCCACATCCTTATCACAAAGGCTTCATATCCCAGCATCCACGTCACCAAGACTTCATATCCCAGCATCCACGTCACCAAGACTTCATATCCCAGCATCCCCGTCACTGCCTCCGCGAGTCCTCACAAACCACCATTCCATTCGGTCCTCATAAATCACAATCAAACATTTTAGTATTCAACAGATAAGTGAAACTGACTAATACCTTGTGCCTCTACTATACTTTTATGGAACAGAACAGTGAACCATTGAGCACCTATTGTTTGTTGGATGTTACTAGCGCCATTGTTTGTTGACTGCCATTGTATCTTCTGTTATGATGTGAGTTGTTGTTACCTGTCGGTTGTCCGAACACCTTGTGTGACCGTTGTTTTTTTTTCATTTTCCTTTTTACTGTTGTTTTTTTATTACTGGTGTAAAATCATCCTTCTCATTTCAATTAGTGAAACCATCATGTCCACGCAGAATCAATTACTGGAATCAAGATATGCATTTCCTATGCAACAACAACAACAAATATCTAAATAAAGTCGCTAATGCTGTATTTCGGTGGCCTTGTTACTTATTTCACAAATGCAAGTGTTTGTATGGTTGTCACCACATTTGTGTTTGTGTGAAACTGCTACTGTTTACTCACTGAAATACTGAAGGGATGGAAAGATACAACAAATGGACCAAAAAAGGCTGAAATGTGTTCAGTAATGAAAGGTCATTGAAACATAAACAGTATAAATCACATCTAACTTTTTATATACATTCTCAGAACTTAATTTACTTACTTTCCAACCTGGCGTTTTGGGGCAGCATTAAAACGCCTTTGTGGCTCATCTCAGCACTTAGTGGTTTGGCAGGTAAACTAGCGGTTAAGAGTGTTGGGACAGCTACCGA
Organism: Oncorhynchus clarkii lewisi; assembly: GCF_045791955.1. Taxonomy (NCBI): domain Eukaryota; kingdom Metazoa; phylum Chordata; class Actinopteri; order Salmoniformes; family Salmonidae; genus Oncorhynchus; species Oncorhynchus clarkii. The sequence goes on along the minus strand of NC_092147.1, from coordinate 12,903,903 downwards.
AAGGGTGTTGGTTCAAATCCCCTAGCCGACTAGGTGAAAAATCTGTCAATGTGCCCTTGAACAAGGCACTTAACTCTAATTGCTCCTCCTGTAAGTTGCTCTGGATAAGAGCATCTGCTAAGTGGACAAAATGAGTGCTGACGCCAGCTGTCTGAGGGGAGATTACACCTGCGCTCTGTTGAACACTGCATGGCTGCTTCACACTAGTTCTCTCATGCCTCATTTGAGACAGGTGTTTCTTGGCTCAATCTCACTCTGGTGATTAACCAAGAAAGAGTTGAACATGGGCATAGTGATGGCATGAACTCCTTGACACACCCCTACTATAAATCCCTTACAGTGCCCTTTTCCCCACATCGGTAAACCACTCCAATAGAAATAGATGTCCGGTACGGTGAGGTAAGGCTCTCAGTATTGGAAGACAACCGTGAAGAAATCCATTGACACACAAGTAAATGATTATACAACATTACTAGCCAATGTTGAACGGCTTGTTTTATCACAGGGCTTAAAGACTGTATAAAAAAGGGGCCCCAAACAGTAGACATCACTGGACACGCCTGTCATCCCCAAACAGTAGACATCACTGGACACGCCTGTCATCCCCAAACAGTAGACATCACTGGACACGCCTGTCATCCCCAAACAGTAGACATCACTGGACACGCCTGTCATCCCCAAACAGTAGACATCACTGGACACGCCTGTCATCCCCAAACAGTAGACATCACTGGACACGCCTGTCATCCCCAAACAGTAGACATCACTGGACACGCCTGTCATCCCCAAACAGTAGACATCACTGGACACGCCTGTCATCCCCAAACAGTAGACATCACTGGACACGCCTGTCATCCCCAAACAGTAGACATCACTGGACACGCCTGTCATCCCCAAACAGTAGACATCACTGGACACGCCTGTCATCCACAAACAGTAGACATCACTGGACACGCCTGTCATCCCCAAACAGTAGACATCACTGGACACGCCTGTCATCCACAAACAGTAGACATCACTGGACACGCCTGTCATCCCCAAACAGTAGACATCACTGGACACGCCTGTCATCCCCAAACAGTAGACATCACTGGACACGCCTGTCATCCCCAAACAGTAGACATCACTGGACACGCCTGTCATCCCCAAACAGTAGACATCACTGGACACGCCTGTCATCCCCAAACAGTAGACATGACTGGACACGCCTGTCATCCCCAAACAGTAGACATCACTGGACACAATTATAACAGATAATTGGAACGGGAACGTCGCTCCACCAAACTGGGAGTCTTCCGACTAGCTTGGAAAGACAGTACCGTGCAGTATCGAAGAGCCCTCACTGCTGCTCGATCATCCTATTTTTCCAAATTAATTGAGGAGAATAAGAACAATTATTTTTGATACTGTCGCAAAGCTAACTAAAACGCATTCCCCAAGAGAGAATGGCTTTCACTTCAGCAGTGATAAATTCATGAACTTCTTTGACGAAAAGATCATGATCATTAGAAGCAAATTACGGACTTCTCTATAAATCTGCGTTTTTCTCCTAAGCTCAGTTGTCCTGAGTCTGCACAACTCTGCCAGGACCTAGGATCAAGGGAGACACTCAAGTTTTTTAATCCTATATCTCTTGACACATTCATGAAAATAGTAATGGCCTCTAAACCTTCAAGCTGCATACTGGACCCTATTCCAACTAAACTACTGAAAGAGCTGCTTCCTGTGCTTGGCCCTCCTATGTTGAACATAATGAACGGCTCTCTATCTACCGGATGTGTACCAAACTCACTAAAAGTGGCAGTAATAAAGAATCTCTTGAAAATGCCAAACCTTGACCCAGAAAATATTTTTAAAACTATCGGCCTATATCGAATTTCCATTCCTCTCAAAAATGTTAGAAAAAGCTGTTGCGCAGCAAATCACTGCCTCCCTGAAGACAAACAATGTATACAAAACGCTTCAGTCTGGTTTTAGACCCCATCATAGCACTGAGACTGCACTTTTAGAGAGATTGGAAACCTAAATCTACACGGGCAAGTTCTGGCCTGGTTTAGATCTTGTCTGTCGGAAAGATATTAGTTTGTCTCTGTGGATTGTTTGTCCTCTGACAAATCAACTGTAAGTTGTGGTGTTCCTCAAGGTTCCGTGTTAGGATAAAGAAGCCCCAAAATTGCCCTCCCTGGAAGCCTGTGTTTCAGACATAAGGAACTGGATGGCTGCAAATGTTCTACTTTTAAACTCAGACAAAACAGAGATGCTATTTCTAGGTCCCAAGAAGCAAAGGGATCTGCTGTTGGATCTGACAATTAATCTTGATGGTTGTACAGTCGTCTCAAATAAAACTGTGAAGGACCTCGGCGTTACTCTGGACCCTGATCTCTCTTTTGACAAATATATCAAGACTGTTTCAAGGACACCTTTTTTCCACATACGTAACATTGCAAAAATCAGAAACTTTCTGTCCAAAAATACTGCAGAAAAATGTATCCATGCTTTTGTTACTTCTAGATTAGACTACTGCAATGCTCTACTTTCCGGCTACTCGGATAAAGCACTAAATAAACTTCAGTTAGTGCTAAACACGGCTGCTGGAATCTTGACTACAACCAAAAAATGTGATCATATTACTCCAGTGCTAGCCTCTCTACATTGGCTTCCTATTAAGGCTAGGGCTGATTTCAAGGTTTTACTGCTAACCTAAAAACCATAACATGGGCTTGCTCCTACCTATCTCTCCAATTTGGTCCTGCCGTACATACCTACACGTACGCTACGGTCACAAGACGCAGGCCTTCTTACTGTCCCTAGAATTTCTAAGCAAAGAGCTGGAGGCAGGGCTTTTTCCTATAAAGCTACATTTTTATGGAATGGTCTGCCTATCCATGTGAAAGACGTAGACTCGGTCTCAACCTTTAAGTCTTTACTGAAGACTCATCTCTTCAGTAGGTCCTATGATTGAGTGCAGTCTGGCCCAGGAGTGGGAAGGTGAACGGAAAGGCTCTGGAGCAACGAACCGCCCTTGCTGTCTCTGCCTGGCCAGTTCCCCTCTCTCCACTGGGATTCTCTGCCTCTAACCCTATTACAGGGGCTGAGTCACTGGCTTACTGGTGCTCTTCCATCCCGTCCCTAGGAGGGGTTGAGTCACTGACGTGATCTTCCTGTCTGGGTTTGGTGCCCCCCTCGGGTTCGTGCCGTGGGGGAGATCTTCGTGGGCTATACTCAGCCTTGTCTCAGTTGGTGGTTGAAGATATCCCTCTAGTGGTGTGGGGGCTGTGATTTGGCAAAGTGTGTGGGGTTATATCCTGCCTAGTTGGCCCTGTCTGGGGGTATCGTTGGACAGGGCCACAGTGTCTCCTGACCCCTCCTGTCTCCACCTATTTATTTATGCTGTCGGGGGCTAGGGTCAGTCTGTTATGTCTGGAGTATTTCTCCTGTCTCATCTGGTGTCCTGTGTGAATTTAAGTATGCTCCCTCTAATTCTCTCTCCCTCCCCACCTGGAGGACCTGAACCCTAGGACCATGCCTCAGGACTACCTGGCATGATGTCTCCTTGCTGTCCCCAGTCCACCTGGCCGTATTGCTGCTCCAGTTTCAACTGTTCTGCCTGCGGCTATGGAACCCTGACCTGTTCACCGGACGTGCTACCTGTCCCAGACCTGCTGTTGTCAACTTTCTGGAGACAGCAGGAGCGGTAGAGATACTCTGAATGATCGGCTCTGAAAATCCAACTGACATTTACTCCTGAGGTGCTGACCTGTTGCGCCCTCTACAACCACTGTGATTATTATTATTTGACCATGCTGGTCATCTATGAACGTTTGAACATCTTGGCCATGTACTGTTATAATCTCAACCCGGCACAGCCAGAAGAGGACTGGCCACCCCTCAGAGCCAGGTTCCTCTCTAGGTTTCTTCCTAGGTTCCTGCCTTTCCAGGGAGTTTTTCCTAGCCACCGTGCTTCTACATCTGCATTGCTTGCTGTTTGGGGCTTTAGGCTGGGTTTCTGTATAGCACTTTGTGACATCGGCTGATGTAAGAAGGGCTTTATAACTACATTTGATTGATTTATTTCCAAAGCAAGTGAAATAGATAATAAACTAAAGTCAAATAAACAATAAAACTTAACAGTAAACATTGCACTCACAAAAGCTCTCTGTCTCTCTCTCAGTAGGCACTTTTTCCAAGACGTGGTGCTGTGGGGAGTGAACTTGGATTCTCCCGGGGGATCAGCACCGACTGAGCGTTGGGTTTCAGGACGAGAGGCAATCCTCAGATGAAACCGCAAGAGATGCTGTGAATAATTCACCAGTAACAAGGGGCATCACATTTCCACCAAGGGCAAAACCCAAAACCATGTCTCCCCCTAGCTCACCCCCGTTCACCCCCACAACACGCCCCTTTCCCAGAGAGATAAGCGGTTAGGAGGTCGGAGGTCTTGACCCCTCTTTGACAGGTTACCACAACATCTCTGGAGGTCAGTCTTCTTTCCTCCCTTCCTGTTTTACTACTTGAAAGTGATCTTTATGGATACACACACAACCAGTCCCATAGTGCCACGTCTGCACCTTGATCGAAGATCAAAGGAGGGATGGATTTATTTTAAGATAATTCTAACTAACCACCCTTTTCACAGAGACTTTACAAACTTTATCAATACCGGTGTCACCCATGACAAAATAATTAATGGATTCCATTGACTGATAGTTAGTCAGTTGAGGTAGGAGCCAGCTGCAGAGCAAGCCCTCATTAAAACACAGATCATAAATTGTGGAGGATCTGAAGGGCTAATCTGGGATTTAAAGCCCTCCTGGCATAATTATAATTAATTTCCCTTCATTTGCTTAGACAAAGCCTCTCCAATGTGGGAATGACTTGTGGCAAGGTTTTTAATTATTTGAACAAACCACTTAGAGACTAAATTCCACACCTACTGTAGCTAAATGAGTTGGGGAAACTCATGTTGTTTACATCGTAGCAGCACCTGTCCTTATATCCTCATTGTCGAAACATTGAGCTTGGAATGGCCGTTACACTTAAAAACCCATGCATCCATGACATCAAGTTTTCCTTGAGGCAGGATCTTTTTCTTAGGGTATGTGTCCAGTATGTGTCCAGTATGTGTCCAGTATGTGTCTATGCAAGTTTATCTGTAAACACACAACAAACAAATGGCCCAAGGACTCTGAATCATTAATGTTCCTCCTAACCAGCACCTAGTTGGTGATGTGTGTACAGTGCACCTTTAAGGAATATGTTCTTAGCTCGGGCTAAATTGGGTGTCAGCGCTAGCTAATTAACCCCTCATTAAAGTTGTGTTCAGGCGTTATTCAGACATCGTTGAAATGTTGTTCGGATATTGTTCAGACTTTGTTCAGACATTGTACAGACTTTCTTCTGACATTGTACAGGTGTTTTTTCCACGTCGTTCAGACACTGTTTAGATGTTGGGGCACAGAGCTCCTATAATTCACAGTGATTATAGATGTAATTCTATGCGCTGGGCCCTGTTTTAAATCTGCACATTCCAACGCCTCACTGACTACAGTACAATCGGCCATTCGCCATTCACTGAGTCTAATCAGAGCATGAGATTACAATCCCATAGAGTAATCAGAGGAGAGTTTGAACGCTTAATTGTATAACCAAAATAGCCCATCAGGGTAGGCTTGAAGTGCAATATTCTAGCTTCTTCCACAACTCAAAACAGATGTCACGTCTTGGTTTGAAGAGTTGTTTGTGGGCCAATAATCACATAGTTCTCTCCAATAGAGCAGTGTTCCATGATGCTTTCTAGTGTGGTGCTGTTGTATAGAAAACAGGATGCAGAGGTTGAACCAATAAAGCAGTAGGAACAAGGGGAATGAAAGAAAGAAAGGGTCTGAGGAGGAGAAAATAATGAAGAGATGAAGGAAAAAGCAACTCAGCAGTACCATTTTCCTTATTTAACTACCGTTGTTTCCCCCCCTGGAATTAAAAGGTTTTAACAGCTTGTGTCGCCATGGGACAGGCACAGAGCTCAATGTGTCATGGGGTCATTGTTGTGTGTGTGTGCGTGTGTGCGTGTGTGCGTGTGTGCGTGTGTGTGTGTGCGTGTGTGCGTGTGTGCGTGTGTGTGTGTGTGCGTGTGTGTGTGTGTGTGTGTGTGTGTGTGTGTGTGTGCATGAGAGAGAGTGTTTTAAATGTACACGAGCACCATGTGTGTGGTATTGGTGGTGCGACGGTAATTCCACCTGTGCCTTTTGTTGCAAAGCGCTCCACAGACGAGAGGGATTCCGTCTGTGGCCTGCCCCGCACACTCAGGATTACCACGCATCGTTAATCAAAGGCAACGCGGCAGGACCTAGGAGGGAGAGAAAAGTTCGCCACAGGTGATATCAAGTCCATTATCATATTATCGCCTCAGGCACAGCCATTACAGTGGAAATTACGAAAAAGTTTTTTTTGAGAAACGGGGGAGATTCATGTGGGGATCAGTGGAACGACTTGGAACAGGAGGAGAGAGAGAGAGAGAGAGAGACAGAGACAGAGACAGAGACAAAGAGACAGAGAGAGAGAGAGATGGAAGAGGGTCCAAGCCCCCCTTAGACCCTCTTCCATCTCCCTCTCTGTCTCTGTCTCCCTCTCTCTATCTGTCTCTCTGTCTGTCTGTCTCTCTCTCTCTCTCTCTCTCTCTCTCTCTCTCTCTCTCTCTCTCTCTCTCTCTCTCTCTCGCTCTCTCTCTCTCTCCTCCTGTTCTCTCTCTCTCCTTGGTTCTCGTAGACAGAGGTAGGTGAGCTGCTCTAGTCTGGTTAGCCATCCAGTTGCTGGAAAGGATGAAGAAATTACTAATTTTACTTCAAGTTTGATTCAGTTCAAACTAAATGTGCTTCATTGGCACAACAAAGATAGCAGCCTATGTCTTATCGAGCTTAACCAAAATATATGATGAATATATTGTGCAGAATCTCTTTGTCTCTGATCATTTTTATCTCAAATCAAACTATTGGCTTTTTTGCAGTGAAAATGACCTATAACAGCCTATGGCTACGCTGCATTTAAATAAAAAACCAGAAGTTGTTAAAGCTCCTGACAGCTTTATTGACAACATCCCAAACAGATCTTCGTTACGGCAAACAACAAACGGAGTGCTCACATCCCAAAATATACACATTTCACATCCCAAAATATACACATTTAACATCCCAAAATATACACATTTCACATCCCAAAATATACACATTTCACATCACATGAACATTACGGACGTGAAGCATGGTAGGTGCAAAAACAATCTGTGTATCTCGTATATTTCTGCATTTAAACCATCGTAACTGTACCTTTACTTTGAGTAACCAACAAATGTCCTCAATGAGCCAGCTATGGCAGCCCATTCACCCCTATCCCCCTGTCCCCACTTCCCCCCTGTCCCCTAAATGAGCATTGTGTTGTTGGGCCTGCCCTTGGACTCTGGCCTCATCCATTCATTGGGGGGGGGGGGGCACCCCACAGTGATGGAGAGCCCTGGCCACGCCTGGACCCCTAATGAACGGGCAATTAAAGAGTGCTTATTGGTCCTGGTGTTCATAGAGAAATGAACATGAATCAAAGACTAGGCCTGTGTGGGGTATTAGGGTGGGGGGGGGGGGGGTGGGGGGGGGCACTAGTCCCACCAGGGGCCAGCAGTCAGCCCGACACACTGAATAGCAATGAGGAGCCTGGGAGGGGCCAGCTCCCAGCTTGAAACCCTTTAATTGTCCTTTAAAGTAGGGTGACGATCAATAGCTACCCCAGCACGTAATAACAGAGGCTGACTCAAATGGTACCCTGTTCCCTAAGTAGTGCACTACTTTTGACCAGGGCCCATAAGGTATCCCATAGGGCTGTTCCCTAAGTAGTGCACTACTTTTGACCAGGGCCCATAAGGTGCCCCATAGGGCTGTGGTCATATAGGGAATAGGGTGCCATTTGGGACGCAGGCAGAGGCTGGGAGGGGTAACGCTAGCAGGTGAAGAGAGACAGAGAACATGAACTTTGAACCACTGCACTGCAGTCTGAAACCAATGATCTCATGGCTTGTACAACGCAAGCATAATAGTTTTGGGTGTGGGATGTAAATAGGGTATGATGTGGTTTGATATTCAGTCAGGTTCAGTCTGACTCACTAGTCCCTATAGTCCAGGTTCAGACTCACTAGTCCCTATAGTCCAGGTTCAGACTCACTAGTCCCTATAGTCAAGGTTCAGTATGACTCACTAGTCCCTATAGTCCAGGTTCAGACTCACTAGTCCCTATAGTCCAGGTTCAGTATGACTCACTAGTCCCTACAGTCCAGGTTCAGTATGACTCACTAGTCCCTATAGTCCAGGTTCAGTATGACTCACTAGTCCCTATAGTCCAGGTTCAGACTCACTAGTCCCTATAGTCAAGGTTCAGTATGACTCACTAGTCCCTATTATCCAGGTTCAGACTCACTAGTCCCTATAGTCCAGGTTCAGTATGACTCACTAGTCCCTACAGTCCAGGTTCAGTATGACTCACTAGTCCCTATAGTCCAGGTTCAGTATGACTCACTAGTCCCTACAGTCCAGGTTCAGTCTGACTCACTAGTCCCTACAGTCCAGGTTCAGTATGACTCACTAGTCCCTACAGTCCAGGTTCAGTATGACTCACTAGTCCCTACAGTCCAGGTTCAGTATGACTCACTAGTCCCTACAGTCCAGGTTCAGTATGACTCACTAGTCCCTACAGTCCAGGTTCAGTCTGACTCACTAGTCCCTACAGTCCAGGTTCAGTATGACTCACTAGTCCCTACAGTCCAGGTTCAGTATGACTCACTAGTCCCTACAGTCCAGGTTCAGTATGACTCACTAGTCCCTATAGTCCAGGTTCAGTATGACTCACTAGTCCCTACAGTCCAGGTTCAGTATGACTCACTAGTCCCTATAGTCCAGGTTCAGTATGATTCACTAGACCCTATAGTCCAGGTTCAGACTCACTAGTCCCTATAGTCCAGGTTCAGTATGACTCACTAGTCCCTATAGTCCAGGTTCAGTATGACTCACTAGACCCTATAGTCCAGGTTCAGACTCACTAGTCCCTATAGTCCAGGTTCAGTATGACTCACTAGTCCCTATAGTCCAGGTTCAGTATGACTCACTAGACCCTATAGTCCAGGTTCAGTATGATTCACTAGACCCTATAGTCCAGGTTCAGACTCACTAGTCCCTATAGTCCAGGTTCAGTATGACTCACTAGTCCCTATAATCCACAGGTCCGTAACCCCTCCGTGACAGCACAGAGCATCATCCCCTCTACACGCAGACACACACTGACACACGCTGTCACACTCCACTGGAGCACTCCCTGTTTTACAAATGACTCACACTCTCTCTGTCACACACACACATTCGGTCCTGAGTTTATATTCTTGTATGTTTTCATTCCTGTATTTACAGGATCCAAGACAGCTTCTACCATAAGACTGCTAAATAGTTAATTAAATAGTTACCCGGACTATCTGCATTGACCATATCATGCACTGACGGTATGCACACTCACATGACTATAAAGTACCTTCAAGAAAGTATTCACACCTATTGGCTTTTTCCAAGTTTTGTTGTGTTACAGCGTGAATTTAAAATGTATTACATTTAGATTTTTGTGTCACTGATCTACACACAATACTCAATAATGTTAAAGTGGAATTATGTTTTTAGAAATTTTAATAAATGTCTTGAGTCAAGAAGTATTCAACTCCTCTGTTATGGCAAACCTAAAAGCTTCAGGAGTAAAAATGTACTTAACAAGTCAGATAATAAGTCACATGGAATAACTTTGTAAAGTAAGTAAAGTAAGTAAGTAAAGTAATGGTGGTTAACATGATGTTTTTATGAAAACCTCATCTCTGTACCTCAAACACATACAATTATCTTTAAGGTCCTTCAGTCGGGCAGTGAATGTCAAACACAGATTCAACCACAAAGACCAGGGAGGTTTTCCGATGCCTCGCAAAGAAGGGCACCTATTGGTAGATGGGTAAATAAAAGCAGGCATTGGATATCCCTTTGAGCATGGTGAAGTTAATTACACTTTGAATGGTGTATCAATACACCCAGTCACTACGATGATACAGGCATCCTTCCTAACTCAGTTGCCGGAGAGGAAGGAAACCGCTCAGGGATTTCACCATGAGGCCAATGGTGATTTTAAACCAGTTAGAGTTGAATGGCTGTGATAGGAGAAAACTGAGGATGGATCAACAACATTGTAATTACTCCACAATACTAACCTATCATGGCGAGGAGATGGCTGCTGTTTTACGGTCTGCTAACCAATTGTGCTATTGTGTGTGTTTCTTCACGTTTTTGTAACTTATTTTGTACATAATGTTTCTTATGACCGTCTCTTATGAACGAAAAGAGCTCCTAGATATCAGGACAACGATTACTCACCTCGTACTGCACAAAGGTTTTTCTTTAATGAGTCGGACGTGAAGGATTTACTTTAGACACCTGACAAGGCCCAAATCCCTGTCATTCGCATGAGAAAGAGACGGGGATATCGGGGATGTAGGTCGGGGGTGCCTTATAAGGATCCGACGGCGAGTGGGTAATCTGCCTCTACCATCAGTTCTATTAGCCAACGTACAATCATTGGATAACAAAATTGACGAGCTACGGTCTCCGGTAAGACATGGGGTGGCGGTCTGTGTATATTTGTAAACAACAGCTGGTGCACGAAATCTAATAGTAAGAAAAGCTCAAGGTTTTGCTAGCCAGAGGTAGAGTAGCGTATCACATGATAAGCATGATAAGTATGATAAGCATGATAACCACACTATTTATCAAGAGAGTTTTCGTAGCTATCTATTTTCCACCACAAACCGATGCTGGCACTAAGACAGCACTCAATGGCTGTATAAGCAAACAGGAAACAGGAAAACTCTCATCCAGAGGCGGCGCTCCTAGTGGCCGGGGACTTTAATGCAGCCTAGTACATAACTGGGGCCAAGCTTCCTGCCATCCAGGACCTCTATACCAGGTTGTGTCTATACCAGGCGGCTCTAAAAATGGTCAAAGACTCCAGTCACCCTACTCATAGACTGTTTTCTCTGCTACCGCACAGCAAGCGGTACCGGAGCGCCAAGTCTAGGTCCAAAAGGCTTCTTAACAGCTTCTACCCCCAAGCCATAAGACTCCTGAAAAACTAATCAAATGGCTAAAACCCCTCTTTTACGCTGCTGCTACTCTCTGTTTATTATGTAATCATATTTACTTTAACTCTACCTACATATACATATTACCTCAATTACCTTGACTACACTGTGCCCCTGCACATTTTTATACATTTTTCACTTAACACTTATTTGTCTTAAAACTGCATTGTTGGTTAAGGGATTGTAAGTGAGCGCTTCACTGTAAGGTCTACCTCACCTGTTGTATTCGGCGCATGTGACAAATACCATTTGAATTGATTTGAAAAGAAGGAAGCCTCTACAGAAAAAGATATACTCAAAAACGTGTCCTGTCTGTAGTAAGGCACTAAAGTAATACTGCAAAAATATATATAAAAAGAAAAGGAATAGATCTAAGCACAGACAAAGTACTAGATGAAAACTTGTTTCAGTCTGCTTTCCAACAGACACTGGGAAACAAATCCACCTTTTAGCAGGACAGTAACCTAAAAGGCAAGTAAGGGATAGTCAACGAGGGGCTATGTGTTAAATGGAAAATAATGAACGACTTGGAAGGAGTGTTCCACGACGTGCTAACAGAGTGGAACTAATCTTCCGTGGAGCGACTTGGAAGGAGTGTTCCACGACGTGCTAACAGAGTGGAACTAATCTTCCGTGGAGCGACTTGGAAGGAGTGTTCCACGACGTGCTAACAGAGTGGAACTAATCTTCCGTGGAGCGACTTGGAAGGAGTGTTCCACGACGTGCTAACAGAGTGGAACTAATCTTCCGTGGAGCGACTTGGAAGGAGTGTTCCACGACGTGCTAACAGAGTGGAACTAATCTTCCGTGGAGCGACTTGGAAGGAGTGTTCCACGACGTGCTAACAGAGTGGAACTAATCTTCCGTGGAGCGACTTGGAAGGAGTGTTCCACGACGTGCTAACAGAGTGGAACTAATCTTCCGTGAAGCGACTTGGAAGGAGTGTTCCACAACGTGCTAACAGAGTGGAACTAATCTTCCGTGGAGCGACTTGGAAGGAGTGTTCCACGACGTGCTAACAGAGTGGAACTAATCTTCTATGGAGCGACTTGGAAGGAGTGTTCCACGACGTGCTAACAGAGTGGAACTAATCTTCCGTGGAGCGACTTGGAAGGAGTGTTCCACGACGTGCTAACAGAGTGGAACTAATCTTCCGTGGAGCGACTTGGAAGGAGTGTTCCACGACGTGCTAACAGAGTGGAACTAATCTTCTATGGAGCGACTTGGAAGGAGTGTTCCACGACGTACTAACAGAGTGGAACTAATCTTCCGTGGAGCGACTTGGAAGGAGTGTTCCACGACGTGCTAACAGAGTGGAACTAATCTTCTATGGAGCGACTTGGAAGGAGTGTTCCACGACGTGCTAACAGAGTGGAACTAATCTTCCGTGGAGCGACTTGGAAGGAGTGTTCCACGACGTACTAACAGAGTGGAACTAATCTTCTATGGAGCGACTTGGAAGGAGTGTTCCACGACGTGCTAACAGAGTGGAACTAATCTTCTATGGAGCGACTTGGAAGGAGTGTTCCACGACGTACTAACAGAGTGGAACTAATCTTCTATGGAGCGACTTGGAAGGAGTGTTCCACGACGTGCTAACAGAGTGGAACTAATCTTCTATGGAGCGACTTGGAAGGAGTGTTCCACGACGTGCTAACAGAGTGGAACTAATCTTCCATGGAGCTGCATTATTTTCCAGAGAATACATAGAGCCCTGAGTTGAACACATTTCTACCAGTAAATGGGCACATTTCGAGCGGCAAATGTGTTAAATTATAGCCATGATATAAAAAGGGTTATAATCAACATCCACTGAAGTAGCTAGGAAGTTTACTAGATAGCTACAGTAGTTGCCTTGGTAACCAAATACACAGACTTGCCAAGTAAGCTAACCAAACCATCAGTCCAAGCTTGCAATTATGAAAATCTAATTCAGCAATGCCAATAATGTTTCAATTTGACTTTTGCTTTCAAAAGCAGCTCAAACATAGAACATGCAAGAATGAACTATATCATTGAATTCTACCGTGCTGACATACTGTGCGTTATAGGGAAATAATGCATGCTCTAGAATACCCTTCAAGACAATCAGAAACAGGTATTCAACAATGCCATGGTATAAGCTCAATTATAAACTGGGTGGTTCGATCCCTGAGTGCTGATTGGCTGACAGCCGTGGTATATCAGACCATATACCACGGGTATGACAAAACATGTATTTTTTTCTGCTCTAAAGTATTCAGATCCCTTGACCTTTTCCGCGTTACAGCCTTATTCTAAAATGGATGAAATTATTACCCCCCCCTCATCAATCTACATAATGGCAAAGCAAAGACAAGTGCAGAATGCCACAGGATGTTTCTGTGCTGGTCAAGGGAAGTCAAGTCTGGGGTGAACCAAGGGCTATATCTGTTCTTAGTTCTACATTTTTTGAATGGGACATGCATATTTAAGATGGAGAGGAAAGCACTTTTGAAGAGTAACCAGGCATCCTCTACTGACGGGATGAGGTCAATATCCTTCCAGGATACCCAGGCCAGGTCGATTAGAAAGGCCTGCTCACTGAAGTGTTTTAGGGAGCGTTTGACAGTGATGAGGGGTTGTCGTTTGACCGCGGACTCATTACGCACGCAGGCAATGAGGCAGTGATTGCTGAGATCATGGTTGAAGACAGCAGAGGTGTATTTAGAGGGCAAGTTGGTCAGGATGATATCTAAGAGGTTACGGATTTAGGGTTGTACCTGTTAGGTTCCTTGATAATTTGTGTGAGATTGAGGGCATCAAACTTAGACTCTAGGATGACCGGGATGTTAAGCATGTCCCAGTTTAGGTCACCTAACAGGTGGTCTACACGGACAAGTTCTGGCCTGGTTTAGATCTTATCTGTCAGAAAGATATCAGTTTGTCTCTGTGGATAGTTTGTACTCTGACAAATCAACTGTAAATGTCGGTGTTCCTCAAGGTTCCTTTTTAGGACCACTATTGTTTTCACAATATATTTTACCTCTTGGGGATGTCATTCGAAAACATAATGTTAACTTTCACTGCTATGCGGATGACACACAGCTGTACATTTCAATGAAACATGGTGAAGCCCCAAAATTGCCCTCGCTAGAAGCCTGTGTTTCAGACATAAGGAAGTGGATGGCTGCAAACTTTCTACTTTCAAACTCGGACAAAACAGAGATGCTTGGTCCCAAGAAACAAAGAGATCTTCTGTTGAATCTGACAATTAATCTTGATGGTTGTACAGTCGTCTCAAATAAAACTGTTAAGGACCTCGGCGTTACTCTGGACCCTGATCTCTCTTTTGACAAACATATCAAGACTGTTTCAAGGGCAGCTTTTTTCCATCTACGTAACATTGCAAAAATCAGAAACTTTCTGTCCAAAATGATGCAGAAAAATGAATCCATGCTTTTGTTACTTCTAGGTTAGACTACTGCAATGCTCTACTTTCCGGCTACCCGGATAAAGCACTAAATTAACTTCAGTTAGTGCTGAATACGGCTACTAGAATCCTGACTAGAACCAAACAATTTGATCATATTACTCCAGTGCTAGCCTCCATACACTGGCTTCCTGTCAAGGCTAGGGCTGATTTCAAGGTTTTACTGCTAACCTACAAAGCATTACATGTGTCACGTTCTGACCATCGTTCGTGTGTGTTTTCCTTGTTTTAGTGTTGGTCAGGACGTGAGCTGGGTGGGCATTCTATGTTGTGTGTCTGGCTTGTCTATTTCTATGTTTGGCCTGATATGGTTCTCAATCAGAGGCAGGTGTTAGTCATTGTCTCTGATTGGGAACCATATTTAGGTAGCCTGTTTTGTGTTAGGTTTTGTGGGTGATTGTTCCTGTCTTTGTGTTTGTGGCACCAGATAGGACTGTTTTGGTTTTTCACGTTTCTTGTTTTGTAGATTGTTGTACCTTCATCTTTATTAAAGATGTACAAAACTAACCACGCTGCATTTTGGTCCGCCTCTCCTTCACCTCAAGAAAACCGTTACAACATGGGCTTGCTCCTACCTTTCTCTCTGATTTGGTCCTGCCGTACATACCTACACGTACGCTACGGTCACAAGACGCAGGCCTCCTAATTGTCCCTAGAATTTCTAAGCAAAGAGCTGGAGGCAGGGCTTTCTCCTATGGAGCTCCATTTTTATGGAATGGTCTGCCTACCCATGTGAGAGAGGCAAACTCGGTCTCAACCTTTAAGTCTTTACTGAAGACTCATCTCTTCAGTGGGTCATATGATTGAGTGTAGTCTGGCCCAGGAGTGTGAAGGTGAACGGAAAGGCTCTGGAGCAACGAACCACCCTTGCTGTCTCTGCCTGGCTGGTTCCCCTCTTTCCACTGGGATTCTCTGACTCTAACCTTATTACAGGGGCTGAGTCACTGGCTTACTGGTGCTCTCTCATGCCGTCCCTAGGAGGGGTGCGCCACTTGAGTGGGTTGAGTCACTGATGTGATCTTCCTGTCTGGGTTGGCGCCCCCCCTTGGGTTGTGCCGTGGCAGAGATCTTTGTGGGCTATACTCGGCCTTGTCTCAGGATGGTAAGTTGGTGGCTGAAGATATCCCTCTAGTGGTGTGGGGGCTGTGCTTTGGCAAAGTGGGTGGGGTTATATCCTTCCTGTTTGGCCCTGTCCGGGGGTATCATCGAATGGGGCCACAGTGTCTCCTGATCCCTCCTGTCTCAGCCTCCAGTATTTATGCTGCAGTAGTTTATGTGTCGGGGGGCTAGGGTCAGTTTGTTATATCTGGAGTACTTCTCCTGTCTTATCCGGTGTCCTGTGTGAATTTAAGTATGCTCTCTCTAATTCTCTTTCTCTCAGAGGACCTGAGCCCTAGGACCATGCCTCAGGACTACCTGGCATGATGACTCCTTGCTGTCCCCAGTCCACCTGGCCGTACTGCTGCTCCAGTTTCAACTGTTCTGCCTGCGGCTATGGAATCCTGACCTGTTCACCGGTCGTGCTACCTGTCCCAGACCTATTATTTGACCATGCTGGTCATTTATGAACATTTGAACATCTTGGCCAAGTTCTGTTATAATCTCCACCCGGCACAGCCAGAAGAGGACTGGCCACCCCTCATAGCCTGGTTCCTCTCTAGGTTTCTTTCTAGAAAGGTTTTGGCCTTTCTAGGGAGTTTTTCCTAGCCAACGTGCTTCAACGCCTGCATTGCTTGCTGTTTGGGGTTTTAGGCTGGATTTCTGTACAGCACTTTGAGATATCACCTGATGTAAGAAGGGCTATATAAATACATTTGATTTGATTTGATTTAACAGTACGAACTCTGAAGATAGATTCTATTCTATTCTGGGCGATCAATTCACATATGGTGTCCAGGGCACAGCTGGGGGCTGAAGGGGGTCTATAACAAGCGGCAATAGTGAGAGACTTGGACCTCAATTCCTTCGACCTCGTGGCTTGGTTTTGCTCTGACATGCACTGTGAACTGTAGGACCTTTTATGGACAGGTGTGTGCCTTTCCAAATCATGTCCAGTCAATTGAAATTACCACATGTGGACTCCAATCAAGTTGTAGAAACAACTCAAAGATGATCAATGGAAACAGGATGCACCTGAGCTCAATTTCGAGTCTCATATCAAAGGTTCTAAATACTTATGTAAATAAGGTATTTCTGTTGTTTTATTTTTTACAAAAACAATTTAAAAAACAATTACATGTTTTGCTTTCTCAATATGGGGTATTACGTGTAGATTGATGAGGAAAATGTTTTATTTAATTTTTAGAGTAAGGCTGCAACAACAAAATGTGGAGAGGTCTGAATATTTTCTGAATTCACTGTACACTGGAGTTACTTAACAAGATAACGTTGAATGTTCCTGAGTGGATAGTTACAGTTTTGACTTAAATCAGCTTTAAGATCTATGGCAAGTCTTGAAAATGACTGTCTTGCAATGATCAACAACCAATTTTTTTTAAAAGAATGATGGACAAATATTGTATATTCCAGGTTTGCAAAGCTCTTCGAGACTTACCCAGAAAAACTCCCAGCTGTAATTTGCTGCCAAAGGTAATTCTAACATGTATTGACTCAGGGCTTTGAATACTTATCTAATCAAGATACAGTATAACGCACGCATGCACACACACACACTTTATTTGACTCTATTTACTATCTATCCAGATGCCTAGTCACTTTACCCTGCCTTCATGTGCATATCTATCTCAAATACCTTATTATTATCTATCCTGATGCCTAGTCACTTTACCTTCATGTACATATCTATCTCAAATACCTTATTATTATCTATCCTGATGCCTAGTCACTTTACCTTCATGTACATATCTATCTCAAATAGCTTGTACCTCTGGACAGAGTTCTGGTACTGACACTCCCTGTATTGTAGCTCCATCGTAGTGTAATTTATTCACCTTGTGTTACTACTTGTATTTTTAACTTTAAAAAAAACTTTGCATCGTTGTGAAGGGGACGTAAGCAAGCATTTCACTGTAAAGTTGACAAATAACACATGACAAATAACAGCTGATTTAATTTGGATTGTTACTTTGCTGAATATGTAATAGAATCAATATCTGAGCTGTGTGTGTGTGTGTGTGTGTGCGTGTGCGTGTGTGTGTGCATGCGCGTGAGTGTGCGCATGTGTGTTCGTGGATGTGTGTTTGTACAGGCATGGGTGAGAGTATGTCCCTGTCGGCTTGCCCGACACCTTACAGACCAGGTCTAGTTCGTTTATAGGGACTTAGTTTGTCTTCTTCTTTCCTTTCTGTCGATGTAGAAGGTGTTGTTTTTCATCAGTGGCCTCTTGTATTTTTCTGTCCTTCCTCACAATAAATATCTCTATTCCATGGTTGACAATGGGACAACAGAGTACTGGAGAGTCCATTGGAGGAAACACAGAGAGAGAGAGAGAATGGGAGGAAGTGTTTTAGTAAGGTATTATCTATTAAGGTCCTAAGAGATTCTACTAGGTGATTGAAATGGTCTGTGTGAACACTGTGAAAAGAGAGAGGCATTCGACCACAGAACTCACATGTAAAGTTGGGCTACAGCCCAAATAGTACCTTATTCCCTACCTAGTGCACTATGGCCCTATGGCACCTGTGGGCTCTGTTCCAAAGTAGTGCACTATGTAGGAAAGGGTACCATTTGGGATGCAGGCCTGGAAGAGGAGTATTTCCCTTAGTCATTACTCTTCATTGGAGTCCAATAACTCTTTCTTTATTGAGGTCAGTTCACCAGCCTGTGGTAAAATGGATGACGCACACACACATCACACACACACATACAGGCACGCATACACACACACACACACACACACATACACACACACACACACACAGGCACACACACATACTCTCTCTCTCCTCTCATTTCTCTCCTCTCCCTCCCTCCCAAAATGGGGGTCGGTGAGAGGTAGGGCCCCAAATTCATTAGACCAATTTCATAATTTCACATCTTAACAGTGACCATTCACATCTTAACAGTGACCATTCACATCTTAACAGTGACCATTCACATCTTAACAGTGACCATTCACATCTTAACAGTGACCATTCACATCTTAACAGTGACCATTCACATCTTAACAGTGACCATTCACATCTTAACAGTGACCATTCACATCTTAACAGTGACCATTCACATCTTTTGCAGGCTTAGTGATTTTTGTATTTTAGTTTCTATCCGACTGAGGTTAGCCCTCTGGCTGCCAAATGTAGAACTCCGCAACGTATTAATGCAAGGCCCGGCCGTGTTAATATTCTGCCAGAGTCCAGACCCAGACATTGTAGCAGGAGAGGAAAAAAGAGAAAGAGCCAGCAATCCATTTCTTTGTAAAGTAGTGCTGTCACAACCGTCCACTGTGTTGGGTAAAGGAGAGTAAGCGTGCTTCAGACTGGCTGCCAGGCCAGTAGAAGGAATATGCACGGCAGCATGCATGGAAGCGTGTGTGTGTGTGTGTGTGTGTGTGTGTGTGTGTGTGTGTGTGTGTGTGTGTGTGTGTGCGTGCGTGTGCGTGTGCGCGTGTCTGCCTATGAGCCACCCCCCCAAAACAGGTGCTGCTTATTTCACGCCCGCTGCCTGTTTTTAAGTGGCTTGGCGGGCACAGAGAGGGATTAAATGGAAGACTCTGATAAGGCCTGTGTGTTATTGGTTTGGTTTATTTACCCTCTTGTTCTTCATATTGAGTCATTGGGCTATTGTTAATATCCCAGCCCACATGTGCATTATAGTCTTACTGATTGACTGAGTGAGGCCACAATGAGGGTCTTTGTCAACCCCCTTTTGGGGGGGGGGGCACCCCTACTGCAGTTTGAGCTGTTGCTATGTGGCTCTGTTCAAAATGTCTTCCCTACTTCCATCAGAGACCTGAATGTCTTAAAGAGATGTGTTTCCACCATTGTGCAGGTGGACACATCCCTTAAGATGAGTTCCAGAGGGATTTGTATAGCTTTATTAGAGCAGAATGTGACCTCAGGTGACCTCAGGTGACCTCAGGTGAAACGTGAGGTTTAAGAACAGAAAAAAACAGATGGAAAGATCTGCATTTAAGGGAGCAGGGGTAACCCAAAGCACTATGGGCATCATAACAATAATATACCATAAACCACCCACAGTCCCCCACCCGCCGTGACATAGTGCCCGTGGCGCCACTCTCATGCCAGCCTCCTCCAGTGCCAGGTTCCTGCTGGCAGGGAAGCCAAGTATCAGCTGAGTCGCTATGCCATACCATGCTATGCCTGAGCGCATGTATGATTATTGAACTGGCTTATCTGGTACCACGCCAGCCTGAAATGGGAAAACTAAAAGAAAGGGATTAGGAAGGGAGAGAGAGAGAGAAGGGGGGGGGGGGGGGAGAAGGGGGAGAGAGACGGCAGGGCCTGAGGATTTATTTATTTATTAGCTCCTTTGATCAACACTTTATGAAGCCTGTCACCTTATCAGTGAATTCCTCTCCTGCACTTGGTCATGAGCGAAGTAACTGTAATTTCATGGCTTCTGTAACCTACGCAAATGTGCCAGTGAGGGGTGTTACGGGGGGGGGGTAAACCATACTAAATCAAAATCGGGGTTTTGTTACTTTCCTTTTTTGTGTGCATTTCTTTACCACACCAACAAACAAACAAGGAAATTAAGTTTTATTTCAGTGATTAAATATCTCGTCTGGTGGTGACAGTCGACGTTGTCATTCTTTAAAGGGCTTTAATACTTGACCAATGTAGTCGAGTGGAGGAGACACCCACCCAGCTGGCATACAGACTTCCCTCCAGACTCTGAGGAGGAGTCATTTCTTTATCCATCCTAAACAGATTGTTATTGAACAGCAGATTTCATTAGCCCCAGTGAGCGATGCGTAATGGAGTAGAGAGGAAAGGGCGGCCATTTGGGTGTAAAATGGAGTGAGCCAAGATGAGGAGGAGGGAGAGGGAGCCAAGATAAGGAGAGAGGGAGTAAGCCAAGATAAGGAGAGAGGGAGTGAGCCAAGATAAGGAGAGAGGGAGAGGGAGCCAAGATAAGGAGAGAGTGAGTAAGCCAAGATAAGGAGAGAGGGAGTGAGCCAAGATAAGGAGAGAGGGAGAGGGAGCCAAGATAAGGAGAGAGGGAGTGAGCCAAGATAAGGAGAGAGGGAGTGAGCCAAGATAAGGAGAGGGAGTGAGCCAAGATAAGGAGAGAGGGAGTGAGCCAAGATAAGAAGAGAGGGAGTGAGCCAAGATAAGGAGAGAGGGAGTGAGCCAAGATAAGGAGAGAGGGAGTGAGCCAAGATAAGGAGAGGGAGTGAGCCAAGATAAGGAGAGAGGGAGTGAGCCAGGTAGATGTTTGTGTGTGTGTTTGTGTGTGTGTGTACAAGAGAGGGAGATGAGGGTATTACATGCAGTCCTCAAGTAGTTTATCTCTGATATTGAGACACATTTTTGTTCAAGTGTGTAGGATGAGAGAAAGAAAGAATGTGTAGTGGAAAGGTGTGTGTGTGTAGAAGAGGAGTAGAGAAAGTGTGTGTGTGTGCGCGCACAGGGTAAGGAAAAATAATTAGCTTATTGAGCAGTTTCAGACCACACCATTATCGCTGTGCACAGGGCCACGGTCCAATGAGACTGCAACATGACCTCCAGCCCTCCAATCAGCACATGATCAGGAAGTAGAAATTAGTTGTGACAGAGTCAACAAGCAGCTCTCAGAAGGCCTGGCGCTGCACATGAATCAGTCTTGACCTGTGCTTACCAAACTGAACAAGGGTAATGAAAGCCCTCCCTTGGGCAGTAACGCAGGCACTGTGTGTGTGTTTGCTTGCGTGCCTCAGCATACTGTACGCCTTTGGGTGTGTGAGTGTGCACCTTCTCTTTTGTATGTGTGAGTGTGGTTTTGTGCATACGCCTGTGTGTGTATGTCTATGCATGTATGTCTGTGTGCGTACATCTGTGTGTGTACAGTAGGCTCATGTGTTGGAGGCTACGGGCAGAACAGTGCGTTCAAATACCTCAGAGAACCTTAAGCACAGGAAGTGATTCATCATAGCATGTGTGGGGGAGATATTGTCCCCATACTGAACCAATTAGGGCCTGTCCTCTATGACCTGGGATGTGTCCCAACATAGTATTCCCACTAGGGAACCATTTGGGATGTAGTCCTGCTGCTGGGCTGAGAGGAGCTGAGGGGGCTCTGGAGCGTGGTACACTGCAATAATTACGTTGTGATTAAACACACATGGCTCGTGACCCTGCATGGATATACAGAGAGTCGTGACCTGTCCAGATATCTCTCTCTCTTGCTCTAGTTTTTCTCTTTTAGAGCTGAGAAGTTGCCAGAAACCAGGACGTACTTAAGGTGTGAGGGAGGGAAGGAGGGAGGGAAGGAGGGAAGGAGGGAGGGAGGGATGGACGGAAAGATGTATGAACTTTATGAAAATCAGGGACAGCTGGAGAACAAAGATTGCTTTATGTCCCAGCTGGCCACCGCCGCTGCGGCTGTTGTGAAGCCTGGATATCTTCTCTGGTGTTCTACTGGAGCTGAAGACTAGGACTGTATCCCAAATGATACTCTATTCCCTACATAGTGCACTACTTTTAGGCCAGGGCCCTATGTAGGGAATAGGGTGTCATTTGGGACGTAACCTACATTCACAATGCGACCCCCCCCCCCCCCGCCCACACACACACACACACACACACACCTCCAGCATGACGGTACAACACAGTCAGACTTTCAACTATCATAAGACTTTATAAAAATAGAATAGAGTTTTATTCCCATTCAGTGCTCAGCTTTCCACCCATTGAAGTCTGTTTAAAACACAGCTGGTTTCTCAGGTAGAACTTAAGTCTCTGGTTAAAAGGCTTGGACTAAAACCTCACTGGTTAAACTACTAGCCTGGTTAAACTACTAGCCTGGTTAAACTACTAGACTGGTTAAACTACTAGACTGGTTAAACTACTAGACTGGTTAAACTACTAGACTGGTTAAACTACTAGCCTGGTTAAACTACTAGACTGGTTAAACTACTAGCCTGGTTAAACTACTAGACTGGTTAAACTACTAGACTGGTTAAACTACTAGACTGGTTAAACTACTAGACTGGTTAAACTACTAGCCTGGTTAAACTACTAGACTGGTTAAACTACTAGACTGGTTAAACTACTAGACTGGTTAAACTACTAGCCTGGTTAAACTACTAGACTGGTTAAACTACTAGACTGGTTAAACTACTAGACTGGTTAAACTACTAGCCTGGTTAAACTACTAGACTGGTTAAACTACTAGACTGGTTAAACTACTAGCCTGGTTAAACTACTAGACTGGTTAAACTACTAGCCTGGTTAAACTACTAGACTGGTTAAACTACTAGACTGGTTAAACTACTAGACTGGTTAAACTACTAGACTGGTTAAACTACTAGCCTGGTTAAACTACTAGACTGGTTAAACTACTAGCCTGGTTAAACTACTAGCCTGGTTAAACTACTAGACTGGTTAAACTACTAGACTGGTTAAACTACTAGCCTGGTTAAACTACTAGACTGGTTAAACTACTAGACTGGTTAAACTACTAGCCTGGTTAAACTACTAGACTGGTTAAACTACTAGACTGGTTAAACTACTAGACTGGTTAAACTACTAGACTGGTTAAACTACTAGCCTGGTTAAACTACTAGACTGGTTAAACTACTAGACTGGTTAAACTACTAGACTGGTTAAACTACTAGCCTGGTTAAACTACTAGACTGGTTAAACTACTAGCCTGGTTAAACTACTAGACTGGTTAAACTACTAGCCTGGTTAAACTACTAGCCTGGTTAAACTACTAGACTGGTTAAACTACTAGACTGGTTAAACTACTAGCCTGGTTAAACTACTAGACTGGTTAAACTACTAGACTGGTTAAACTACTAGACTGGTTAAACTACTAGCCTGGTTAAACTACTAGCCTGGTTAAACTACTAGACTGGTTAAACTACTAGCCTGGTTAAACTACTAGCCTGGTTAAACTACTAGACTGGTTAAACTACTAGACTGGTTAAACTACTAGACTGGTTAAACTACTAGCCTGGTTAAACTACTAGACTGGTTAAACTACTAGCCTGGTTAAACTACTAGACTGGTTAAACTACTAGACTGGTTAAACTACTAGACTGGTTAAACTACTAGCCTGGTTAAACTACTAGACTGGTTAAACTACTAGACTGGTTAAACTACTAGACTGGTTAAACTACTAGCCTGGTTAAACTACTAGACTGGTTAAACTACTAGCCTGGTTAAACTACTAGACTGGTTAAACTACTAGCCTGGTTAAACACAGACCCCTGGCTGTAGGCTCTTCCAATAAGGACAGACACCTGGCTGTAGGCCCTTCCAATAAGGACAGACCCCTGGCTGTAGGCTCTTCCAATAAGGACAGACCCTGGCTATAGGCCCTTCCAATAAGGACAGACACCTGGCTGTAGGCCCTTCCAATAAGGACAGACCCCTGGTTGTAGGCTCTTCCAATAAGGACAGACCCCTGGCTGTAGGCTCTTCCAATAAGGACAGACCCCTGGCTGTAGGCTCTTCCAATAGGGACATACCCCTGGCTGTAGGCTCTTCCAATAGGGACATACTCCTGGCTGTGGGCTCTTCCAATAAGGACAGACCCCTGGCTGTAGGCTCTTCCAATAAGGACAGACCCCTGGCTGTGGGCTCTTCCAATAAGGACAGACCCCTGGCTGTAGGCCCTTCCAATAAGGACAGACCCCTGGCTGTAGGCTCTTCCAATAAGGACAGACCCCTGGCTGTAGGCTCTTCCAATAAGGACAGACCCCTGGCTGTAGGGCCTTCCAATAGGGACAAACCCCTGGCTGTAGGCCCTTCCAATAGGGTTCTTTTTGGGACATACCCCTGGCTGTAGGCCCAAGCCTTCCAACCCTGGCTCTGAGTAACCAAACCAGCTGGGACTCTCCCTGTGCCACTTTATGATTTCACTCACTTGACTTCTATAAAGACAAGCAAACGTTACTGAGGGGCCGGTGACGACATCATCCCAGCCTTCCTGTTATTTCAGCTTAGACTTTTCTCACAGTCCACTGTAGAGGTGCCTATAGGGGACAAGTTGCTGCAGGGCCTCTCTGATTCTGAGAATGGAGTGTGTGTGTGTGAGAGAGCCTGGGAGAGAGGGAGGGAAGGGGGGGGGGGTTGTGTTTAAACTCCTTGACATCAGGGTTTGCTTGGGTGTCAGTGTGAGTCTGTAGAGCAGCTACATCCTCCTCAGTCTGATTCAACTAGCACACGCTAAGGCCTGCATGCACTTCACAAATCACTGCAGACCAAACTATTATCTACTCATCTCTCCCCACGCTCTCTCTCTCTCTATGCTCGCTCCTCTCTCTCTCCTCTCTCTCACCCCACGCTCCTCTCTCCCCTCTCTCTCCATGCTCCCTCTCTCTCTCCAGTCTCCGTTGTCAGGCTGTGGGTGCAATCGATGGAGGTTGCAATGCAGGAGAATTTCTCCAAAGGGGTTGAGATTGTTTTCAGGGGAGCAGGTTTGGAGCGGGTGCCGGAGTCTGACTGTCTCTCCTCTCCTTTACACTCTGTGTGTGCTCTGTAATATGAGTGTTCCACACTAGAGGAATGTGAGGCTATAAAGCACTCTGCTAAATGAGAAATGGCCTCCTCTTTGTCAGGCGTGTGGTGTGAGGGAGGGTTAGGCCCAGCTCAGCCTCTACTCTGCAGCGCTCTCCTCTTCTGGGAAGTGCCCTATAAATCTCCCCACTCTTATCCCTGTACTGTATTGATGAGCTCTGGCTAGGGCGAAGGAAGAGGGAGAGTTGGGGTGAAGAGGTGGAGGGAGAGTTGGGGAGTGGAGGTGGAGAGCGAGACAGGGGAGTGGATTTGGGGGAGTTTTGAAATGAACTTACCCACTGTGTTTCAGACCACCACTTGGTTCTTGGTTCACTTCATACTAAAACAAACTTTATTCAGTTCTAACTGCTAACAAGTTCCTTACTTAGGATTGACCCATTATTCAACTTAAAAAAAGTTATCCCTTCATAAAAATATATTTTGTGAAGAAACCTTGAAAAGAGACTTCAAGTCCCACTGTCATTGAATATTATACATGTGCATCTGTAAACACACACTCAGCTCCTACACCCTGAAACAGTCAAAACAACGGATCCCCTCCACCGGGACACAACTCTTGCTATAACAAATTGCATGAGGCACTGTATTCACCACAGTGGTGTTGGACATCCACACTGACACATCTACAATCTCCAGCTGCACACCTACAGTACACACTGTTGCCTGCTATTGCACTGTGTTGATTAGGAGTGTCACATCCATCTAAAGATGGCTTTCAGGCTCACGTATCTCCTGTATCAGGCCGTTCGCACTATGGGTAGTGTTCCAAATGGCACCCTATTTTAACTTTAGTGCACTTCTTTTCACCAGAGCCTTATGGGCCTTGGTCAAAAGTAGTGCACCGTGAAATGATGGTGCCATTTGGGACACAGCCTGTATCAGGTACCCGATCAGGCAGACACACAGCAGGAAAGCTCTGCCTTGTGACTCCCCCACTTGGACCCTTTGTAATAAAAATGACACGAGGGACGGTTCTGGGGGGAGCGGGAGAAGATCTGTCTTCATCTGCAGGATGATGCCGAGAGCTAGCGTGTCATTTCTTTGACCTCTGAACTCCCTACAGGACGATCGGTCACTGCCACAGTTCCTCCAATGAGCTCAGAGTTCGCTAAATTAACTGCTACTGCTCTGTGTTGGACTTAAAACAGCAAGTTTGAACAGAACTTCATTTACAAAAGGCGTCCATTTTCATAAAATTACAATTTTATTACAAAAAAATAATAATAAAAATAAATCGCTAATGACAAATCAACAAAACAGTCATACAGAACATAAATAGTTCCCTTGCTGCCAGACATACTCAAATAACGCAATAGATTACATATTTACAGAACTATTCTCGGTGCAGATTCTAGATTCTTATAGGAGTATAACGATGACTTGAAGCTCTATGGCAGTGGTCATCAAGTCCTTGGTCCTGGAGAGCTACAGGGTGTGATAATGCTGGGTTGGAACAAAGGTCTGTACTCCTCTAACGCTCCAGGACCTGAGCTGGTGACCGCGGGTAAATATATGTTTTTGTTTGATTCATTTGCAACCTCTATCCTCATCTCCTCTGATCTTTTAAAATGTGTTTTGAGGAGGTGGCAAGGAATGAAGGTCACAAAGAATGAAGGAAAGACTAAGGAAATGCTGGGTAAAGTCTAAACCAAAATGAAGCCTTCACTCTTAAGAGTATCCATTTTAAAAAGCTGAGCTTCACCACATTGGGGTACATGCAGACAGGATCATGATCAATGTGTTGACTGGGATGGTCTTAGTGTCCGTGTATCGGAATGATCAAGTGAAAAAGATCCCAAAAAGAGCGGCATAATCGTCATGACAGGGTTGAGGGTAACGATAGTTGTTTTTCACTTTGGTCCTGAAACGAGAGAAAACAGGTTGTAAACAGTTGAATTTGGATACTCGAGGCAGTCAGTGTTACATTTTTCTGTGGCCCTGAGATACATGCAGTAAAATGAAGGACTGAGAGACTGAGGAACTGTAGAGGTGTGGATGAAGACTTCATCTCTCTCTCTCGCTCTCTCTATTTGTCTGAGCGTAAACACTAAAGGGCTTGTAATGGACTCCACATGTGTATAATTGAACCCAACACCCCCGTCACCACAAACACACTGCAGCTTCTATAATACTAACCAGAGACTAAGGAGCCACAGACAACAGAGTGGGAGAGAGAAGGGAGAGCTGAAATCTTGGAGATTTAAAACTGTAGATCATTTTTGTTGTTGACAAACTGTGTGAAAGGGTGTGTGACTCTCGTTGCTCTGTGGTAGAGCTCAACCGATGAGGGACACCTATGCCAGGTATAATAACTGCACTCTCACGACCCTTTTCCCCCTCAGTCCTGAAGTGCCACCCTCCCCAAACATTTACTTAGCAGGCTGACATTTTAAAATTCCCTCCCCAGGGTAGAAGGTCCGTCCTGGAGTACCAGAGAGGGGGGGGGGGGAGCAAGTTGTCCTTGGCTGGGTGTTTGTCTTTACCCCCCATAGGTCATACAAGCTACAGAGTGATGCAAAACCACACATCTGGTTCACTTTTAGTGTTTGAGCCGTTCAGAGTTTGTCTTTCCACTTGACTGTGTACATGTCATTTTGTATTTTATTTAACTCGGCAAGTCAGTTAAGAACAAATTCTTATTTACAACGACGTCCTAGGAACAGTGGGTTAACTGCCTTGTTCAGGGGCAGAACGACAGATATTGGGTTGTTCATTTCTGGGAACGTTCATTAGATTGGAAGGATGTAGAAGGCCAAAACATCAATCTTTTAAACTTGTCTAATAAAACTAGAGTGTTGTGAACTTCTCAATAGATTCCCTGGTTTTCCTGAAATCCCGGTTGGAGGATTCATAGAATTATGAGGTAATAAGCAGGAAATCAAGAATCCTCCAGCCACGACTTCTGGAAAACCAGGGCATTTATTGAAAGTTAGAGAATTTTGCAACGCTATACAGATGTAATAATTAGACAATCAAATGTACATTAGTACAGGGGCAGGTGGAAAGACAAACTGTTACACAGTGAATAATCATTTGTGGACAGACTACGTAATATACGTTGAGTGTACAGCACATTAGGAACATCTTCTCTTTCCATGAAATAGACTAACCAGGTGAATCCAAGTGAAAGCTATGATCCCATAGGGCCTCCCGTGTGGCGCAGTGGTCTGTGCCACTAGAAATTATGGGTTCGAGCCCAGGCTCTGTAGCAGCCGGGAGGCCCATGGGGCGGTCACTTCAATCACTTCAATCAGTGTAGATGAAGGGGAGGAGACAGGTTAAAGAAGGATTTTTAAGCCTTGAGACAATTGAAATATGGATTCTGTATGGGTGCTATTCAGAGGGTTAATGGGCAAGACAAAAGTGCCTTTGAACGGGGTATGGTAGTAGGTGCACCGGTATGAGTGTCAAGAACTGCAACACTACTGTGTTTTTCATGGTCAACAGTTTCCTGTGTGTATCAAGAATGGTCCACCACCCAAAGGACAACCAGCCAACTTGACAACAGTGGGAAGCATTGGAGTCAACATGGGCCAGCATCCCTGTGGAACGCTTTCGACACCTTGTAGAGTTCATGCCCCGACCATTGAGGCTGTTCTGGCGGCAAAAGGGGGTGCAACTCAATATTAGGAAGGTGTTCCGAATGTGTTGTACACAGAGTACATGTAAATGGTAGCTGATGATGTTACATACAATTTTAGTTCTGAGTTTCCACAATTACACAGGGAATGACTCCCCAAAGCCTATTGTCTGTCTAACTAACATGTTACTAGTGTAGCTACCTTCAGGGAGACATCTGGGTTCTTCTGTAAGTCTCATTGGTGATGGAGAGGCGTGTGAGTCTGGCACCGTAGTAGTCCACTATGTAGTCAGACTTATCTGACGGACCCACAACCTAAAGGAAGGAAGGAGAAAAGACATCAGGGTACAGACGGTGAAAATCTAGGTACAGCAGGCAACACATATCTGGCAATCACAGCTGAGGGGGACCAGTGACAGCCCTCCACCTACTGGACTCTAGACCAACAGCACTCCGCCTACTGGACTCTAGACCAACAGCACTCCACCTACTGGACTCTAGACCAACAGCACTCTACCTACTGGACTCTAGACCAACAGCACTCCACCTACTGGACTCTAGACCAACAGAACTCCACCTACTGGACTCCAGACCAACAGCACCTCACCTACTGGACTCCAGACCAACATCACTCCACCTACTGGACTCCAGGCCAACAGCACTCCACCTACTGGACTCCAGGCCAACAGCACTCCACCTACTAGACTCTATACCAACATCACACCACCTACTGGACTCCAGACCAACATCAAAACACCTACTGGACTCCAGACCAACAGCACTCCACCTACTGGACTCCAGACCAACAGCACTCCACCTACTGGACTCCAGACCAACAGCACTCCACCTACTGGACTCCAGACCAACAACCACACACCACCTACTGGACTCCAGACCAACAACCACACACCACCTACTGGACTCCAGACCAACAGCACTCCACCTACTGGACTCCAGACCAACAGCACTCCACCTACTGGACTCCAGGCCAACAGCACTCCACCTACTAGACTCTATACCAACATCACACCACCTACTGGACTCCAGACCAACATCACAACACCTACTGGACTCCAGACCAACAGCACTCCACCTACTGGACTCCAGACCAACAGTACTCCACCTACTGGACTCCAGACCAACAACCACAACACCTACTGGACTCCAGACCAACAACCACACACCACCTACTGGACTCCAGACCAACAACCACACACCACCTACTGGACTCCAGACCAACAGCACTCCACCTACTGGACTCTAGACCAACAGCACCCCACCTACTGGACTCCAGACCAACAGCACTCCACCTACTGGACTCCCGACCAACAGCACTCCACCTACTGGACTCCCGACCAACAGCACTCCACCTACTGGACTCCCGACCAACAGCACTCCACCTACTGGACTCCCGACCAACAGCACTCCACCTACTGGACTCCTGACCAACAGCACTCCACCTACTGGACTCCTGACCAACAGCACCCCACCTACTGGACTCCTGACCAACAGCACTCCACCTACTGGACTCCTGACCAACAGCACTCCACCTACTGGACTCCTGACCAACAGAACTCCACCTACTGGACTCCTGACCAACAGCACTCCACCTACTGGACTCCTGACCAACAGCACTCCACCTACTGGACTCCTGACCAACAGCACTCCACCTACTGGACTCCAGGCCAACAGCACTCCACCTACTGGACTCCAGACCAACAGCACTCCACCTACAAAACTCTAGACCAACAGCACTCCACCGACTAGACTCTAGACCAACAGCACTCCACCTACTAGACTCTAGACCAACAGCACTCCACCTACTAGACTCTAGACCAACAGCACTCCACCTACTAGACTCCAGACCAACAGCACACCACCTACTGGACTCCAGACCAACAGCACTCCACCTACTGGACTCCAGACCAACAGCACTCCACCTACTGGACTCCAGACCAACAGCACTCCACCTACTGGACTCCAGACCAACAGCACTCCACCTACTGGACTCCAGACCAACTTCAGCTAGGCTACCACTCAACTATGATGCATTCCAGCCTATATTTAATCCATAGCAGGTAGTGGCTTTAGTGATCGGGTTTTCAGAAGTGGGTTGGATTTTCACAACAACGTATGCCGGCCTGGAAACCCACTACCTTGTATTGTTTAATCCCGTGCCTGACACACAGCTCCCTCCGTTCACGTTCCATCTATCTATCACAGCTGTCTAGCTCCTCCTCTGCCCAGTTTGAGAGTAAATTGGAAAATTCCCCAACATCATTCATCTGGTGTGGACCTCGGTCTTTCGATAGATAGATAGATAGATAGAGAGCGCGAGAGAGAGAGATAGATAGAGAGCGCGAGAGAGAGAGAGAGATAGAGAGCGCGAGAGAGAGAGATAGAGAGCGAGAGAGAGAGAGAGAGAGAGAGAGAGGCCTCAAACAAACGCTGTCCGGTCTCCTTTCCTCAAGCCCCGTCCAGCCAGAATCTATTAATAATAATCCCATTAGTTAAATTTTTCAAAAATGCATTTGCCCGCTCCGACGTTGCGCTTAGTCGCAATAGTTAGCCTTTCAAATATAGGGCAGCGCCTCGCGCAAATGTTAAATAGGTTCTCCGGACACGCAGAACTCTTCATCAAAAGTGTCACTTTTACAAAAGTTGAGAGAGCCCAGACGCAGCGTATACATCTAATTGAGAATGTAAGTGTTGCGCTGGGGCGTGCCAGCCAAAGCAGATTAAAAGCATTCCTCTCTCAGGGCCTTCAATAATACATTAGGAGAACAATAAACAGTGTGACGGTCGCCTCGTTTAATCAAAGTGGCCGAACAGACGCTGCTGCCGTTTTCAAATGAAATAGCGACTTTATACAGGCCTGCTACACAGTGGGATGTAGTGTAGAACTGGAGAGGAAGAGGAAGGGGTTAAATAGAGGAAGAGGGGTATTCTGTTTCTTTGAAGGGTGTATCATGATGTGTGTTTTGGTCTCAGATGTGATACAGGGTGACTCCAGCAGCATAGGCCTTTGTTGAAATTGGATTCAAGGTGAAGGCATACAGTCCTAAAACTACACACACCACCACTTGTCTATATGACAAACTAATATATTTTTTTCAAGGAACACGAGAAAAAAAATGAATCCCAAACAAATAAGCCTACTTTTCATTATAAACACATCCCACCATGTTGACTGAGTTAAAGCTGAAGGTCTGCTCTATATGCGTGCTGATGCTTGTCGTATTCATTAGTCAAATCAAATCACATTAGTCACATGCACCGAATACAACAGGTAGACCTTAGTAAAATGCTTACTTACGAGCCCCTAACCAACAATGCAGTTAACAAAAATACGGATAAGAATAAGGTATAAATGTGGGGTAGCCTTGCGGTCGGAGACCGCCTACCACTGTTGTGTCATCGGCAAATTTATTGATGGTGGTGTAGTCGTGCCTGGCCATGCAGTCGTGGCTGAACAGGGAGTACAGGAGGGGACTAGGCACGCACCCCTGAGGGGCTCTTGTGTTGAGGATCAGCGTGGAGGATGTGTTGTTACCTACCCTTACCACCTGGGGGTGGCCCATCAGGAAGTCCAGGATCCAGTTGCAGAGGGAGGTGTCCTTTTAGCTTAGTGATGAGCTTTGAGGACAATATGGTGGTGAATGCTGAGCTGTAGTCAATGAATAGCATTCTCACATAGGTGTTCCTTTTGTCCAGGTGGGAAAGGGCAGTGTGGAGTGCAATAGAGATTGCATCATCTGTGAATCTGTTGGGGCGGTATGCATATTGGAGTGGGTCTAGGGTTTCTGGGATAATGGTGTTGATGTGAGCCATGACCAGCCTTTCGAAGCACTTCATGGCTACAGACGTGAGTGCTATAGGTTGGTAGTCGTTTAGACAAGTTACCTTAGTGTTCTTGGGCACAGGCACTATGGTGGTCTGCTTAAAACATGTTGGTATTACAGACTCGGACAGGGAGAGGTTGAAAATGTCAGTGAAGACACTTGCCAGTTGGTCAGCGCGTGCTCGCAGTACACGTCCTGGTAATCCGTCTGGCCCTGCGGCCTTGTGAATGTTGACCTGTTTAAAGGTCTTACTCACATCGGCTGTGAAGAGCGTGATCACACAGTCTTCCAGAACAGCTGGTGCTCTCATGCATGTTTCAGTGTTATTTGCCTTGAAGCGAGCATAGAAGTAGTTTAGCTTGTCTGGTAGGCTCATGTCACTGGGCAGCTCTAGGCTGTGCTTCCCTTTGTAGGCTGTTTGCAAGCCCTGCCACATCCAACAAACATCAGGGCCGATGTAGTACGATTCAATCTTAGTCCTGTATTGACGCTTTGCCTGTTTGATGGTTCTTTGGAGGGCATAGCAGGTCCGGGTTAGAGACCCGCTCCTTGAAAGCGACAGCTCTAGCCTTTAGCTCAGTGCGGCTGTTGCCTGTAATGCATGGCTTCTGTTTGGGGTATGTACGTACGGTCACTGTGGGGACGACATCATCGATGCAGTTATTGATGAAGCCAGTGACCGATGTGGTGTACTCCTCAATGCCATCGGAAGAATCCCATAACATATTCCAGTCTGTGCTAACAAAACACTCCTGTAGCTTAGCATCTGCATCATCTGACCACTTCTTTATTGGTTGACTCACTGGTGATTAAGCAGGAATCAGGAGGATATAATTATGGTTAGATATACCAAATGGATGGCGAGGGAGAGCTTTGTATGCGTCTCTGTGTGTGGAGTATAGGTGGTCCAGAGTTATTTTCCCTCTGGTTGCACATTTAACATGAGGATAGAAATTTGGTAAAAACGGATTTAAGTGTCCCTGCATTAAAGTCCCCGGCTACTAGGAGCACCGCCTCTGGGTGAGTGTTTTCTTGTTTGCTTCCTGCTCCCACACTGGTTCCCCAATGAGGATGGAGAGGGGTGAGGCCCTAACAGGGTGAAAAATGAATTGGCTTCTCTCCCTGTCAGGCTCTGTGGACTAAACAGGTTAGGGGGGTCCTGGGGGAACGAGGGACGGGGGGGAGAGAAGCCCTTCTGCGAAAACAAACCAGTCTCATTAACCCCCATTTACAGAGAGCTTAGTGCTGAGAAGAGCAGAGGGCTGCTGCTGCACTGATTGAGACACAGGTTCCCTCTGAATACAAACAGACATTCACGCACGCACACACACACTCCTCCTGACTGGCTTGGCTATGCTTCTGCGCAATGTTCCATGGTTTACTCTGATTGGAGTGTGTGAAGCATGACCATTGTAGCAAAGCCCAGGCTGCTCTGTGATGAAAAAATGTGCTCCACTTCATTGATTACCATCACTGTTAGTGGGAGAAAGAGCTACGGTTTATACATGAGACTGTGCCCAAATTGAGTAACTTGTTTTTGAAATCTTAGAAGTTGTTTTGAAATCATACAATTATCAAACTTGCATGAAATCCATCCGATTCTGATATCACAGTTGTTCCCTTACTCACTTTGCAGTGAAACCCAACTCAAATTTTGTGTCTTGTGACCAACGAATGTAATCATCAGCTGTGACCCAAAAGGAGTCAGCTTCTACCCAACATTAGGGAAACACTGACCTAACCCACCCTTGTCATCAACACACCACATAAACCATTCCTTTCATGGTTACTGTGAAAAGAGCATCTTCACAGACATAACCAACAGATAAGAGGGATTATTTAACAGCTCTGTGTTCCACAGCTGTCCCCTGAACGCCACTCACCTGCATTGAGATCAACATGAAATCCACCAAGCTCCCAATCCCACAGAAGCCAACTGTGCAGAATTTGAGCAGCCCTAGAGAGAGAGAGACATGTTGGAGTTAAATAGGGTATAAAACAGGAAGGGCTCTCCAACCGTGTTACTGGAGAGCTACCATCCTGTAGGTTTACACCAGGGCTCTCCAACCGTGTTACTGGAGAGCTACCATCCTGTAGGTTTACACCAGGGCTCTCCAACCGTGTTACTGGAGAGCTACCATCCTGTAGGTTTACACCAGGGCTCTCCAACCGTGTTACTGGAGAGCTACCCTCCTGTAGGTTTACACCAGTGCTCTCCAACCGTGTTACTGGAGAGCTACCCCCCGCAGGTTTTCGCTCCAACCCCAGTTGTAACTAACCTGATTCACCTTCTGAATCTGCTAATTATTAGAATCCGGTGCGCTAGACTGGTTGAGTGTAAACCTATAGGACCGTAGCTCTCCAGGAACAGGGTTGGAGAGCCCTGGTATAAAGCTTTATGGGGTACTCCATGCCTCTTTAAAGTTGGCATAAATTAATCATAATTTGCTAGCTATTGTGTGAGGCGACTGGGCAAGGTTTCAGTTTATTCCCCATGTTCGGTTCCAACTTTTCCCATGTGTGGCTGAATGGGAAATTAACTTGCGAGGCAAAGGTGAACGATATTGAACGCTTTGACTGCTGGGCGGCGGAGTGGAGAGGCTATGTGGGTGTGTGGGTATTGGGTGTTTAGTTGTTTGCGGCCTGATTTGCTTTCAGAGGGAAATCGTGCCAAGTCAACTTTGTGTCCAAAACAACTTTGAGGATTGGGAATAACAGGTCTTTATCGTTGAGAGGAGCAGAGAAGAAGAGTAAACATGAATGTGTGCAACTGAGCCGCTGTGAGCAGCTGAGGGTGTGAATTGGATGTATGAAAACACAGAGCACGGCGAGCAGGTCATTCAACTGAACACATCATCCTGTTAACATTCACACTGTCACTAGCTTACGACATAACTATGTAACATAACTGTAAGGTAGACCCGGAGATGACACTACTGCATGTCGGGGAGTACTCACTGCATCACTGGGCAATGACTACTGGCACTCACTAGCTCACACACACACACACACACACACACACACACACACAATCTGAATTGCAGGCAAATTATGGAAACACCAACTCCAAATAATTGTTAACACTATTGTAAATTGCTCCAATGGGAAGTAACAGGGGTAGCTTTGTTGATTCCAGGGTGGACGTTTTTAAAAACGATGCCAGTCGTGTGGCTACTCTACAAAGCAGAAGCCCACTTAATAACCCACCGTTCCATGGTGATGCCCAAGCCAACCGTGCCAAACCAGGCCAGGTGTTGCTCAGTGCAGCCTCTAAAGCCGGCTCATGCCCGTCCTCAGTGTGGCTCTGCGATGCCAAAGTACTCCATGCTAGTTGGAAAAACTAAACCTAAACTAAAGGGCTTTCAGCCACCAGCCACTTTGTAATCTTGCAGGTGCCTAATTAAGAACAAGAACAAAGGAAAGGGAAGAAACAGCCGTGTTTCACTCCAGTGTCTGGGTTTACCACTGTTTTATAATGTCATGTAATAGTGGTTTCTTTCAGGTCCTCACAGGAAGTAGTGACCCTCTGTTTCTTAGAAACCTGCTTCATTGATTAATGCTCAACTTTGATAAATGGTCTACTTTATACTAATCCACAAACATGCAAGTTGCGTTTCTGTCCAAAACCAGCAGATCTTTTCAAACTCTCTAAAATCAATACATCCAATAAATGAATGGTAGTCATGCATTTCAACATGTGTTCTTCCTTTTTTTACAAAAACAATTACAAAGAAAATCTTTCATTGTATTTAGACCGGTTTGTTAGCAGCAGATAGGATTTGAAAATGAATCTACTTATAAATATAATATAAATTCATCCATTGCACCCCCATGTCAGTTATTGAGAGTGAACAGCAATAACAACAGTCATACTGTACCTAAAGCTGGGTATCCCAAGTAGAAGCGATCTGCTCCTAACCATCCCAGGAAGAGCGACAGGGCCACAGCTACTTTGTAGGAGTAACCGCTCCTGTAAGGAAATAACATGTTAGCTCAAAACAGTTCAATAATGTTTCACATTTGTACAAAAACATCACATATGATGGTATATGATTTAGCCTAATCAATATCAATTGAAAATAAAACATGTTCAGGGTCATCATAGCTAAAACTTTTTGCTATGGTCTGCCCTAATGAATACAGCCCTGATACAGCCTACACAAAACATTAAGAACACCTGACCAGGTGAATCCAGGTGAAAGCTATGATCCCTTATTGATGTTGCGTGTTAAATTCACTTCAAATCAGTGTAGATGAAGGGGAGGAGACGGCTTAAATACGGATTTTTAAGCATTTAAACAATTGAGACATGGATTGTGTGTGTGAGCCATTCAGAGGGTGAAAGGTAAAGACAAAAGATGTAAGTGCCTTTAAACGGGGTGTGGTAGTAGGGGCCTTTAAACGTGGTGTGGTAGTAGGGGCCTTTGAACGGGGTATGGTAGTAGGGGCCTTTGAACGGGGTATGGTAGTAGGGGCCTTTAAACGGGGTATAGTAGTAGGGGCCTTTAAACAGGGTATGGTAGTAGGGGCCTTTAAACGGGGTGTGGTAGTAGGGGCCTTTAAACGGGGTGTGGTAGTAGGGGCCTTTAAACGGGGTGTGGTAGTAGGGGCCTTTGAACGGGGTGTGGTAGTAGGGGCCTTTAAACGGGGTGTGGTAGTAGGGGCCTTTGAACGGGGTATGGTAGTAGGGGCCTTTGAACGGGGTATGGTAGTAGGGGTCTTTGAACGGGGTGTGGTAGTAGGTGCAAGGCGTACTGGTTTGTGTCAAGAACTGCAATGTTACTGGGTTTTTCATGCTCAACAGTTTCCCGTGTGTATCAAGAATGGTCCGCCACCCAAAGGACATCCAGCCAACTAGACAACTGTGGGAAGCATTGGAGTCAACATAGGCCAGCATCCCTGTGGAACGCTTTCGACACCTTGTAGAGTCCATACCCCGACAAATTAAGGCTGTTCTAAGGGCAAAGGGGGGGGGGGGGGGGGTGGAAGTCAATATTAGGAAGGTGCTCCTAATGTTTGGCATACTGGGTGTACATGTGCAACACTTCCACGGTGTCTGGTACTGTACATACACATTCCTGCAAGGGAGGCTTTTGTTAAAGCCCACTTCCTCTCCACTGAATCGAAACTCCGTCCCATTGGACAAGCGGCAGCTGATGTTTGGAGAAGGTAGGCATTCCACTGAAAACCCCAACAGATGGTTTAGGACAAAGTAACACAGAACAGCAGTTATGTGGGTTTCAATTTGTGTAGATTCTGATGTAAATGCACATTGATAAAAGTATTACAAAATATTATGACAGTTAAGAACCAGGACCTAAATGACCTATTATTTTTAGCTTTATTTTATTAGGGCTACCTATTATAATTTCTTGTCCCTGCAAATTAGTCTTTCAATTTGAGTTAGGCTACGTGGTACCTCCATGCATATACTGTGTCAACTACATTCTAATTCCCAAAGTCCTTATAGATGGAGAATCTATTCGAACCAATCATTATGGTGGTCCTCTGTAGCTCAGTTGGTAGACCATGACGCTTGCCACACCAGGATAGTGGGTTCTATTCCTGGGACCTTCCGTACGTAAAATGTGTGCATGAAAGACTAATGGTCGTACAAACTCAAAAAGCACAAAAGAGGATTTCACCACCCATCATCTAAGATTGTTCTAAAATAATTGATGTTAGAAACAGATATGATTAGCAATCATTAAGCTCATTGATTGCATCCAAATTGGCCATTTCTCTTTTTAGGATTCATATAATACTCAATAAATATAGTACCTAACATCCAATTTTGGACCTAACTTTGTTCTGACAATGAGCTAGACATTGGTCAACAGCCACCCACGGACTCCCCACGCCAATCCCACCCCAACAATTTGTATATAGTATCAGTTCTGTGTCTGACCAGTAGTATGGAGCTGCGGCTCTAAGTGTTGTTTCTTCATACTATTCAATGTATTACCAGGGAATTTGGTGATGTTTGTTTTACCCCTGTTCTGAGAAATTTGTCATTTAAGTTGTTAGGTTAATGTCCCATCTTACATCCGGATATTACCGGATTCTGACCACTAGATGGTGCTGTTCCTACTATTAAGTTAAAGTTTCAAGACCCCCGAACCCCCACCCTCAATGTTAAATGGATAGTTCACCCAAATTACTAAATTACATTGCTTACAGGGTAAGAAACAGTCTGTTGACAAGGTATGGCAGAAACATATGCTTTGGTTTTGTTGGCCACTGTTTGAAATGCTAACTTTTTAGAATTTGTGGCACAAACACAATGCAAGTCAATGGTACCTCTGTTAGCATTGTCACATGTCATGTTCAAATCACCCTAAAGTATCTAGAAATGTATTGCGTAACTCAATGGATGTTACTTATAGATGGATAGGAAGCGAGAAAATGCTAATATAGATAACATTGACTTGCATTGGATTGGTGCCACAAAATGCTAAAAAGTTACCATTTGAAACAGTGGCCATGTAAACAAAACCAAAGCATAGGTTGCTGTCATACCTTGTCCATAGACTGCTTACAGGGTAAGGAAACCAGTGTAACGTTGTAATTTGGGTTAACTATCCCTTTTAACATTGGGGTGGGGAACATAGAACTGATGCTATATACTCGTTCTTGGGGTGGGATTGGCATGTGTGAGGGGGGGGGGGGGGGGGGGGGGGGGGGGTCGTGGGTGGCTTCAAAAAATGTCTTTGGAATCCTCATGTCTTACTAATTCTTAGAAAAACAAAGATACTATATTTATTGAATACTAAATTAATCATACAAATCTTAAAAAAAATAAAAATATGTTTCAGGAATGCTTATCTAACTACAGAAACGATTTCAGAACAATCTGAGATGGTGGGTGCTAAACGGCATATTATTATTACAATGAACAAAAATAAACAACATGCAACAAATTCAAAGATTTTACTGAGTTACCGTTCATATAAGGAAACCAGTCAACCTTAATGCATTAACTAGGCCCTAATCTATGGATTTCACATGACTGGGAATACAGATATGCATCTGTTGGTCACAAATACAAAAAAAAAAAAAGTAGGGGCGTGGATCAGAAAAACAGTCAGAAATCTGATGAGACCCCCATGTGGTCATGCACACATCTCCATCACATAGAGTTGATCAGGCTGTTGATTGTGGCCTGTGGAATGTTGTCCCACTCCTCTTCAATGGCTGTGCGAAGTTGCTGGATATTGACGGGAACTGGAACCCGCTGTCGTACACGTCGATCCAGAGCTTCCCAAACATGCTCAATGGGTGACATGTCTGGCCACAGGTAGCCTAGTGGTTAGTGTGTTGGGCCAATAACAGAAAGGTTGCTGGATCGAATCCCCAAGCTGACAAGGTAAAAATCTGTCATTCTCCCCCTGAACAAGGCAGTTAACCCACTGTTCCGCGGTAGGCTGTCATTGTAAATAAGAATTTGTTCTTTAACTGACTTGCCTAGTTAAATAAAGGTTAAATAACTAAAATAAAAATATGCAGGCCATGGAAGAACTGGGACATTTTCAGATTCCAGGAATTGTGTACAGATCCTTGTTATCATGCTGCAACATGAGCTGATGGTGGTCGATGAATGGCACGACAATGGGCCTCAGGATCTCGTCACAGTATCTCTGTGCATTCAAATTACCATTGATAAAAATGCAATTGTGTTCGTTGTCCGTAGCTTATGCCTGTCCATACCTTTATCTGACCACCATGGTCACAAAGTTGACATCAGCAAACCGCTCGACCACACGATGCTCTCTGTCACCTGCACGGGACAGTCGACACCGGGATTTATCCATGAAGAGCACACTTCTCCAGTGTGCCAGTGACCATTGAAGGTGAGCAGTCTGTTATGATGCCAAACTGCAGTCAGGTCAAGACACTGGTGAGGACAACGAGCACGAAGATGAGTTTCCCAGAGACGGTTTCTGACAGTTTGCGCAGAAATTCTTCAGTTGTGCAAACCCACAGTTTCATCACCTGTCCGGGTTGGTCTCATCCCACAGGTGAAGAAAGTGGATGTGAGGGTTCTGGGCTGGCTTGGTTACATGTGTTCTACAGTTGTCAGGACAATTGGACGTACTGCCAAATTCTCTAAAACACTACTTATGGTTGAGAAATTAACATTAAATTCTCTGGCAACAGCTCTGGTGGACAATCCTACAGTCAGCATGCCAATTGGACGCTCCCTCAAAACTTGATACATCTGTGGCATTGTATTGTGTTCCAAAACTGCACATTTTAGAATGGCCTTTTATTGTTCCCAGCACAAGGTGCATCTGTGTAATGATCATGCTGTTTAATCATTTTCTTGATATGCCACACCTGTCAGTTGGATGGATTTTCTTGACTAAGGAGAAATGCTCACTAACAGGGATGTAAACAAATTTGTTGCCAACATTTGAGAGAAATAAGCTTTTTGTGCATATGGAACATTTCTGGGATATTTTATTTAAGCTCATGAAACCAATACATTACATATTGCGTACATTTTTCTTCAGTATTTTATACATCATTCAACCAGAACCACTTACCCCAAGCAATCATGTCCTTGCAATTCTCAGGTTCTTGAGTGGCATCGTCTATCCTTGGTTCTTTACAAATATACTTGAACAGTATTAAGGCAACAACAAAGTATCAACTATCATCCACAGCATAGTAAATAATACAACATGATATCTAACAAATTGTGCTTGTCAGGTTGATATACAGTACCAGTCAAAAGTTTGCACTTAGTGTTAAACAAATCAAAATATATTTTAGATTCTTCAAAGTAGCCACAATTTGTCTTGATGACAGCTTTGCATTCTCTCAACCAGCTTCATCTGGAATGCTTTTCCAACAGTCTTGAAGGAGTTCCCACATATGCTGAGCACTCGTTGGCTGCTTTTCCTTCACTCTGTGGTCCAACTCATCCCAAACCATCTCAATTGGGTTGAGGGCGGGTGATTGTGGAGGTCAGGTCATCTGATGCAGCACTCCATCACTCTCCTTCTTGGTCAAATAGCCCTTATTTAACCTTTATTTCACTACAAATTCTTATTTACAATGACGGCCTACCCCGGACGACGCTGGGCCAATTATGCACCGCCCTATTGAACTCCCAATCACGGCTGGTTGTGATACAGCCTGGAATCGAACGAGGGTCTGTAGTAGCGCCTTTAGCATTGAGATGCAGTGCCTTAGACCGCTGCGCCACTCGGGAGCCCTCCATCACTCGCCTTCTTGGAAAAATGATCCTTGCACAGCCTGGAGGTGTGTTGGGTCATTGTCATGTTGAAAAATAAATTATAGTCCAACTGAGCGCAAACCAGATGGGATGGCGTATCGCTGCAGAATGCTGTGGTAGCCATGCTGGTTAAGTGTGCCTGGAATTCTAAATAAATCACAGACAGTGTCACCAGCAAAGCACCCCCACACCTCCTCCTCCATGCTTCATGATGGGAACCACACATGGAGATAATCCGTTCACCTGCTCTGCGTCTCACAAAGACATGGCGGTTGCAACCAAAAACATCTCACATTTTGATTAATCAGACCAGAAGACATATTTCCACTGGTCTAATGTCCATTGCTCGTGTTTCTTGGCCCAAGCAAGTCTCCTCTTCTTATGGGTGTCCTTTAGTAGGGGTTTCTTTGCAGCTATTCAACCATGAAGGACTGATTCACACAGTCTCCTCTGAAAAGTTGATGTTGAGTTTTGTCTGTTAGTTGAACTCTGAAGCATTTATTTGGGCTGCAATTTCTGAGGCTGGTACTCTAATGAACTTGTCCTCTTCCTTTCCTGTGGCGGTCCTCATGAGTCAGCTTCATCATAGCGCTTGATGGTTTTTTCGACTGCACTTGATGAAACTTTCAAAGTTCTTGAAATTTTCCAGAATGACTGACCTTCATTTCATCAAGTAACAATGGACTGTTGTTTCTCTGCTTATTTGAGCTGTTCTTGCCATAATATGGACTTGATTTTCTACCAAATAGGGCTATCTTCTGTAAACCACCCCTACCTTGTCACAACACAACTGATTGGCTCAAACACATTAAGAAGGAAATTCACTTTTAACAAGGCACACATGTTAATTGAAATGCATTCCAGTTGACTACCTCAAAAAGCTGGTTGAGAGAATGCCAATAGTGTGCAAAGCTGTCATCAAGGCAAAGTGTGGCTACTTTGAAGAATCTAAAATGTGTTATTTCACAGTTTGTGTCTTCACTATTATTCTACAATGTAAAACAAATAGTAAAACTAAAGAAAAATGGAATGAGTAGGCGTGTCCAAACTTTTGATTGGTACTGTATATTCATCCATTCAGTCATCAGCATCGTTCAAGGGAACATATCCACATGACATTACAAAAATGCATACCAATGAATAATGGTTGACAGAATAGTGGCGTTAGTTATCTATCTTACACATAATGAAACATTCTGTCAATAAAGACCCGAGAACATATCTTGATGAAAAAACAAGACTCTTGCCAAGAGTTAACGTTACATGGAAGATGACTGGTGAATACAGACGAGAAAACATAACTATACTATTCATCTGTTTCAAAATCGGATTAGTTATATTTTCCAAAAGTACACAACATGCAGGCTTATGTTTGCTAGCTAGCTAAATAAATGCATGCTAACGTCAGTTAGCCAGGTAACATTAGCTAGCCAGCGTGCATGAAAACCTTGTCATTTTTTCGTGATTTGCAAGTAATCACGTATAAAAGGATATTGTCCCAGGCGTAGACTTTCACAACTATCGACATCATTTGCGAGAACAAATTGGAAATGGCAATACGTAC
This sequence comes from Oncorhynchus clarkii lewisi, assembly GCF_045791955.1. Taxonomy (NCBI): domain Eukaryota; kingdom Metazoa; phylum Chordata; class Actinopteri; order Salmoniformes; family Salmonidae; genus Oncorhynchus; species Oncorhynchus clarkii. Next base: position 12,860,382 of record NC_092147.1, on the reverse strand, counting down.
AGTAAAACAAAATGCCCAACGACATGGTCCGTAAAGAGAACAGCCGACTTCCGGGAAACGCCATGTTGACGACGCGCCCACTTGGTCACGTGACATCGTTTTTAAACCTCTGTCTGAGTCCAAAACCAAAACCTTGTGAATTCGTACCAGTAAGACTTGTTTTCAACGTTAAAAGTAGTTTAACTGAAACATCTGAACAGGTTAAGCTATGAGATTGTTACAATGCAAGTGCTCAATAGTATCCTTGTAGTAGGATAATCTTACCCCATTTGCACACACTGTATGCATATTGTATATTGTGTTATTGACTGTACGTTTGTTTATTACATGTGTAACTCTGTTGTTGTTTGTGTTGCACTGCTTTGCTCTTGGCCATGTCACAGTTGTAAATGAGAACTTGTTCTCAACTAGCCTACCTGGTTAAATAAAGGTGAAATAAAATAAAAAATAGTATGCAAAAACATGTTAGCTAGCAAATCAGTTTCTGTGTCGCAACAGATGGCTAATGTTAGCTAAATAGAACAGTAACTGACTCATTTAAATTGGCTAGCTACTGACTGTGCTAGCTGACTCACTGAAGTTAGCGGAACATTTCGAGAAGCTCATTTAAAAGTTGTTTTATGGAGTTATTTGATGTTCAGACTAAGCTCATGTTAAAGAGAACCTACACTTACTTAAAACAAAAGTTTAGTTCATAGATTTAGACTAGTTATGCTAGTTCGCTGGACAGAAAGAGATGATGATGTGCACCTGCTGATTGCAAAGCAAGTGTTTGCTAACGTTAACTACATCTCTACATTTAGAGGGCTCTCACAGCTTAAACCTTGCTCACAAACAAAGTGATAGTTCAGTGAATCGCTCCACTGATTCTTTTAAAACTTTACATCCTGCTTCAGGTAAGGGGCGGGTTCATTTATTAACTTCCGCTGTACAGGTAGGATGGAACAAAGTCATATCTCTTCCTTTAGCTAGATAATTTAGTAGCTAGTTAGCTAGTTTTATCTTCTTCTGGGTTTAGCTAACACATTTGTTGTGGTTTGTTAACGTGAGACATCTGTGGCATTTGTGTTACTTGGCAAATATAAACGTGGCTTAGTTTACCTGTCGAAAATTGTTTACCGCTGGCTATGTAAATAGTTAACCCATGCTAATGGCTTGCTGACTGACAGAAGGACAATTGTGTATTTCTCACAAAGATTTGAACGTATACTTTTAGTGTTGTATTGTGAAGTGTTGCAAAAGGGCTGTATTGTGATGATGCTTAGCCAACTTGATGGACCCAGCTCAAAAGCAGTACGGCCTTGTACTCCGTAGTAATGGAGGCGATCACTAATTGTTCTTGATAGGCCTTTTATTCGATGCATTATCATCTGCCTAAAGATTATTAGAATTGTTGTTATGAGCTTTGTTTTTCATGTAATCTTGCCCTGCTTCCTCACAGGCTGCATCACAAAGATACTCTGAGACCGAGTTAGGACAATGTATGAAAATGTCCCAACAGGTACATTTAAGTCTGCTTCCATTATTGAACTGTTTTATGAACAGTACTGGATATAAATGTGATACAAATTAACTTTTTCATAATCAACATTGTGTGTGTGTGTGTGTGTACGAGCACATGGGGCTGTGTGTTTATGATGTGTGTGTCAGTCTCCACAGTGGAGCGCCAGCAGGTATTGCAGGCTTTGGAGCGGCTGCAGGCCAAGATGGCCCAGAGGGAGGAGTGGACCCACAGTGAGAGGCTGGGGGTGCTGAGGGATGCTCTACAGAGCCCACTGCTAGGACACATCCTCACTCTGCAGCATTCAATCAAACAACTCAAAGACCAGGTAATGCTGAATACCTGCAGAGAAAGGGAAAACCTAATATTAAGACCCATGGCTTGTGAATAGCACATAGGAGATTTCATTAGTGAGGGAAAGGGGGATACCTTGTCAGTTGTACAACTGAATGCATTCAACTGAATTGTGTCTTCTGTATTTAACCCAACCCCTCTGAATCAGTGAGGTGCCATAATCAACATCCGTGTCTTCGGTGCCTGGGAGCAGTGGGTTAACTGCCTTGCACAGAGGCAGAACGACAGATTTTTACCTTGTCAGCAACCCTTCGGGTTACCGGCCCAGTGCTCTAACCACTAGGCTACCTGCCACCCAATGTGGCCACTTATGATACTATGATTAAGCCAACTGTTCTGCTATTATATGTGGGCTTACTTGAGCTTACATGCAGCAAGACAATGATCCAAATCACACAATCAAGTCTACATGAAAATGTCTAAAAAGCAACAAATTTGAAGTTTTGGAATGGAAGTGAAATACCAGACCTAATCCTAATTGAGATGTTGTGGCAGGATTTAAAATGAGCAGTTCATGCTTGAACACCCACAAATGTTGTTTAGTTAAAGCAGTTCTGCATGGAGGAGTGGTCCAAAATTTCTCCACAGAGACGTGAGTGACTGATTGAAACTACAGGAAGTGTTTGAGTCATTGCTGCTAAAGGTGGCACGACCAGTTATTGAGAGTAAGGGGGCAATACATTTTTCACACAGGGGAATAATTTTGTTTATGAAATTAATGAAATTGGTATGTCATTTGTGTTATTTGTTCACTCAGATTCCATTCATCTAACATTACAGTAGGTTATGGTTGAAGATCTGATAACATATAGTATAAAAAAATATACAAAAGAAGATAATTAGAAAGGGGGCAAATACTTTCACAGCACTTTAGCAACAAATAAACCTTGTTTTGGAATATGTAACATTTCAGATTGTGATGAAATGGTAAAACCACTCAATGTCAGTGTGCTTTAAGTCTACAGAACACAGCATTCTAAACCTTTTACATGTGCTTAAAAGGAGGCATGGGAAAAACCGCCCAGCCACACTCCAATTCATTTGTATTCAGGTTGCATTATTATTGACGTAAAAAAAGAACCCTTAAAATAAACTATCCACATGCCAAATTAAGATAATGGCAATAACCAATGCCTGCCTTCATATTCTAAGTGCTGCGAAGGTCAGCCGAGTGTCTATGAATGCTTCAGGTAAAAACGTATGGCGTGACAGCAATGCGGAGGTGGTGGAGGTGCTTTTCTGTGCATCTATCAAGCTTTAATATCTACTGGCGGGGCTTGAGTAAGTGTCTTGTCTGAGATGTATTGATGAAATGGTGGAGGAAGGCTGCGTCGTCAGCCCGGGCAAAATGAGCAAGGAGACTGATAACTTTCCACAATGTGAGTCATTAATGCAGTACCTGTTTGGGACCGGCCAGAGCTGCTGCAGAGGATTTTATTGCCCCCCACCCCCACCCTACAGTAGTGCTAATATGTGAAAGAATGTTACTTACGGTTGTTGGTGAACGAAAGCAGCTTAGAATGTCTGCGTTTCCTTGGAGACTTTTTTTGTGTGGCTTTATCGAAATAGATCTCTGAACTATCTTAGTTCACAATCACATTAAATTAAATGATTCTACTGAAGTTTTGTAAACAGTAAACAAAGCAGCTCTACCTTAGCTTTCTTTGTATCCTCCTCCACTGTGAAATTACACACCAAACCTCCCTCTCCTCCTCCCCAGCTGAACTGCATGCCTCCAGACACCTGCAGTGATTTCAGCTTCTCTAGGAAGGGCCAGCTGATTGTCAGTGCCAGCCGCCCAGCCAGCAGCCTGTGCACGTCCATTCCCGGCACTGTGTTGTCCAACGGCTCGGCCCTTGCCTCCCCCGACCAGCTCCAGAGATGGTTCTGCACCTCCGCTAAGGTAGCCGGCTGCACCGGTTCTGCCCACACACACCGCCCACCTGATGCTATGGTCACAACTAGCTAGGATACTCCACCGTGGAGAGATGATGGTTTTAGAGTAGACTGTCATTTGTGTGTTGGTGTGCTGTAATTGGTGGAGAATCAAGACAATATGGGTTTAAATAGTTTTACCTGGGTGTTTTATGTAGGCCAAACAGAGGTTAAATGCTTTTAATTGTTTTACTGCATCAGGGATAGGGTACACAGACGTTTCAGCTTTACAGCCTTCTTCAGTGTATAGGTACAATTTTCTTTCATTCAAAACAGCATTTATAAAGAACAACGGATTAGCAGCTGGTGCCTCTAATTAGGGTTTCCGCTCATCTGCCAATCCAACATATTGGTTAAATCAGATGGGGTCAGAGAGAAAAGGATGCTTCCCCTGTAGATTGTGTGTCTCTTGTTGCACCATAAGGAAATGTTTTAACTTTGTATGCCCTCAGACTTCTAGGACCTATAAGATAAAGTTGTGTATAACTTGCACTACTAAAGGAGTTATTTATATGTTAGTGTTCTTGTAGTAAGATTTATATTGGAAAAACATCCCGCGCCTTGAAAGTACGTCTTGGAGAACATAAATCCACTATTAGACGTCAAGATATCACCTCGCCAGTTGCGAGACACTTTATAGAACAGAATCATTCTATTAATGAATTGTGTTGAGTCGGGATGGAAAAAGTTCATCCAGCACGTAAGAGGAGGTAACTAATGACAACAAAATACTGTGGCTATATAAATCACATTCTTTATCTCCACACGGTTTAAACAAAGAATTCGATTTCACCTCCTTCCTACGAGCCACATTTAGACTGTTATACAAGAACACTGTCCATATCAGATTTTGCATTTAGCTTATGAGTTGGCCCCACATGTTTATGAACGGCTGTGCCTGATGTGATGCCTGATGCCTGATGTGGTGGGCGATCTCATGCATTGATGTGATGTATTTAGGTGAGCAGACATCTGGGGCAATTGATTTGTGAGTTGCCCTTCGTGCCTGCTCCCATAACCTATAATTCTGTATCTCTTTGTGACTCATTTGAATACAGTTAGGGTAGAAAAGCCACTTCCCTGATTGGCAGATGAGTGTCAACCCTGATTAGAAACACCTGCTGCTCATCTGTAGTTCTTTACAAATGCTGTTTTGAATTAAATAACATTGTACCTACACACTGAAGAAGGCTGTAAAGCCGAAACGTCTGTGTACTCTCTCTCTAATGCAGTAATATCTATATATTTGTAAGAATGAGGTAAGTTTTATGCGACATACACCTCTTTTTGTTTGCCTGAATTTGTGCATTTTACACACCAGCCCATCTTCTGGGAAAGCGCCAAGGTTCCCTGTTGATTATGTAGGCCTACTGCTGTTGGTGGAGATATACATTCACCGGACAGTTTATTAGGTGGCTTGCTATATAAAGCTGGAAGACGGGAATCAAGGCATTCAGTTACTGTTCGATTGAACGTTACAAGGGGCAAAACGAGTTAACTAATCGACTTTGAGCGTGGTATGATCGTCGATGCCGGATCCAGCGTCTCAGAAACTGACACCCTCCTGGGCTTTTCACACACCACAGTGTCTAGGGTTTCCAGAGAATGGTGTGACAAACAAAAAACATCCAGTTAGCGGAAGACCTGTAGGGGAAAACCGCTTGTTGATGAAAGAGAATGGCAAATTCTCCCAGCGTCATCTCTGAACGCACAACTCGTCAATTCTTGTCACTGATGGGATTTTGCAACAGACGACCACACTGGGTTCCACTCCTATCAGCGGAAAACAACAAGAAGAAGCAGCTCAAGTGGGCTCGTAATCACCTACCTTGGACAATCGAGGAGTGGAAAAACATTGTCTGGTCCGACAAATCCCGGTTCAGGATTTGGCGCAGGCAGCATGAGTCCATGGATCCATCCTGCCTGGTGCTAACGGTACAGGCTGGTGGTGGCCCGCCGTCCAATATGCAGCAACTGCGTGATGCCACAGGGACCAACATCCCTGTGGAACGTTTCCGACTTGTAGAATCCATGCACAAATAATTCAGGTTGCTCTGGAGGCAAAGGGGGGTCTGAACCAGTACTAGATGTGTGTACCTAATAAACTGTCTGGTGAGTGTAGCTTAAGGTTTTCCCTGGGTATTTGCAATGTGTACATTTTGACCTGATTTCAGATTTTTCCCCACCAATGCAATTTGAGTGTTTTTGGATTTTTATTTGAATGTTTTGACTGTGATGATTAATTCATTACCTATTTATTCACTGTGTCTTCTTGTGATGTAGGGGAGGCAGACAGAGCACATCAGCCTGCCTAAGCCCTTGTCTGGGGGCCTGGGCTTCAGTGTGGTGGGCCTAAGGGCCGAAGGGACAGGGGACCACGGGGTCTTCATCAGACACGTCCAGCCTAGACAGCATCGCACAGGGGTACCGCCTACTCTCTCACCAGCTCCTCCTCAATCTCTTTACCAAGCCAACACAATATTAGTCAAGGATATCTCATGCTGATTTAGAATGTTTGACAGCTCGTATTAGAGCCCCTTTTAAAGGAAACTTTTTTTTAAAAATTGAGCATGCATGCACTCAACAATCATAAATGCATAAATCAGCTTATGTTAACAACAAAGAGTATGCAGTGACATTTGTAGTTAAATTAGCACAGCTTGTAAAGGCACTGCCAAAAATGAGACACAGACCTCATACCGTTCTAGAAAAAGTCATATGAGCAAAGATGAGAATCTTCTAAAAATACTTCCTGGTCCAGTAAACGTTACATGAAAAAAACATACAAGATACACTTCTTGGTAGCAACTCCTGTGGCGGGCCGGGCCGCATGCACGCTGACACGGTCGCCAGGTGTACGGTGTTTCCTCCGACACATTGGTGCGGCTGGCTTCCGGGTTAAGTGGGCATTGTGTCAAGAAGCAGTGTGGCTTGGCGGGGTTGTGTTTCAGAGGACGCACGGCTCTCGACCTTCACCTCCCCTGAGTCCTTACGGGAGTTGCAGCGATGGGACAAGACTCTTAACAACCAATTGGATACCACGAAAAAGGGGGTCAAAAAAGTACATGCATTATAATATAGAAAAAAGTGTATATATAAAAAATAAAAATACACCTTTTGGGTTTTCTTGCTCTTTGGGATCAAGGCGGGGTTACTGTAAAAAATACTTAGCGACCATTTCTGATGTACAAATGGCTTTATAAATACATTTGATTGATTTGTGTTCTGTGTGCCGGCAGGGATGGGCGCATACAGGAGAACGACCAGATCCTGGTGATCAACGGGACGCCCCTGGACCAGAGTGTCACCCAGCATCAGGCCATCGCTCTCCTGCAGCAGCCTGGGGACAGGGTGGATTTAGTGGTGGCCAGGGACCCTGCCACCATCACACAGCATACACACACCCTCCCGCCCCAACTCCCGCCTGGGCCCAGTCACAAGGTAAGGGTGGAGCACACATTTATGTATCTCAGTATGAAAATGTTTTTCTACTGCCATGTCTTGGTACTATAAATCAATTAAGCTAGCATGGTGCTATCAATCAATCAATCAAATGTATTTTGTAAAGCCCTTTTTACATAAGCAGTTGTTCATTGGATTTAATCCTTCGAATAAATACTTTTAAGTCATTGCGTTTTCACTGTTTTCAGTGTTGCACGTGGGACTGTGACGATCATGGAATTTGGGAGGACTGTAATTATCCAACCAAATGACTGTGGTGTCTGTAATAACCGTTCGGGAAAAAACTAAAAACATTTACACACATTTTCTCCTCCTCTCCTGACTGCATGTGCTGCCATAGAAATATAATTAATAAAATGGGGAAACCCATTCAAGTCAATGATGGCTTAAGTGTGGACTGGCAGCCACGGATGCAGTGACGAGGTCAATCGGTAGAGGTCAATAATAGAATGCAGATGTTACATTGACCAGATTGGCCCACATTCAACAAATCTGATCTAACAAAGTGTCTGTTTTCGCTGCATAGCATGTAGAAGCTGTCACTTTTCAGGTTTAGGAGAGACTACTAAATGCTATACCGTTTGTATACAGTAAGCTGGTTAGCATAGCTAGCATACAGAAATGGGTGGTGGTAGTCAGTTGTTTTTAACTGTAATGCAGTTGATTGGTAAAGATGGCATGAACATGTGTTGGGGTAGACATCCATACAGGCGTTATACTCTTGATTTTTACCTTAACATATTATGAAATACACATACAACTAATAGCCTAAATGTAGGCTAATTTTACAGATGGACAATGAGACAGAATCCCCCCCCCCCCCACGCGTTTCCATGACAATTCCATTGTTTTTTAGAAGCAAAGCAGGAAGTAGAATATGTGCTAAAATATTTGTTGAGTCAACTCAACTGACAGTACAAAAAATACATTCCATTTCATGAGGCACATCAGTCATCATCATTTTAATGAACATTCTACATTGCATCACAATATCAGGCAGTCATTTTGTGTGTACCCATGAGTTTGCCAGGGTTAAAGGTTCCAAGTTCTATTCATTCTATTTCTGTGTGTGCTGCTGCATTGTGGGAGGCATTGCCTAGGCAAACAAAGTCTAGGTTGCTTGTTTTAGCAAGGATCAACAAAGTTTCATCACGTTGTTGAGAGTCCATGTTACGATGGAAACTGACTCAACCACACAAATGCCTGGCCATCCTGTCTTCAGTTAGCTGTTTGTTCCACACAAATGCCTGGCCATCCTGTCTTCAGTTAGCTGTTCATTCTACACAAATGCCTGGCCATCCTGTCTTCAGTTAGCTGTTCGTTCCACACAAATGCCTGGCCATCCTGTCTTCAGTTCAGTTAGCTGTTCGTTCCACACAAATGCCTGGCCATCCTGTCTTCAGTTCAGTTAGCTGTTTGTTCCACACAAATGCCTGGCCATCCTGTCTTCAGTTAGCTGTTCGTTCCACACAAATGCCTGGCCATCCTGTCTTCAGTTAGCTGTTCGTTCCACACAAATGCCTGGCCATCCTGTCTTCAGTTAGCTGTTCGTTCCACACAAATGCCTGGCCATCCTGTCTTCAGTTAGCTGTTCGTTCCACACAAATGCCTGGCCATCCTGTCTTCAGTTAGCTGTTCGTTCCACACAAATGCCTGGCCATCCTGTCTTCAGTTAGCTGTTCGTTCCACACAAATGCCTGGCCATCCTGTCTTCAGTTCAGTTAGCTGTTCGTTCCACACAAATGCCTGGCCATCCTGTCTTCAGTTAGCTGTTCGTTCCACACAATTGTATTTCTAAAAAAATTGTTATGACTATTATTTTAATTTCATGACAGTCTTGATCCAGAATCGTCAGTTATATGGTAATTGTGCCAGCCCTACCTAGTTGCGTGACACATAATCCGCCATTTAAGTGTCTTTTTCTCAGTTACATAAGTAGGTGAGATAAATTCAGGAAACCCGTCAGAAAATATAGGAGGCAACTCTTTCTCATTTGAAAAGTTGTCAATTTATTGTGGTACATTTTTTGTATATATATTTTTTCTCTCATGGTCTTCTGGTCAATAAACCAATAAAGACCAATAAATACAAGTACTAGAAAGGAGTATGGTCCAGAACAATGCCCTGTGGTTTCTGGCTGCACATCAACTTGTGTTGTCTACTGACCTCTCGCCATTTGACTCATATGCAGTGGTCAATAGGTCACAGGACGTTGTTATGTTTAACTTTGTCATAAAGTCTATTTCCTGTCACTCAGAATAGGCACTTGACCATCACTGTAGACTAACGTTTGGAGTTCAGTTTTTAGGTGACTACTTAACTCTGTAGCAGTCAAAATTCTGATTTATGCAGTATGGTACCGGACTGTGGGCTGTTGACATTGAGTGTATGATGTTGACGTCCTTATAGCCTATAGGAAATTAAGTTAGTGCTTCATTTGCAGGTTTGCCCTGACTATCTGTTAAAGTTCTACACAAATGTGTTAAAAAAACAACAAAAAAAACGGTTATGACTGTTATTTTAATTTCATGACAGTCTGTCCAGATCTGGAAGGACGACAGTATCACTCGTCTCCAGAGGTCTTTTGACTGTACTGTGTGGGAGGTATCTGGTCTCCAGGGGTGTTTTGACTACTATGTGGGAAGTTTTTGAGAACAGCAGCTCTGATCTTGATGAAGTTACAGATGTTGTTTCAGACTATGTAAACTTCTGTGTTGAGTCAGTTGTGCCTACTAAAATCTGTAAAATCTTCCCTAACAATAAGCCTTGGGTATCAAAACATCTAAAATCACTACTTAATATGAAGAAGGCAGTTTTCTGAGGGTGATAGACAGGTTTTAAGAGATGTACGTCGTGAGATCAGTTTATGCTGAGGGTGAAAGACAGGCTTTAAGAGATCAAAAAGATACTGGTGGACAAGGAGGCATACAAGGACCTGAGGACCCTCTCCTCAGGAAACTTGAGGGTGGCCTGGCAAGGGATTAAATCCAGGGCTAGTGCCCCCACATAGACAGGGGAAAACCCAGTGCTGACCTTAGGAGACATGAGGGACAGAACATGGCTAATGAACTGAATGTTTTCTTCGCAAGATTTGAATCAGACAATTTTGTGTCGGAGGTAAAACAGATGGAAGCATAATTACACAGATTTGAGATGGTTGTTGTTAAACAGGCTGACGTTTGGAAGTTGATCAGGGGATGTAACGCACACAAAAGCCCAGACAAAATAAGTGGCCGTGTTAAAGCACTGTGCTGAACAATTGGCTGGTGTTTTTACAGACATTTTCCAATCCTCGCTCGACCAGCAACGACTTTTCTTCTGCCTTCAACACAATCCAGCCTTACATTCTGGCACAGAGAACCATTTGGGACTTCTCCTTAGATGGGGGGGGGGGGGGGACGGGACTTCCTGAGCCAGAGGTCACAACACAGCGGGTCAAAATAGGTCCCCACTTGTCGGACTTACGCACCACCATCACAGGCTCTCCTCAGGGATGTGTTTAGTCCCCACACGCACCACCATCACAGGCTCTCCTCAGGGATGTTTAGTCCCCACACGCACCACCATCACAGGCTCTCCTCAGGGATGTGTTTAGTCCCCACACGCACCACCATCACAGGCTCTCCTCAGGGATGTGTTTAGTCCCCACTCCACCACCATCACAGCCTCTCCTCAGGGATGTGTTTAGTCCCCACACGCACCACCATCACAGGCTCTCCTCAGGGATGTGTTTAGTCCCCACTCCACCACCAACACAGCCTCTCCTCAGGGATGTGTTCAGTCCCCACTCCACCACCATCACAGGCTCTCCTCAGGGATGTGTTCAGTCCCCACTCCACCACCATCACAGGCTCTCCTCAAATATGTGTTTAGTCCCCACTCCACCAACACAGCCTCTCCTCAGGGATGTGTTTAGTCCCCACTCCACCACCATCACAGGCTCTCCTCAAAGATGTGTTTAGTCCCCACTCCACCAACACAGCCTCTCCTCAGGGATGTGTTTAGTCCCCACTCCACCAACACAGCCTCTCCTCAGGGATGTGTTTAGTCCCCACTCCACCACCATCACAGCCTCTCCTCAGGGACGTGTTTAGTCCCCACTCCACCACCAACACAACCTCTTCTCAGGGACGTGCTTAGTCCCCACTCCACCACCAACACAGCCTCTCCTCAGGGATGTGTTCAGTCCCCACTCCACCACCATCACAGCCTCTCCTCAGGGATGTGTATAGTCCCCACTCCACCACCATCACAGCCTCTCCTCAGGGATGTGTTTAGTCCCCACTCCACCACCAACACAGCCTCTCCTCAGGGATGTGTTTAGTCCCCACTCCACCACCATCACAGCCTCTCCTCAGGGATGTGTTTAGTCCCCACTCCACCACCAACACAGCCTCTCCTCAGGGATGTGTTTAGTCCCCACTTCACCACCACCACAGCCTCTCCTCAGGGATGTGTTTAGTCCCCACTCCACCACCATCACAGCCTCTCCTCAGGGATGTGTTTAGTCTCCACTCCACCACCAACACAGCCTCTCCTCAGGGATGTGTTTAGTCCCCACTCCACCACCAACACAGCCTCTCCTCAGGGATGTGTTTAGTCCCCACTCCACCACCAACACAGCCTCTCCTCACTCCTGTACATCTTGTACACTAATAGTTGTACTTGTTCCCATCCTGACGGACACCTCGTTAAGTTTGCTGATGACACTGCCTTGATCAGCCTGTTGCATGATGACGAGGAACACCATGGCCCGGTCCTAGATGACTTTGTAGAGTGGTGTGATGAATCACACTTGGTCCTCAATACCAACAAGACCAAAGAGATGTGCATAGACTTCAGGAAACAGCCACCACTAACACCGAGTGGCTGCTGCCAACACTGTCAACTCCAGCCACTTTAATAATGGGAATTGATGGGAAATGATGTAAATATATCACTAGCCACTTTAAACAATGCTACCTTATATAAATGTTACTTACCCTACATTATTCATCTCATATGCATACGTATATACTGTACTCTATATCATCGACGGTATCCTTATGTAATACATGTATCACTAGCCACTTTATACTATGCCACTTTGTTTACATACTCATCTCATTTGTACATACTGTACTCGATACCATCTACTGTATCTTGCCTATGCTGCTCTGTACCATCACTCATTCTTATATCCTTATGTACATATTCTTTATCCCCTTACACTGTGTACAAGACAGTAGTTTTGGAATTGTTAGTTAGATTACTTGTTATTACTGCATTGTCGGAACTAGAAGCACAAGCATTTCGCTACACTCGCATTAACATCTGCTAACCATGTGTATGTGACAAATAAAATTTGATTTGATTTGGAAGCGTACAACACCTACTTGTGCAACATCTATCAGAGGTCAGAACATAGAGATTGTAGAGGAATACAAATATCTGGTTGTCCTCTTGGACAATAAGCTTCAGTAGAGTAAATGTACAGTCCTGATCTACAAAAAGATCCAACAGAGACTGTGCTTTCTCAAAATGGTGGGATTTTAATGTTGATAGTACTGTACTGACTCTGTTTTACAAATATTTCATTGAGAATATTTGAACTTTTTGTATTGTTTGTTGGTTTGGCAATTCCACTGTCAGCCAGATAAATATGCTGAGAAGGATTATCACCACAGCAAGCAAGGTACTTGGAGTCAAACAGACAGGCCTGGATGAGATCTTTAAGGTCAGGGCCCTCAGCAAGGCTCACAAAATCATTTTAGACCTAAGCCACCCCCTGTACCCGGACTTTGAACTACCCACCTCTGGGTCCAGGTATAGGGCACCCCGCGGCAGGAAGAATAGAACTAGACAATCATTTGTGCCAGGTGTGATATCCCTCCTAAATGGCTCGGGCTCATGTTCCTATCCACCCAGTAAGATCAGCAGGCTAATGTTCCTATCCACCCAGTAAGACCAGCAGGGTAATGTTCATATCCACCCAGTAAGACCAGCAGGCTAATGTTCATATCCACCCAGTAAGACCAGCAGGTTAATGTTCATATCCACCCAGTAAGATCAGCAGGCTAATGTTTCTATCCACCCAGTAAGACCAGCAGGCTAATGTTCATATCCACCCAGTAAGATCAACAGGCTAATGTTTCTATCCACCCAGTAAGACCAGCAGGCTAATGTTTCTATCCACCCAGTAAGACCAGCAGGCTAATGTTCCTATCCACCCAGTAAGATCAGCAGGCTAATGTTCATATCCACCCAGTAAGACCAGCAGGCTAATGTTCATATCCACCCAGTAAGATCAGCAGGCTAATGTTTCTATCCACCCAGTAAGACCAGCAGGCTAATGTTCATATCCACCCAGTAAGACCAGCAGGCTAATGTTCCTAATCCACTCAGTAAGACCAGCAGGCTAATGTTCCTATAGACTCAGTAAGGCCAGCAGGCTAATGTTCCTAATCCACCCAGTAAGACCAGCAGGCTAATGTTCATATCCACCCTGTAAGACCAGCAGGCTAATGTTCCTATCCACCCAGTAAGACCAGTAGGCTAATGTTTCTATCCACCCAGTAAGACCAGCAGGCTAATGTTCATATCCACCCAGTAAGACCAGCAGGCTAATGTTCCTATCCACCCAGTTAGACCAGCAGGCTAATGTTCCTATCCACCCAGTAAGATCAGCAGGCTAATGTTTCTATCCACCCAGTAAGACCAGCAGGCTAATGTTTCTATCCACCCAGTAAGACCAGCAGGCTAATGTTCATATCCACCCAGTAAGACCAGCATGCTAATGTTCATATCCACCCAGTAAGATCAGCAGGCTAATGTTTCTATCCACCCAGTAAGACCAGCAGGCTAATGTTTCTATCCACCCAGTAAGACCTGCAGGCTAATGTTCCTATCCACCCAGTAAGATCAGCAGGCTAATGTTCATATCCACCCAGTAAGACCAGCAGGCTAATGTTCATATCCACCCAGTAAGATCAGCAGGCTAATGTTTCTATCCACCCAGTAAGACCAGCAGGCTAATGTTTCTATCCACCCAGTAAGATCAGCAGGCTAATGTTCATATCCACCCAGTAAGACCAGCAGGCTAATGTTCATATCCACCCAGTAAGACCAGCAGGCTAATGTTTCTATCCACCCAGTAAGATCAGCAGGCTAATGTTCATATCCACCCAGTAAGACCAGCAGGCTAATGTTCATATCCACCCAGTAAGATCAGCAGGCTAATGTTTATATCCACCCAGTAAGACCAGCAGGCTAATGTTTCTATCCACCCAGTAAGATCAGCAGGCTAATGTTCTTATCCACCCAGTAAGACCAGCAGGCTAATGTTCCTATCCACCCAGTAAGATCAGCAGGCTAATGTTCCTATCCACCCAGTAAGACCAGCAGGCTAATGTTCCTATAGACTCAGTAAGGCCAGCAGGCTAATGTTCCTAATCCACCCAGTAAGACCAGCAGGCTAATGTTCATTTCCACCCAGTAAGACCAGCAGGCTAATGTTCCTATCCACCCAGTAAGACCAGCAGGCTATAGTTCATATCCACCCAGTAAGACCAGCAGGCTAATGTTTCTATCCACCCAGTAAGACCAGCAGGCTAATGTTCCTATCCACCCAGTAAGATCAGCAGGCTAATGTTTCTATCCACCCAGTAAGACCAGCAGGCTAATGTTCGTATCCACCCAGTAAGACCAGCAGGCTAATGTTCCTAATCCACTCAGTAAGACCAGCAGGCTATTGTTCCTATCCACCCAGTAAGATCAGCAGGCTAATGTTCATATCCACCCAGTAAGATCAGCAGGCTAATGTTTATATCCACCCAGTAAGATCAGCAGGCTATTGTTCCTATCCACCCAGTAAGATCAGCAGGCTAATGTTCCTAATCCACTCAGTAAGACCAGCAGGCTAGTCTCTTTTTATTGGTATGTAACTGTTATGAAAGTTGTATTGTCTTATTTGTTTTGTATTTAAACGTGTACATGACACCGCAACAACATGTCCCCATGGGGACAATAAAGTCAGTGAAGTCGCTGTACACTGCTTTAATCAATGTAGACATGAGATGGAAGTCAATGAGATGAAAGCAGAGAGCGTTAGAACACGTAGAACTAGATGACAGATTTACTGTTCTTTTTAAAACTACGGTGAGCGATATGGTTCAATGTGCCGATATATCAACACAATATACTTTTTTTCCCTTTTTTTTTTTACTTGCTGGCGTCTTGAAACTAAAGTTGGGTTCATGTATATTATGCTAATGACCATACCAAAAAAGTGTAATGTACAATACAGCAAACTTAGCAAAACAAGGAATTAGTGGTAAGTGCATGGGAGCTGCCATCTTCATGCACCTCAGCTATTGCAATCATTAGGCCTACAATCTGACAAAATGCAATACTTAACCTAACACTTTTCAGCAATATTAATCTTGAAACTCTATGACTATAGCAAGCTCTGTTTTTTAGTGGATCCATTTTTCATTCAAACAATTAAATGAGGTTTACACATATTATGGTGATTCAGTGTAGAGTGACCCATACTTAATTCAGTGTAGGGTGACCCATACTTAATTCAGTGTAGGGGGACCCATACTTAATTCAGTGTAGGGTGACCCATACTTAATTCAGTGTAGGGTGACCCATACTTAATTCAGTGTAGGGTGACCCATACTTAATTCAGTGCAGGGTGACCCATACTTAATTCAGTGCAGCGGGACCCATACTTAATTCAGTGCAGGGGGACCCATACTTAAGCAAAGAGCAGCGGTCTATTAACAAAGCATAATTATCATTCAACTCGATAGGATAAAATGGGTGGTAATTTACATCAGAACTGACAAGCAAAGGGAGGAGTAGAATGAAAAGCAACACAGACCGGCTGACCCCTCTGTTTTCTTACGGACGGAAAATAAACGTGAGCGGATGAAAGCGAGACTGGGATAGATCAACACTGGGGTGATCGACATGATTAACCTGAAGCTCCGACAACAAACAGAACCAGCTCTACCCGCCACAAGTTTAATTAAATAACCCTGAAGAAAAGCCTTCAGAAATCCCTCCTGAAAAACAATTATCGTGGGGATAAAAATATGAGAAACTAGTGCCAGACGCCCAAATCTTAGTTTAATGCAAAGGATACGTCACAGACAAGTTAGGCTGTCTAGTTCCAGCCATTATTATAATGTAGTGCCTATTTCTTGGTCATTATCGTGTGCTATTTTACTATTCTTGTTGTTTTTAATCCTGTTTGGATCGAGGCCATATCCTGCAGTGTATCAAGCCTGGGCCTTGCTTTTGCCTTGTGTTTTATTCATGTGCTGTTTCTCTTGAGGTTGTTTAATGAAACGCTGGTTTAAAAAAAGACTGATGTCTGGATTTGATTTTTATTGCCGTTTCCCCCGGCCTGACTATCTGTCACCCGAGCCAAGCTTCTACAAAAACCCAGATGCCGGTCCTGAGTCTCTTTATTCAAATGTTTAAGTGTCAGCTTGGCACCACTCCCTCTATTAGCTCTCTCCGTTCTGATTCGTCAGAAAAACCTGACAATAAATACTGAAAATGTGGGAATAACCAACTCCTGAAAAGCCAAAATAAATTACATATACTGAACAGAAATATAAATGCAACATGCTTAATTTTAAAAGATTTGACTGATTTACAGTTTATGAGGAAATCAAGCATTTGAAATAAATTCATTAGGCCCTAATCTATGGATTTCACATGACTGGGAATACGGATAAGCATCTGTTGGTCACAAATACCTTTAAAAAAAGGTAGGGGCGTGGATCAGAAAACCAGTCAGGTGGGACCACCATTTGCTTCAAGCAGCGCAACACATCTACTTCACAGAGTTGATCAGGGTGTTGATTGTGGAATGTTGTCCCACCCCTCTTCAATGGCTGTGTGAAGTTGCTGGATATTGGCAGGAACTGGAAAACTCTGTTGTACAGGTCGATCCAGAGCATCCCAAACATGCTCAATGGGTGACATGTCTGGTGAGTACAGTACGCAGGCCATGGAAGAAATGGGACATTTTCAGCTTCCAGGGATTGTGTACAGATCCTTATGACATGAGGCTGTGTATTATCATGCTGAAACATGAGGTGATTGTGGCAGATGAATGGCACAACAATGGGCCTCAGGATCTCGTCACAGTATCTCTGTGCAGTCAAATTGCCATTGATAAAAATGCAATTGTGTTCGTTGTCCGTAGCTTATGCCTGCCCATACCATAACCCCACCGCCACCATGGGGCACTCTGTTCACAACGTTCATATCAGCAAACCTCTTATCCACATGACGCCATACATGTGGTCTGTGGTTGTGAGACCGGTTGAACGTACTGCCAAATTCTCTAAAACAACATTTGAGGTGGCTTATTGTAGAGAAATTAACATTAAATTCTCTGGCAACAGCTCTGGTGGACATTCCTGCAGTCAGCATGCCAATTGCACACTCCCTCAAAACTTAACATATGTATTATGTTATGTATTTTATATGTGGTATTTCATACTGTTGATGTGTTCACTATTATTCTACAATGTAAAAATAAACAAAAACCCTTGAATGAGTAGGTATCTAACCTTTTGACTGGTACTGTATATCAGAAGTCAAATCTCTCTGCCGCGATCCTGTTTATTGCGTGTTTATTTTGTCATTGTTTTCCGTCTGTACAGGACCCTGTCACACTGACAAATGATCTCCTCTTTCCTCTTGAGGAACTCCACAGGCAACCTGAACTCCGCACGATGAGTCGCATGTCAATCAAAGATGTCATTCTGCCCCTCTCAACCCCAATACCCATTAACTGATTGTTCCCCTTAAAAACAAATGTTCCTAATCCCTACTCTCCCCTTTAAACAAGCTCCCCTGCCCATCCAAACAGGCTCTCTAATTGTGAAAAGCTGAGAAAATATTGAGTTAGGTTGGCTTCAGGGATTCGTTCCCTTCCGTGCCTGAAATGGCAGATTGCACAGTCTGTTTCTCTGGTGCATTGCTTGCTCTCATACACCCACCTGACCTCATACCTGTCATTCTCACCGAACATGGCTTCTAGAGGTTGTTGCCGTTATCTTGAACTCTAAGTTCCTTGAAACATTTTAAAACAAGTCTGACATCCCTTTCTACACTGAAATGAGAGGCAATATTCACAGTGTCAGAGTAGGAGTGCTGATCTAGGATCAGTTTTGCCTTTTAAGTCATGATAAATAGTATTATATCAACAAGGGTGATCTGATCCTAGATCAGCACTCCTACCCCAAGATGAATGATCTAGATGCCATGTTGTCCCAGGTTCACAGTAGAACAGTTTTTTTTTCTTTTCTTCCTGAAACAGAGTGCCTGGAATCCACGTTCCCATTATGGCTTTCTCATTAAAACCGGCATTAACCCACATTCTCTGTTTGTCTAATAATTCTGTAACGTCTCATGGGGCAGAACTGTCAATATGGAAGGACATGGAATTTTGGGCCAAACCTTGCAATCAGGATAATGTTTTGTATGTGTGGTTGAGATTATCTCTAATATGTTTAGTATTTAGTTCCTTTAATGAAGTGTGTTTAAATCAATCTCATGATGTCTAGTGAATATTTAATGTCCTGACAATCATAATTCTGTTTTCTGATAATTCAGACTCTGTTCCATTGTCATGTTAACCCAGTAGTATATAAACATACCATATTTCGGTGCTCAAATGAATTAAGCCACAGAATGTCTTCTTGAATACTGTAAAACCAGCAAGTAGACTGTGTCTTCACATCTAGATGTTGAGTCTTCAGCAGGGCGATTTTTATATATAATAAATTCAAATAATTAAAATGTAAGATTTACTGCAATGTTCCAAATTTCTATATCGCAAGAATCAAATTATTTTTATTTTTTAATGTCTTTTTATCCTCGTCTCCTCCCCCTCCTGTGCTGTGTGCACTGTGTACCTTCCCACTCACACAGACACCAAGCCTCTCCTCCTGTGCTGTGTGCACTGTGTACCTTCCCACTCACACAGACACCAAGCCCCTCCTCCTGTGCTGTGTGCACTGTGTACCTTCCCACTCACACAGACACCAAGCCCCTCCTCCTGTGCCGTGTGCACTGTGTACCTTCCCACTCACACAGACACCAAGCCCCTCCTCCTGTGCCGTGTGCGCTGTGTACCTTCCCACTCACACAGACGCCAAGCCCCTCCTCCTGTGCCGTGTGCGCTGTGTCCTTCCCACTCACACAGACGCCAAGCCCCTCCTCCTGTGCCGTGTGCGCTGTGTACCTTCCCACTCACACAGACGCCAAGCCCCTCCTCCTGTGCCGTGTGCGCTGTGTACCTTCCCACTCACACAGACGCCAAGCCCCTCCTCCTGTGCCGTGTGCGCTGTGTACCTTCCCACTCACACAGACGCCAAGCCCCTCCTGTGCCGTGTGCGCTGTGTACCTTCCCACTCACACAGACGCCAAGCCCCTCCTCCTGTGCCGTGTGCACTGTGTACCTTCCCACTCACACAGACGCCAAGCCCCTCCTCCTGTGCCGTGTGCACTGTGTACCTTCCCACTCACACAGACGCCAAGCCCCTCCTCCTGTGCCGTGTGCACTGTGTACCTTCCCACTCACACAGACGCCAACCCCCTCCTCCTGTGCCGTGTGCACTGTGTACCTTCCCACTCACACAGACGCCAACCCCCTCCTCCTGTGCCGTGTGCACTGTGTACCTTCCCACTCACACAGACGCCAAGCCCCTCCTCCTGTGCCGTGTGCACTGTGTACCTTCCCACTCACACAGACACCAAGCCCCTCCTCCTGTGCTGTGTGCACTGTGTACCTTTCCACTCACACAGACACCAAGCCCCTCCTCCTGTGTATCAATTAACATGATTGTGGAAAATGTGTTTGCCGCCCATGGTATTGCGGTACCAAGTACTGCTAACAGCCTTTTAGTCTCCTGCTGTTATGTGCTAGCTGTCTAAGCTGTGTTTATAAATGTGCAATGACTGTAAAAATACTAATTTATAAAAGGAATTGGCAACTCATTCTCATTCTGAAAAATAAGCGGCTTCTTATCCCGGTAGGCCACTGGATTTCAACATGTAAACAAAGTGAGAATAGACAGGTGGGTCTATTCATACGTTTTACCTGATTAGAAAGCAAATACATCTGAGTTGTCCAGACCTTAAATACAAAGATTAGCTGGCTACTAAGTAGCACATGGGCTTGTACTTGAGAGATTGTTTATGAGACCTGTGTTAATTTTCTATAATGTCTGCTACCAGAAGTGGATCATTATTAGTGAATGTGCATGGTTCTGGTTGTGTCAAAAAATACATTTTCATCGACAGACTTGAAAGCCAGATCAGTAATTATTTCAAAACAGCATGTTAAACTATTATGATAAATGTAATACAGTTATTAGTGGGTGTTATGGTTGTGGAAGTGTTATTTAGCCGTGGTATCATTTTCCTGACTGTTTGAAATGCAGTGTATTGGCCATTATTTGTGCAACAAAGCCTTTTTAGAGAACTTTTTTTATTGTTGTTGATATACAGTCTATTGTGAATCACCCATAAGTTGAAAAAAAATCAAGAACGTGTCTTATTTTCAGAGTAAACTCACACAGACCGTACAAATTGTCAAACAATTTGTACGGAATTTGATGTTTGATGGAATCTGTTTCACGAAATTGTTTATTGAACTAAACCAGGCCTGCTTTACATCTCCACTTGTAAGGAAACAGGCAACACTTGTTAATTTGGCCTGAAAGCTGTAGATGAAAACCAGCCCTCGACAACAACAAAAAACACATCTGTGTTACTGACTGTGAAGCTCCACTTCTTATCTTGGGAAATGGCTCTTAGTCTTTTCCGTAGACGGGATAAGCAGTGAGCAGGAGAGGGAGAAAAGCTTGGTCTCGCCAGGGGCTGCAGTACGTAAGACACCACAGTAAGGTTTCATTAGATAGTTAACTTCCTGTGCAGTTTGCTCTCTATCAGATAACGCTGTGTAATAAGAAAAAGAGCTGCTGGTTGGTTAATAAAGAGCCTAGGAGGAGACGTCGTGGTGATTAGGCTGGGGTGAGTGTGTGTGTGTGTGATCAAGGAGGTAGTAACGGGGGCTAGACAACAGGACACAAGGGATTCCCTGACCTGGACATGAATCAGCCTCTGCTGCTCGTTTGTATTTCAAACGTTTAGTGAAAACCATTAAAAGTTGGTCTGATAATGCTCCACAGCCATGTGCAGTTAGACACAATGGTTAAGTTAATATCGCAGGTCACGTACGCACTGATAATTAATAAGGCTGGACTCTGGCAGGGACCAGACCAAATGTTCAGAGCTGCTTCTAGTGAATGTATGGTGTGTCAGTGGACCTGCTGTACCATCCTACATGTATGCACAGATGTATGCATCGCCATTGGAGATGTGATTTCCCCCCGATTTAATCAGGATTACCTGATATTTTTACCTGAAAATCTGTAATACTTACATCTGTGTTTTATCATTAAACTGGACCAGTAGCCTTTAATCACTGCTTCTTTATTGTACCAATCACGGCCCTGCTTAGGCTATATCTTGGGTTATATCCACCAATCACGGCCCTGCTTAGGCTATATCTTGGGTTATATCCACCAATCACTGCCCAGTTTAGGCCATATATTGAGTTATATCCACCAATCACTGCCCAGTTTAGGCCATATATTGAGTTATATCCACCAATCATTCACGCTGTCTTCTCTTTATCTCTTCCTCTATGGAGCGTCCAGGAGCAGTGGGGCCACATGGAGGAGATGGAGCTGCTGAACGACGGCTCGGGCTTTGGGATTGTTGGAGGCAAGGCCACTGGGGTGGTGGTGCGGACTCTGGTTCCAAACAGTGTGGCTGACAAGGTACGATACTGGACATTACATACACTCTAAACAATCAAAGCTAACAGACAAAGCAGTCTGCTAAGACTGGTACCTGGGTTGTGTTTATTCGGCACTAAACAGAAGAAAACGGTCTAATCTGAACTGGTCCAATAAGACTTGGGTTTTCAAACTTTTCTTGACCAGGGACCCATGCTCCGGCCAACTGGCGACCCAGGGACCCCCATCGTATGTTAGCAAGAACTGGTCAAGTCTTATCAGGTGAATGATCATGGCAAGTAGAAGTAATCAACATTTTAAAAGGAATAGATTTGGAACCAGAGTCCTGTTTCAATAGGAAACAGTCTACCACAGTTCATTGGAAGAGGAAGTGTAAACTCTAACAGTCTATTACCTAGAAAGGTAATGGTATCTTGGTGGTGTAGAGGAAATGTTGCTGTTGTAAAGCACATTTTCTGCAATATATATTTATTTATTTATTAGCTGAGAGACAATTTAGCAATTTTGAAGCTCATTTCCAGCAATTATCTATAGTTTATCATGGAACTCAGACTATTCGGCAGTTTTAAAGCACATTTTCTGCAATTCTATGCATTTTGAATTGGCTAATACTGTGTTCCTCTGCTTAAACATTGTAACAATCAATGGCCATGTGCCCTGAATGCCTGATTCTGCCTGACTGTCTAGCGTTTATTTAATTCTTAGTTCTTCTCAAGATGGTATTATTAAAACATATATATATATATATATATTTGGTTGAGGTCGGGGGATTGTGGAGGCCAGATCATCTTCATTCTTCATTTTAAGATATTAAATTAAGATAATTCGACAAGACGATTAAGATGTAGGCTGTGAACTTTTTCCATTGCACAACAGTTTTCCGCAGTAGGCCTACTAAACCATTACATACTCAGGGCTTCCTTCTCTCTCTTCCTCTTGATCCTTTGGTAACAGACCGGTCTTCCCCTATGAATAGTAACAGCCAGTTTAGCTGAATTAATGCTTAGCGTGTCCCATAAAGGGCTCAGTTACATTATAATAGCCATTGAGCCGGAGGGAAAAAAATGATCACCTTGTAAGGGGATTACATCCTGCCTACACAGAGCACGCTAGGCCTGCATCCTGCTCGAAGGACCACTTTTCTGTTCACAATTACAGAGATGTTGGCGAAAGGTTTATTCGCAGACGCCCAAAGTCCCTGACACAGCCGATGCTCATTTACAAGCAGACCATTTATTTTCTTTTCCCACTTAACGCTTGGCTTTTGTCCTTCATTTTGTGAGCTTGGGGTGTATTCAGTTATTCAGCGAGTTAACATGGGAACATGTCATTTGATTTGTAAAAAAAAACAGTCTGTCGGTTATAACCTTTTATAATAAAGTGTTATCCAAGAGGGATCTGGATTTAAAAAACCTTATCCCTTGTTTCTGAAACCGCTTTGAACCACTCCTCTCTCTCTCTTTCTCTCTTTCTCTTTCTCTCTCTCTCTTTCTCTCTCTTTCTCTCTCTTTCTTTCTCTCTCTCTCTCGCTCTCTACCCCTCCCTCCTTTCCTTTTCACTCTCTATCTCTCTCTCTCTCTCTCTCTCTCTCTCTCTCTCTCTCTCTCTCTCTCTCTCTTTCTCTTTCTCTCTCTCTCTCTTTCTCTCTCTCTCTCTCTCTCTTTCTCTCTCTCTCTCTTTCTCTCTCTCTCTCTCTCGCTCTCTACCCCTCCCTCCTTTCCTTTTCACTCTCTCTCTGTCTACCACACCCTCCCTTTCTCTCTCTGTCTCTCTCTGTCTCTCTCTCTCTTTCTCTCTCTCGCTCTCTACCCCTCCCTCCTTTCCTTTTCACTCTCTCTCTGTCTACCACACCCTCCCTTTCTATCTCTGTCTCTCTCTGTCTCTCTCTGTCTCTCTCTCTCTTTCTCTCTTTCTCTTTGAATGTCGAAGAGAGCCCAGGCTGGGCAACAAAACCCTGCTTGTTCAAAAGGCACAGTGCAGCATTTCACACATCACTGGATCTTATGCTCCAAAAAAGCTGTCAAAATTGGGGCTTTGTTAGACCCTGGCGTTTCCCATTTCAATGTTTAATGGCCAGGGCTGGCTTCAATGCGCCCCCGTTGTCCCGTGCACAGATCCAGGGAGCGAAGTTGGGGAGATTTCCTGCACCACGGTTATACATCAAACACTTTTCATCCCTCTTTCCACAAAGGATGCTGTTCTCCCCTCTCTTTTGACTTTTTCCTCTTTTTCCCTCGCTGAGTTTTTTCTGCTTGACCTGCGAGTCGGTGAATACACTTCCCAGCTTAGTACCGCGGGGCCAAGCCCAGACCAGGGTGGGACTGGCCTGTTCAAGTGGGATGTAAAATGCGTTGGACAACATTGGCTGAAATGATCAAATGGTCCAACTAAGCGAAATGTTGAATATGAGCAGATTTTTGGGGTAGTTCTTTCATGTACTAGCAACCAACAGTGGTAGATAAAGTACCCAATTGTCATGCTTGACTAATTTTCTATTAAGGTATCTTTACTTTTACTCAAAGTAAAAGTCACCCAGTAAAATTCTACTTGAGTAAAAGTCTAATTAATTGCTGTTATTGCTAGACCCTGAACTTAACTATAATGCATTGTGTATTATTCATATTTCCAGTTTGTACAAATGTTAACATTTTCTTTCTTGCTTTCTTGCTTTCTTTCTTGCTTTCTTTCCCCCCTATAGGATGGGCGCCTGCGTACAGGTGACCACATCCTGCGTATTGGTGAGACCCCCACAGGTGGCTTGGCCAGCGACCAGGTGGTCAAGGTGCTGCAGGGCTGCGGGAGCCACGTGCGCATGCTCATCGCCCGTGACCCCTCGGGACAGTATTCCTCCTCCCCGCCGCCCCCTCCCCTGCCCGCCGCCAGCCCCGTCTCTGTCTTACCCTCTGGAGTCGAACCCCAGAGTAGGATCCACAGGACGGTGAGTGAGACAGGAGCATGGGGAACGCACACACACACACACAAACCTAGACATGCACACACCTTCTCCTGTGACCCCTGCCCCTCCACTGCCCTACCTATTGTGGTGAATATGTCTGTGACATTAGAACGTCAGTACATGTACAGCATATCTCTATGGTTTTCCAGCCCAACCTGGAGTGTTATGAGATCCATAAAGTGCCTCTGAGGAAGAAGGAGGGCCAGAGCCTGGGGATCACCATCATCGGATACAACTCCTTAACCCGCGAAGGTAGGCCGATGCCCAATACCATGTCAACTCCTGTCTCCCTAGCCTTTTACCCTGAACCCAGGCCCCTAATCCTAGTCCCCTAGCCTTAACCCAGCCCCCTAATCCTAGTCCCCTAGCCTCTTACCCTGAACCCAGGCCCCTAATCCTAGTCCCCTAGCCTTAACCCAGCCCCCTAATCCTAGTCCCCTAGCCTCTTACCCTTAACCCAGCCCCCCAATCCTAGTCCCCTAGCCTCTTACCCTTAACCCAGCCCCCTAATCCTAGTCCCCTAATCCTAGTCCCCTAGCCTCTTACCCTTAACCCAGCCCCCTAATCCTAGTCCCCTACCCTTAACCCAGCCCCCTAATCCTAGTCCCCTACCCTTAACCCAGCCCCCTAATCCTAGTCCCCTAATCCTAGTCCCCTAGCCCCTATTTGTACTCCGATCCTGTATTGTTGACACTGTTTGAGATGTATTGTTTTGATGGTGTCTTGTCTCTCTATTCCCCTCTCCTTGGTCTCTCTCTCTGCTCTCCCATTCTTTCCTTCCGTCTGTCTCGCTTTCTCCACCTCCCCTTCTCTCTCTCCTAGACGCGGTCGGGGTGTTTGTGAAGAACGTGGTTCCTGGGAGTGCCGCTGAGCAGAGCGGAAACATCCGGATCTATGACAGGACAATAGAGGTGAGACCATTAATCAGATTTTAATGAGCGCAACCCTCATTAACCTCAAGGTGTGTGTGTGCGAGAGAGTGTGAGTGTGTGCGTTAGTGAGTGAGTGAGAGAGTGAACCATACACCACACTATAACACAACCATACACCACACTATAACACAACCACACACCACACTATAACACAACCATATTGGGTCTTCATTGTCAGTTCAGATTTCTATTGAAAATCTGTTCTTACTGTCTTACCTACTTAAAATAGAAAAATGTCAGAAACCCCCTGTCAGAGTTTACGGGGACAAGGGTGAGAAGTGATTTTGGGCTGTTTCATTGTGCCAGCTAGACGGGGTGAGCCTGCAGGGCTTCACTAACCAGGAGGTTCTGGAGGTGATGAAGCAGACAGGCCAGACGGTCCTCCTCACCCTGGTCAGGATGCGTTTAGCGTCACGTCAGGATGCGTTTAGCGTCACGTCAGGATGCGTTTAGCGTCACGTCAGGATGCGTTTAGCGTCACGTCAGGATGCGTTTAGCGTCACGTCAGGATGCGTTTTGTGTCACGTCAGGATGCGTTTAGCGTCACGTCAGGATGCGTTTTGTGTCAGGATGCGTTTTGCATCACATCAGGATGCGTTTTGTGTCACGTCAGGATGCGTTTTGTGTCACGTCAGGATGCGTTTTGCGTCACGTCAGGATGCGTTTTGCGTCACGTCAGGATGCGTTTTGCGTCACGTCAGGATGCGTTTAGCGTCACGTCAGGATGCGTTTAGCGTCACGTCAGGATGCGTTTAGCATCACGTCAGGATGCGTTTAGCGTCACGTCAGGATGCGTTTAGCGTCACGTCAGGATGCGTTTAGCGTCACGTCAGGATGCGTTTTGCGTCAGGATGCGTTTAGCGTCGCGTCAGGATGCGTTTAGCGTCACGTCAGGATGCGTTTAGCGTCAGGATGCCTTTAGCGTCACGTCAGGATGCGTTTTGCGTCAGGATGCGTTTAGCGTCACGTCAGGATGCGTTTTCACGCGTGCGTTTTGCGTCAGGATGCGTTTTGTGTCACGTCAGGATGCGTTTTGCGTCACGTCAGGATGCGTTTTGCGTCACGTCAGGATGCGTTTTGCGTCACGTCAGGATGCGTTTTGCGTCACGTCAGGATGCGTTTTGCGTCACGTCAGGATGCGTTTTGCGTCACGTCAGGATGCGTTTTGCGTCACGTCAGGATGCGTTTTGCGTCACGTCAGGATGCGTTTAGCGTCACGTCAGGATGCGTTTAGCGTCAGGATGCGTTTAGCGTCAGGATGCGTTTTGCGTCACGTCAGGATGCGTTTTGCGTCACGTCAGGATGCGTTTTGCGTCAGGATGCGTTTTGTGTCAGGATGCGTTTTGCGTCACGTCAGGATGCGTTTTGCGTCAGGATGCGTTTTGCGTCAGGATGCGTTTAGCGTCACGTCAGGATGCGTTTAGCGTCACGTCAGGATGCGTTTTGTGTCAGGATGCGTTTTGCGTCAGGATGCGTTTAGCGTCACGTCAGGATGCGTTTAGCGTCACGTCAGGATGCGTTTTGTGTCAGGATGCGTTTTGCGTCACGTCAGGATGCGTTTAGCGTCACGTCAGGATGCGTTTTGTGTCACGTCAGGATGCGTTTAGCGTCACGTCAGGATGCGTTTTCTGTCAGGATGCGTTTTGCATCACATCAGGATGCGTTTTGTGTCACGTCAGGATGCGTTTTGTGTCACGTCAGGATGCGTTTTGCGTCACGTCAGGATGCGTTTTGCGTCACGTCAGGATGCGTTTTGCGTCACGTCAGGATGCGTTTAGCGTCACGTCAGGATGCGTTTAGCGTCACGTCAGGATGCGTTTAGCGTCACGTCAGGATGCGTTTAGCGTCACGTCAGGATGCGTTTAGCATCACGTCAGGATGCGTTTAGCGTCACGTCAGGATGCGTTTAGCGTCACGTCAGGATGCGTTTAGCGTCACGTCAGGATGCGTTTTGCGTCAGGATGCGTTTAGCGTCGCGTCAGGATGCGTTTAGCGTCACGTCAGGATGCGTTTAGCGTCAGGATGCCTTTAGCGTCACGTCAGGATGCGTTTTGCGTCAGGATGCGTTTAGCGTCACGTCAGGATGCGTTTAGCGTCACGTCAGGATGCGTTTTGCGTCAGGATGCGTTTTGCGTCACGTCAGGATGCGTTTAGCGTCACGTCAGGATGCGTTTTGCGTCACGTCAGGATGCGTTTTGCGTCACGTCAGGATGCGTTTTGCGTCACGTCAGGATGCGTTTTGCGTCACGTCAGGATGCGTTTTGCGTCACGTCAGGATGCGTTTTGCGTCACGTCAGGATGCGTTTTGCGTCACGTCAGGATGCGTTTTGCGTCACGTCAGGATGCGTTTTGCGTCACGTCAGGATGCGTTTAGCGTCACGTCAGGATGCGTTTAGCGTCAGGATGCGTTTAGCGTCAGGATGCGTTTTGCGTCACGTCAGGATGCGTTTTGCGTCACGTCAGGATGCGTTTTGCGTCAGGATGCGTTTTGTGTCAGGATGCGTTTTGCGTCACGTCAGGATGCGTTTTGCGTCAGGATGCGTTTTGCGTCAGGATGCGTTTAGCGTCACGTCAGGATGCGTTTAGCGTCACGTCAGGATGCGTTTTGTGTCAGGATGCGTTTTGCGTCACGTCAGGATGCGTTTTGTGTCAGGATGCGTTTTGCGTCACGTCAGGGTGCGTTTTGCGTCACGTCAGGATGCGTTTTGTGTCAGGATGCGTTTTGCGTCACGTCAGGGTGCGTTTTGCGTCACGTCAGGATGCGCTTTGTGTCAGGATGCGTTTTGCGTCACGTCAGGATGCGTTTTGTGTCAGGATGCGTTTTGCGTCACGTCAGGATGCGTTTTGCGTCACGTCAGGATGCGTTTTGCGTCATACCGGCTGTATTTCTGTATTTTGAAATTTACATATATCTTGATAACTTGATTGCTGACATGCAAAACATTTTGGGACTATATCAACAATGGACTAATGAAACAAATACCAATTTGGTGGAATTTTCCTCTAAGACCAATGGACTTATTCAGAAATGCAGACTTTCATAAGGGTACATTGGTGGCTCGGGAAGTGCACCGGTGTAATTAGTGAAAGGACATCCCTAAACCCTCGGGAGTGTACATGTAACTGTGACAGGATGATAAGGTGGATACGAAGACAGGGCCTTTTAAACTACCATCCTAATAGATACATACTCCACTGTCCTGCAGTCCAATGAGTTCAACCTTCCTCCTGCCATCTGCAGTCCATTGAGTTCAACCTTCCTCTGGACATCTGCAGTCCACTGAGTTCAACCTCCCTCCGGCCTTTTGCAATCCAATGAGTTCAACCTCCCTCCGGCCAGCTGCAGTCCAGAGTTCAACCTCCCTCCTGCCATCTGCAGTCCACTGAGTTCAATCTCCCTCCGGCCATCTGCAGTCCACTGAGTTCAACTTCCCTCCGGCCTTCTGTAGTCCACTGAGTTCAACCTCCCTCCTGCCATCTGCAGTCCACTGAGTTCAGCCTCCCTCCTGCCATCTGCAGTTCACTGAGTTCAGCCTCCCTCCTGCCATCTGCAGTCCACTGAGTTCAGCCTCCCTCCGGCCTTCTGCAGTCCACTGATTTCAACCTTACTATGACAAATTTGTTTACTACTCTATACAGTAATTTTCAAAAAGTCTCGGTGAAAGCATCCAAAGATCTATGAACTAATTTCCTGTGACTTCTCAGATGCTTGCTGCATTGGTCACTTCATTGGTCAGCTGAGCAGTGTGAGAGAGGTGATTTAGAAGAGGTTGAATCACTGTGGAACTCTTATCTCTCCTGGGCTCTTTGTTTCATTACACCGGTTAGGGAGAGGGATACAACACCCTCTGAGCTAACTGGAGACTGCTAACCGTGTAAAGTGAGCGGTTTGATTTCACACACACACACACACACAGGCACTGGTGTTTTCCCTCACGTACAGTCTGCTTGACTAGTCGTACTTGGATGGCCCAGGGCCTTCAGAAAGTATTCACACCCCTGGACTTTTGACATATTTTGTTGTTACAGCCTGAATTTTGTCAACACACAATACCGCATAATGAAAACATGCTTTTATAAATTCTTGCATTTTTATTGGAAATAAAATACAGAAATATCTGATTTTACATAAGTATTCACACCCCGAGTCAGTACATGTCAGAATCAACTTTGGCAGCGATTACAGCTGTGAGTATTTCTGGGTACGTCTCCAAAAGCTTTGCACACTTTGATTTTACAATATCTGCACATTATTCTTCAAGCTCTGTTAAGTTGGTTGTTGATAATTTCTAGACAGCCATTTTAAAGTCTTGCCAAATATTTTCAAGTCGATATAAGTCAAAACTGTAACTAGGCCACTCGGGAACATTCAATGTCCTCTTGGCAAACAACTGTATATTTGGCCTTGTTTTAGGTTGTTGTCCTGCTGAAAGGTGAATTTGTCTCCCAGTGTCTGTACAGCAGGGATCATCAACTATACTGAACAAAAATATAAACGCAACATTTTACAATTTCAATGATTTTACTGAGTTAAAAAAATAAAGGGAACACTAAAATAACACATCCTAGATCTGAATAAATGAAATATTCTTATTAAATACTTTTTTCTTTACATAGTTGAATGTGCTGACAACAAAATCACACAAAAATGATCAATGGAAATCTAATTTATCAACCCATGGAGGTCTGGATTTGGAGTCACACTCAAAATTAAAGTGGAAAACCACACTACAGGCTGATCCAACTTTGATGTCATGTCCTTAAAACAAGTCAAAATGAGGCTCAGTAGTGTGTGTGGCCTCCACGTGCCTGTATGACCTCCCTACAACGCCTGGGCATGCTCCTGATGAGGTGGCGGATGGTCTCCTGAGGGCTCTCCTCCCAGACCTGGACTAAAGCATCCGCCAACTCCTGGACAGTCTGTGGTGCAACGTGGCGTTGGTGGATGGAGCGAGACATGATGTCCCAGATGTGCTCAATTGGATTCAGGTCTGGGGAACGGGCGGGCCAGTCCATAGCAGCAATGCCTTCCTCTTGCAGGAACTGCTGACACACTCCAGCCACATGAGGTCTAGCATTGTCTTGCATTAGGAGGAACCCAGGGCCAACCGCACCAGCATATGGTCTCACAAGGGGTCTGAGGATCTCATCTCGGTACCTAATGGCAGTCAGGCTACCTCTGGCGAGCACATGGAGGGCTGTGCGGCCCCCCATAGAAATGCCACTCCACACCATAACTGACCCTCCGCCAAACCGGTCATGCTGGAGGATGTTGCAGGCAGCAGAACGTTCTCCACGGCGTCTCCAGACTGTCACGTCTGTCACATGTGCTCAGTGTGAACCTGCTTTCATCTGTGAAGAGCACAGGGCGCCAGTGGCGAATTTGCCAATCTTGGTGTTCTCTGGCAAATGAAAAACGTCCTGCACGGTGTTGGGCTGTAAGCACAACCCCCACCTGTGGGCGTCGGGCCCTCATCCCACCCTCATGGAGTCTGTTTCTGACCGTTTGAGCAGACACATGCACATTTGTGGCCTGCTGGAGGCCATTTTGCAGTGCTCTGGCAGTGCTCCTCCTGCTACTCCTTGCACAAAGGCGGAGGTAGCGGTCCTGCTGCTGGGTTGTTGCCCTCCTACGGCCTCCTCCACGTCTCCTGATGTACTGGCCTGTCTCCTGGTAGCGCCTCCATGCTCTGGACACTACGCTGACAGACACAGCAAACCTTCTTGACACAGCTCGCATTGATGTTCCATCCTGGATGAGCTGCACTACCTGAGCCACTTGTGTGGGTTGTAGACTCCGTCTCATGCTACCACTAGAGTGAAAGCACCGCCAGCATTCAAAAGTGACCAAAACATCAGCCAGGAAGCATAGGAACTGAGAAGTGGTCTGTGGTCCCCACCTGCAGAACCACTCCTTTATTGGGGGTGTCTTGCTAATTGCCTATAATTTCCACCTATTGTCTATTCCATTTGCACAACAGCATGTGAAATTTATTGTCAATCAGTGTTGCTTCCTAAGTGGACAGTTTGATTTCACAGAAGTGTGATTGACTTGGAGTTACATTGTGTTTAAGTGTTCCCTTTATTTTTTTGAGCAGTGTATAATAAAATCAGTCAATTGAAATAAAGGAATTAGGCCCAAATGTATGGATTCCACATGACTGGGAAGGGGCGTAGCCATGAGTTAGGCATAGACCCAGCCCCTGGGGAGCCAGACCCAGCCCCTGGGGAGCCAGGCCCAGCCCCTGGGGAGCCAGGCCCAGCCCCTGGGGAGCCAGGCCCAGCCCCTGGGGAGCCAGGCCCAGCCACTGGGGAGCCAGGCCCAGCCACTGGGGAGCCAGGCCCAGCCAATCAGAATGAGTTTTTCAACACAAAAGGGCTTTATTACAGACAGAAATGCTCCTCAGTTGCATCAGCTGTCCAGGTGGCTGGTCTCAGACGATCCAGCAGGTGAAGAAGCCGGATGTGGAGGTCCTGGGTTGGCGTAGTTACACGTGGTCTGCGGTTCTGAGCCCAGTTGGAGGTACTGCCAAATTCTCTAAAACAATGTTGGAGGCAGGTTATGGTAGAGACATGAACATTAAATTATCTGCCAACAGTTCTGGTGGAGATTCCTGCAGTCAGCATGTCAGTTGCACTCCCTCAACTTGAGACATCTGTGGCATTGTGTTGTGTGACAAAACAGCACATTTTAATCAGCTTCTTGAGGTGTAGGGATTATCTTGGCAAAGGAGAAATGCTCACTAACAGGGATGTAAACAAAATTTGAGAGAAATAAGCTTCTTGTGTGTATGGAAACATTCTGGGATCTCATCTTTCAGCTCTTGAAACATGGGACCAACACTTTACACACTGCGTTTATATATTTTTTTGATTTGATTCAGCTGATTTTTTTTCTTGAGTGGATGGTCAGGGGGCTGGAACATAGTTACAAATCATTTGTAGGCTGCAAATTGAACTCAAGAAGCCCAAACAGTTATAATATTTGACTAAAACATAATCATTTTAAACCTTGCTTATAATTGTATACGTTTACATATACTGTATCTCTATTATGCGTGTGAACACTTTTTAAAATCACAGAGCTGATTTGCTGCTGTTTTAAAGTTTGTTGTCGCCCCCACCCCCCCACCCGAAAATACATTTTTATTTGATTTGTTTATGCTCAGTAAACTTGGGGGGACAAATAAAATCACTGAGTAATAAGATGCATGCACTCACTCTGTGTGAAATAGTGGTTCATATAAAATAAAATAAAATGATTACCCCAATCTCTGTACCCCACACATACATTTATCTATAAGGTCTCTGTCGAGTAGTGAATTTCAAGCATAGATTCAACCACAAAGACCAGGGAGGTTTTCCAATGCCTCGCAAAGAAGGCCACCTGTTGGTAGATGGGTAAAAAAAAAGCAGACATTGAATATCCCTTTGAGCATGGTGAAGTTATTAATTACACTTTGAATGTTGTATCAATACACCCAGTCACTACAAAGATACAGGCATCCTTCCTAACTCAGTTGCCGGAGAGGAAGGAAACCACTCAGGGATTTCACCATGAGGCCAATCGTGATTTTAAAACTGAGTGTATTGCTGTGATAGAAGAAAACAATGGAGGATGGATCAACAAGATTGTAGTTACTCCACAATACTAATCTAAATGACAGATGGAAAGAAGGAAGCATGTACAGAATAAAAATATTCCAAAACATGCATCCTGTTTGCAGTAAGGTACTAAAGTAATACTGCAACTAATGTGGCAAAGAAATGTACTTATTGTCTAGAATACAAAGCATTATGTTTGTGGCAATCCAACACACCACTGTTAAAATGTTCAAACATGGTGGTGGATGCCTCATAATCGGGGGATGCTTGTAATCAGCAACGACTTGGGAGTTATTATAGGATAAAAATAAACAGAATAGAGCTAAGCACAGGCAAAATCCTAGAGGAAAACCTGGTTCAGTCTGCTTTCCAACAGACACTGGGAGACTAATTCACCTTTCAGCAGCACAATAACCTAAAACACAAGGCCAAATATACACTGGAGTTGCTTACTATGATAACATTGAATGCTCCCGAGTGGCCTAGTTACAGTTTTGACTTAAAAATCTATAGCAAGACTTGAATATGGCCGTCTAGAAATGATCAACAACCAACTTGACAGAGCTTGAAGAGTTTAAAACAGAATAATGTGCAAATATTGTACAATCCAGGTGTGCAAAGATCTTAGACTCATGGGTGTAATCGCTGCCAAAGGTGATTCTAACATGTATTATTTACTCAGGGGTGTACAAAAATACATTTGCACAAAATATTCAAAAAATCTGTTTTTACTTTTTCATTATGTGCTATTGTCTGTAGATGGGTGTGACAAATTCAGTCTGCAACAACAAAATGTTGAATAAGTCAAGGGGTTTGAATACTTTCTGAAGGCACTGTACATGTCTCCCCTTTTCATATGTGTCTGGTGTTAGCTAGTTACTGGATGGAACAAAAGAGGGTTATGATTTTGGAATGAGATGTTCGACAATCAGGTGTCCTCATACTGTTGGTCATGTCGTGTATGTTTGTCTCATTTAAAGGTGATAGCTAGGGAAGTAACACCTGAAGCAGAAATACATGAGTTCTGTCCCAAATGGTAGTAAGTGCCAGGCGCACCGATTTTGAGTGTGTCAAGAACCCCAAAGCTGCTGAGTTTTTATACGCTCAACAGTTTCCCGTGTGTATCAAGAATGGTCCACCACCAAAAGGACATCCAGCCAACTTGACACACTGTGGGAGGCATTGGAGTCAACACGGGCCAGCATCCCTGTGGAACACTTTCAACACCTTGTAGAGTCCATGCCCCGAGTGCAACTCAATATTAGGAAGCTGTTCCTAATGTTTTGTACACGCAGTGTATAGTGCACTTATTTTGAACAGAGCCCTATGGGCTCAAAGTAGTGTCCTAGGGAATAGGGTGTTGTTTGGGACAAATACATGCGTTGTTATATGTATTAGAATCATTGAAAGTTGAAGATGTTGGAAACTGATTCTAGTCCATTCCACTGCAGAACAACTGTTGGCTGATGACCACGTGGAGGTTTTGAGTGAGTCTTAACTGAAGCGCTGATGTGGGCTTTTTAGTTTTTACTGTAGTTCAGTGTAGTGGCACAATGAGCTGTCAATCACGTAGAACAATGCATGTCTGAACCATTGACATTCACAGTACATTACACAACACATTTGCAAAAAAATCTCTTATGGTAGTGCCAGTACAGTAACTTAACACTTGAACCAGTCTGATTGTGCTTGTCCACCCTGGCTCCCATGTCCACCCTGACTCCACCCTGACGCCACCGTCCACCCTGACTCCACCGTCCACCCTGACTCCACCGTCCACCCCGGCTCCACCGTCCACCCCGGCTCCACCGTCCACCCCGGCTCCACCGTCCACCCCGGCTCCACCGTCCACCCCGGCTCCCACGTCCACCCCGGCTCCCACGTCCACCCCGGCTCCCACGTCCACCCCGACTCCCACGTCCAGCTGTTCTCTTTCTTTCTCTCTTGTCTCTCTCTTGTCTCTATTTGTCTTTGCTAACTGACTGAAATGTGTTGTAAATATTTAGGGTGTGTGAATTATATTCATCAGGGATGCCCATTAGCTGTTGCCACGGCAGCTACTCTTCCTGCGGTCTGAACACATTAAGGCACTTACGTCACTTCCAACTTTGTGGCAACAGTTTGGGGTGGGTATGTGTGTTCGTGCGTGTCCTCCGCCTGGCCCACAGATGTTCCTTCCTTCTTGACATCCCAAAACCATGTTTTTTATTTATTCAGTGGAGAGGAATTGCGCAGCGGCGAGTGGTTAGCCATGTTAATTAATCAGGTACAGTACTGGAGCTCATGTCACAAGCCTTTGGGTTTTTACACACTGGGCTGACAGAAAGCGAGAGAGAGACACACACACACACCATGTAGGACTCAAACGGTTCCATGTGTGTGGGGAGTGGTTGTGGTCAGTCCAAGGGAGCTAGCTCTGAGGAGATTCTCTTTACATCTTTACACTGGTAATGAACACACAGCGTAAAATAATTCCTCCTTCATGTCCTGCTGCTGATTTCCCCCCAGGTTCACTGTAAAAAGTCCTACAGTACAGTTGTGGGGGAGCCGAACTCATGTCTGTCTCATTGCTTCCTGGATCACAAGCAGCAATCTTGTTACCCTGTCAGTGTCCCAGGGTTGACTTCTCACTTAGTTAAGCTTAAAGGGAAATTCTGCCACCAGGATCTGCGTAGACTATGTGAAAACAGCAGGTTTCTATAGTCTGTGGTTAAAAATACTGTATAAAATACTGTGACAGGTAGGATTAAAAGTAAAAAACAATGATTTCTTAGCCCAAACAAGGTTTTTTTTGTTTTAACTTTAGCTGTTTTCTACAAAGTGTAAATGTGCCGTTTTCACATATGTTGACGCTGGTATTGTGCCGGGGATGATGAAAGTGAGGTTGTAAAGTGGTGGAATTGCCCTTAACAGCGAAGTTCCATTCAAAATACAATTTAACATGTTTTGTGTCGTTCCTCACGTCCCAGAGTTATTAACGCGTGCATTGACACTGTCCTTGTGTCTTACAGGTGTGGAGGAGATCTCTCTGTCTGAGCTGGAGCTGAAGGACAAATGGGAGCAGTCTCTGGGGCCACAGTACGATGTTCTGGTGAGATTCTAACTGACAGCAGGAAATGAACATATGGACAGAATACCACCACAGACAAGCTCAGAGAAATCAGTCATGTCAATCAGTAACAGTTTGGTTTGATATCAAGCTAGGTTTGATCATCCCATAGGGAAGGAATTATATAATTAAGCAATAAGCTACGAGGGGTTGTGGTATATGGCCAAATATACCACAGCTAACATGCTGACCAGACCGCTCGCACACCCCCCTATCACACGCATGTTGATTTTGTCCACCCACACCGGACGCGATCAAGACCCATGTTGCTATATCAAAATGAACTCTGAACCAACTTTATTCATTTCTGTCAATTTAGCTAGCTAGCTTGCTGTTGCTAACTAATTTGTCCTGGGATATAAACATTGCATTGTTATTTTACCTGAAATGCACAAGGTCCTCTACTCCGACAATTAATCCACAGATTAAAAGGTAAACCGAGTTTATTTCTAGTAATCTTTCTTCCTTCAGGCTTCTTGGGATTTTATATGATGGTTGCAACCAACTTTAAGGTGCATCACCACCACCAACTGGACTGGAGTGTAAACCTTAGTTCATCTTTCAATCCCCCACGTGGGTATATGCTCCTAAAATACAATGAGATGGGAGAGGCAGGACTTGCAGCGTGTCAAGCGTCACAAATAAAAACACTATTTTAGCGCCTGGCTACCAGATGCTTGTTGACGTTCTCGATCAGTGTGGGTGCAATGATTGAATAACATGTAAGTTACATTTATTTTCCCACGCTTATGTACGCGTCAGCATGTAAGGGCTGTTCTTGACGCGGATACAACCCGTTGCCGTGGGAATATTGGCCATATACCACAAACCCCCGAGGTGCTATTATTCCTATTATAAACTGGTTACCAATGTAATTAGAACAGTAAAAATAAATGTTTTGTCAGCCAATCAACATTCAGGGCTCAAACCACCCAGTTTATAATGACCATTGTTTGTGTGTTTTCCCTCCCAGGTGGTTGAACTGGACCCTGTTATTGAAGATGATGCTGAATTACAGAATTACTTCAAGGTGACCACCAGTTACCATCAAATATTGGAGCGTAATGCTTATGTCACACAGTTCCCTTTGACAAAACCTCCCCAGTTATCACAGGGATGTTAAAGAATGGCGCCGGAGGGGGATGGCTGCCATTTACGGGCTCCCAACCAACTGTGCTATTTTGTGTGTTTTCTCACATTGTTTGTAACTTATTTTGTACATAATGTTGCTGCTACCGTCTCTTATGACCGAGAAGAGCTTCTGGACATCAGAACGGCGATTACTCACCTCGAACTGGATGAAGATTTTTTCCCTTTAATGAGTCTAAAGCAAAGGACATACTGTTTCTCAGAGACCAGGCCCAAATCCCCATCATTCGCATGAAGAACAGACTGAGGTACAGGGGGTGGAGATCGATGTGCCTTGTGAAAATTCGTTGGTGAGTGGGTAAGAATAAACTGGATGAGGTCCGTTCGAGACTATCCTACCAGCGGGACATTAAAACTGTGATATCTGAGGTTTCGCCAAGTCGTGGCTGAACGACGATACGGATAATATGGCTGGGTTTTCCATGCACTGGCAGGACAACTGCTACGTCCGGTAAGACGAGGGGTGGTGGTGTGTGTCTATTTGTCAATAACAGCTGGTGCGCGATGTCTAATATTAAGCCTCGAGGTATTGCTTGCCTGAGGTAGAGTACCTCATGACAAGCTCGGTTTGTTATTGGTTTGTTATTTTTGATTAAAACAAAACCACTATTCATTAAATACGAATACCTAACTTGTTTTTGCGTCGATTCCACAAAGCGGTTAGCTTTTAACAGCTAGGACTGCTATTTTTTTTTGTCCCAGAATCCTGCTTAACAGACAGGTTGAAGCCTGCTTGACAGAGAAGCTACATTGCCATCAAGCTAACGAAGTTGCTACCAGATGAGTTTAGCAATGGAGCCCTCTTTGTCTGGAGAAATAAATCAACGGTCCCTGCGCTGTAGGAGCTGTATCTACTACGCTTTGTTTCGGGACAAACCGGATCACTCAGAGTTTCGATGTGGCAATTGTTTGCTTGCCGGGGATTATAGGCTTGAGGTGGCTTCCTTGATCACGCAGGTCACCAGCCTACGTAAGAAACTGGGGAAAGCGCAGAGGGGAACATTTACATTTTCTGCGCTGGTGGCTGGACTGCGTTCGCGCATGTTGGATGTAAACAACAAATATTTTGGCCGTCCTGGATCTTCCTGCACCTTCGTCGCTAGGGGTGCCTGTCTCTTGTCGGCCGCAGTGCCTACTACTACGATTTTGAAGTCGATATCGCCAACCTTCCGTCTCTGCTCTGGATCTCCATCTGACGGAGGACTGCGCCAGGAGAAATGGGCTCAAGTTATCCTTCTTCTCGCCCGTCCATAAAGGGTTCTTTGAATTCTGTGAAGCAAGGGTGTGGGTGGATTTCCTTGTCATTCTTGCCAGCTGTGATTTTGGGCAGCTCCATGGTAAGGAATGTGACTGTTTTTGCACCAGGAACAATGTCCTCTCCCAGAGCTTGAGTAAAGGACGTGGGTTTTAATGACATGAAGGGTAGCTCTGAACAGTTGAAACTGGATTTTAAAGAGCCGATTGACTCTCTGCTAGACCCATCTGGCCCTGTTCCCTCTCTGAATCATGGCATTAAATGCTTAAACAGGATTATTTCTCTTCACAACTGGCTATAGGATTACTGCAGCTCAATGGGTATAACTTTTGTTGACAATTTCAATACCTTTTGGAAACAAAACACGTTTTATAAGGAGGATGGGATCCACCCAAATAATTTGGGTTCCTGGATCCTTTCACAGCATTGTAAGGCTGCGTTGAGACAATGATTTATCAATGACCCAAGCCCAGCTCAGCTGATCCCTACCATTGTGACGTGGAGTTGTCATAATGCTTCAGCAAATGTACATTACACCAGAGGCGTTGGTAGACACAATCTTCCCAGTAACGCAATGAAAACAAGTAAGCATCCCTGAAGAAAAGTGCTCACAATAGCCCACTTTAACATAAGAGGCTTAAGAAACAAGGTTCATGAAATCAATAATTTGCTAGACTTCAGTGTGGCTTTTGACATTATCGAGCATAGCCTGCTGCTGGAAAAATGTATGTGTAGGCTTTACACCCTCTGCAATATTGTGGATAAAGAGTTACCTGTCTAACAGAACACAGAGGATGCTATTTAATGGAACATCAGTTATTCCCCAGGGCAGCTGTCTAGGCCCCTTACTTTTTTCAATCTTTACTAATGACATGTCACTGGCTTTGAGCATTATTTGAAATCAAATCAAACTTTATTTGTCACATGCGCCGAATACGGGGATGTGTAGACTTTAACCAACAGTGCAGTTCAATAAAGAATTAAGAAAATATTTACCAAATAAACTAAAGTAAAAATAAAAAGTAACACAATAAAATAACAGTAATGAGGCTATACACAGGGAGTAACGGTACCGAGTCAATGTGCGGGGGTACAGGTTAGTCAAGGTAATTTTTACAGTTAGGTAGGGGTGAAGAGACTATGCATAGATAATAAACAGATTGATTTGGGACAAATCATTCCCTAAACCCTAAACTTCACTAAACCCTAAAATCAACTAAATCTTGTAATAAATAATGTGGAATTTATTTTACTTTATTTCACCTTTATTTAACCAGGTAGGCAAGTTGAGAACAAGTTCTCATTTACAATTGCGACCTGGCCAAGATAAAGCAAAGCATTTCAACACATACAACAACACAGAGTTACACATGGAGTAAAACAAACATACAGGGTGCAAAGGAGCAAAATAAATAAATACAGTAGGGGGAGGTAGTTGTTTGGCCTAAATTATAGATGGGCTATGTACAGGTGCAGTAATCTGTGAGCTGCTCTGACAGCTGGTGCTTAAAGCTAGTGAGGGAGATTGAATTGAGCAAGTTGAGGTGACTAAACTGCTTGGAGTAACCCTGGATTGTAAACTGTCATGGTCAAAACATATTGATACAACAGTAGCTAAGATGGGGAGAAGTCTGGCCATAATAAAGCGCTGCTCTACCTTCTTAACAGCACTATCAACAAGGCAGGTCCTACAGGTCCTAGTTTTGTCACACCTGGACTACTGTACAGTCATGGAGTCAGGTGCCACAAAAAGGGACTTAGTTGCAATTGGCTCAGAACCCGGCAGCACGGCTGGCCCTTGGATGTACACAGAGAGCTAATATTAATAATATGTATGTCAATCTCTCCTGGCTCAAAGTGGAGGAGAGATTGACTTCATCACTACTTGTATTTATGAGAGGTATTGACATGTTGAACGCACAGAGCTGTCTGTCTAAACTACTGGCACACAGCTCGGACACCTGTGCATACCCCACAAGACATACATCTTCACAGTCCCCAAGAACAGACTATGGGAGGCCCACAGTACTACAGAGCCATGACCACATTAAGTAACTAATGCAAGTAGTAAAATTAGATTTAAAAAACAGATAAAAAACACCTTATGGAACAGCGGGGACTGTGAAGCAACACAAACATAGGCACAGACACATGCGCACACACACACACACGTACACATGGATTTTGTACTGTAGATATATGGTAGTGGTGGAGTAGGGGCCTGAGGGCACTCGGTGTGTTGTGAAATCTGTGAATTTATTGTAATGTTTTTAAAATATTTTTTACACTGCTGCTACTCACTTTTTATTATCTATGCATAGTCACTTTACCCCCAACTACATGTACAAATTACCTCGACTTTTACCCCCGCACGGTATTGTTATTTTATTGTGTTACAATTTTTATAAAATTGTACTTTCATTTAGTTAGTAAATATTTTCTTAACTCTATTTCTTGAACTGCATTGTTGGTTAAGGGCTTGTAAGTGAGCATTTCACAGTAAGGTCTACTACACCTGTTGTATTCGGCGCATTTGATTAGATGATAAAGTATTCTATTATTTTTTTATCCTGGCTGCTACCCATCCACACCATGCGTCTGGGGGTGGAGTTGGACTCGTTTGACGGCCACCACTACATCTCCTCTGTGGCTCCAGAAGGCCCTGTGGCCAAACACGGCCTCCTGAGACCAGAGGACGAACTACTAGAGGTACTGGACAGGCATCGAAACAACAACACACCGCACAACACACACACACACACACAACATTTTCCTTGTCTAAAGGCATACAAAGTAACCAAACCATGACATTTAAAAATAGATGGGATGTAGCATAAAGATCAGGAAGTGATAGAAAACCCGTGATCTGTCAGTCATAATGCATAATGCACATAATACATGCAGGCTTTACCTGGCAGAACCTCAAGATTATGGTAGCACACATCTAATGTGTCATAACTTCAAATCATTTCCTAGTATGTTTTGTTCCCTATCACCTTGAGCCTGTCCAATGACCTTGGTGGTCAGGCGATGTCCCTGGCTCCAGTTCAGATGTAGCTGTGACTGGAGGGGGTTAGTTAGACCCGTGTCTAATGTACACTACAGGGGAACTCTGGGCTGTTGTATTTTCTGTTGTTCATTGGGCTTTTGCATT
This sequence comes from Oncorhynchus clarkii lewisi, assembly GCF_045791955.1. NCBI lineage: Eukaryota > Metazoa > Chordata > Actinopteri > Salmoniformes > Salmonidae > Oncorhynchus > Oncorhynchus clarkii. The sequence goes on along the minus strand of NC_092147.1, from coordinate 12,818,133 downwards.
ATCGGTGTGTGTGTTTGTCTATATGAGCGTGTGGTTGGGGGAGTGTGTGTGTTTGTCTATATGAGTGTGTGGTTGGGGGAGTGTGTATGTGTGGGTACATACTCCTGTGAAGAGGGGTTAGCAGGCTAACCGAGGCCATCTGTACGTCAGACCCCTGCCTCCCTCGCCCCCTCTGTGCCACCCCCTGCGCACCCCTACCCCTCTTCCTGCCCGCTCCCCTCCCTGGCATGGCTTGGTGCAGATTCACCACTGTGCCCTCAGCCTGTTGCTGTTGGCAGTCGTGGCAGAAGCAACCACCATGGTACTGTGGCACAGGACAGGAATACTCTGTGAGAGGAGGAGAGTAGAGGAGAGCGAGGAGGGGAGGGAGTCTAGTTTTAGAGCTCCAAATGTATCGCTAGATTCATGTTTTAAATGCCCGAAGGTATAGCTCAATTTTATGTCAGGCTTCGTCACATCCCCAACCCTGCATACTAGTACACACACATTTTTCTGAGGCACAGTCTCCCGGTAAGATGGCAGGCCCCTAAACCTTAGTAGAGGTGGCCAGGTCTCACCTACATCTCTAATGCAGATGGCACGGAGCAGCCAGCGTCAGCTGGGCTCTCCAGATGCTCCTGCACATCCCGCTCCATTAAACAGCAATCAAGAGGCCCAGCGGCTCCCTGAGTCCCCTCACTGAGAATAGGGCTATACCACTGGGTTGGCCCCTCTGATCTCACACACACGCGCGCACACACACATGCATGATCACGAGCACACACACACACAGGCGCGTGTACAGGCGCACACACGGGCGCAAGTACCAACACACACCCTCCTGCGGGCTACTATATCTCTCTTGGTTCACTTCATTAACAGTGAGAGAACCTTTGTTGGGAATTGTTGAAGTCACAAATTGACTCCATTAGCTTCTGATGTCTTACACTACATGACCAGAAGTATGTGGACACCTGCTCGTCGAACATCTCATTCCAAAATCATGGGCATTAACATGGAGTTGGTCCCCCCCTGCTGCTATTACAGCCTCCACTTTTCTGGGATGCCTTTCCACTAGATGTTGCAACATTGCTGCGGAGACTTGTTTCCATTCAGCGACAAGAGCATTAGTGAGGTCGGACACTGATGTTGCGCGATTAGGCCTGGCTTGCAGTCGGCATTCCAATTCATCCCAAAGGTCTTCGATGGGGTTGAGGGGAGGGCTCTCTGCAGGCCAATCAAGTTCTTCCACACCGATCTCGACAAAACATTTCTGTATGGACCTTGCTTTGTGCATGGGGGCATTGTCATGCTGAAAGAGGAAAGGGCCTTCCCCAAACAATTGTCATAAAACACAGAGTTGTCGGAAACACAGAATTGTCTAGAATGTCATTGTATGCTGTAGCGTTAAGATTTCCCTTCACTGGAACTAAGGGGCCTAGCCCGAACCATGAAAAACAGCACCACACCATTATTCCTCCTACACCAAACTTTACAGTTGGCACTATGCATTGGGGCAGGTAGCGTTCTCCTGGAATCCGCCAAACCAAATTTGTCCATCAGACTGCCAGATGGCTCCAGAGAATGCGTTTCCGCTGCTCCAGAGTCCAATGGTGGCAAACTTTACACCACTACAGCCAACGCTTGTTATTGCGCTTGGTGATGTTAGGCTTGTGTATCTGCTCGGCCATGGCAATCCATTTCATGAAGCTCCCAACTAACAGTTATTGTGCTGACATTGTGTCCAGAAGCTGTTTGGAATTCGGCAGGGAGGACAGACGATTCTTACACGCTTCAGCACTCACCGGTCCCGTTCTGTGAGCTTGTGTAGTCCACCACTTCGTGACTGAGCCATGGTTTCTCCTAGACGTTTCCACTTCACAATAACAGCACTTACAGTGGACAGCGGCAAGTCTAGAAAGGCAGAAATGTGACAAACTGACTTGTTGGTAAGGGGCCATCCTATTACGGTGCCACGTTGAAAGTCACCGATCTATTTAGTAAGGCCATTCTACTGCCAATGTTTGTCTATGGAGATTGCATGGCGGTGTGCTCAATTTTTATACACCTGTCACCAATGGGTGTAGCTGAAATAGCCGTATCCTCTAATTTGAAGTGGTGTCCACATTCTGTTGTGTATACGTACCAGTCAAAAGTTTGGACACACCTTCTCATTCAAGGTTTTTTGTTTATTTCTACATTGTAGAATAATAATGAAGATACCAAAACTATTAAATAACACATATGGAATCATGTAGTAACCAAAAGTGTCAAACAAATCAAAATATATTTTAGATTCTTCAAAGTAGCCACCCTTTGCCTTGATGACAGCTTTGCACACTCTTGGCTTTCTCACATCCTAGAACTCCTTCAAGACTGTTGGAAAAGCATTCCAGGTGAAGCTGGTTGAGAGAATGCCAAGAGTGTGCAAAGCGTCCATCAAGGCAAAGGGTGGCTAAAATATTTTTGGATTTGTTTAACACTTTTTTGGTTACTACATGATTCCATATGTGTTATTTCATTGTTTAGATGTCTTCACTATTATTCTGTGTGTCCAAACTTTTTGAATTGTACTGTATAGTGTATCTTCCCTTTTGAAACTGGTCACCAGTGTATTTACTCTAAGTGAATGGTGTGTGTGTGTGTGTGTGTGTGTGCGCACACTGTGCAGGTGAATGGCCTGCTTTTCTGTGTGTCTGCCTTGTGCAGGAGATAGAGCACCTCTGTGTGTTATTGTGTTTATGATATCTTAAGGGAATTTCCTGTACGCTACATGTGAATTGTGTTTGTGTCGCTGTACCTGCTTTACTTGTGTCTCTGTCTACAGGTAAACGCGGTGCAGCTGTACGGGAAGTCGAGGCGCGAGGCGGTGGCGTTCCTTCGTGAGGTTCCCCCTCCCTTCACCCTGGTGTGCTGCAGACACCTGACAGAGGAGAACTCAGACTACCAGCATGACCGGGACGATAAGTGGCGTTCGCCCAGCACTGCTGCTAGCCTCTCTGAGGTCAGGACACACATTCAGACAGTCACACACATGCACATACACACACTCACATATGTAAGAATGCACACGCATGTGTACACACACACACATACGTATGATAGCCATGCTGCATGTCCTTCTAGATTGAAGCCAAGCTGTCTTCTGTATGGATTAGTCAGGCATACCGCCGAGACCCTACTGGTGACCAGCTTCAGGTATGTTACTCTATAATTTCACTGCAGTGCTGACACTTACTGGACAGCTTACTGTGTGTACCGTAGCCGATGACAGTTGCCAGGTGACAGTCTGTGTTGTAGCATGATGTACTGCAGTACAACACACATCTGTTTTTATCTGGTAAAGATGTTCCGGAATCTAAAATATCCTGTCTTAACCGTGTTCCTTTTTCACCCAGCAGGACTGAGCCACCCTGAAGGAAATCTCAGAGGAGGACTGAGCCACCCTGAAGGAGATCTCAGAGGAGGACCGAGCCACCCTGAAGGAGATCTCAGAGGAGGACCGAGCCACCCTGAAGGAGATCTCAGAGGAGGACCGAGCCACCCTGAAGGAGATCTCAGAGGAGGACCGAGCCACCCTGAAGGAGATCTCAGAGGAGGACCGAGCCACCCTGAAGGAGATCTCAGAGGAGGACCGAGCCACCCTGAAGGAGATCTCAGAGGAGGACCGAGCCACCATAAAGGAGATCTCAGAGGAGGACCAAGCCACCCTAAAGGAGATCTCAGAGGAGGAGAAAGTGCCCACATGGAATGAAGAGGGAGAGCTGGCTCTGTGGTCCCCAGACATCCAGTTGTTGGAGCTGGAGAAGAGAGAGAAAGGTCTGGGCTTCAGCATACAAGACTACCAGGTAGGGAGAGAGAGGCCTGGGCTTCAGCATCCTAGACTACCAGGTAGGGAGAGAGAGGCCTGGGCTTCAGCATCCTAGACTACCAGGTAGGGAGAGAGAGAGGCCTGGGCTTCAGCATCCTAGACTACCAGGTAGGGAAAGAGAGGCCTGGGCTTCAGCATCCTAGACTACCAGGTAGGGAAAGAGAGGCCTGGGCTTCAGCATCCTAGACTACCAGGTAGGGAGAGAGAGAGGCCTGGGCTTCAGCATCCTAGACTACCAGGTAGGGAGAGAGAGGACTGGGCTTCAGCATCCTAGACTACCAGGTAGGGAGAGAGACAGAGGCCTGGGCTTCAGCATCCTAGACTACCAGGTAGGGAGAGAGAGAGAGAGGCCTGGGCTTCAGCATTCTAGACTACCAGGTAGGGAGAGAGAGAGAGAGGCCTGGGCTTCAGCATCCTAGACTACCAGGTAGGGAGAGAGAGAGAGAGAGGCCTGGGCTTCAGCATCCTAGACTACCAGGTAGGGAGAGAGAGAGAGAGGCCTGGGCTTCAGCATCCTAGACTACCAGGTAGGGAGAGAGAGAGAGAGGCCTGGGCTTCAGCATCCTAGACTACCAGGTAGGGAGAGAGACAGAGGCCTGGGCTTCAGCATCCTAGACTACCAGGTAGGGAGAGAGAGAGAGAGGCCTGGGCTTCAGCATCCTAGACTACCAGGTAGGGAGAGAGAGAGAGGCCTGGGCTTCAGCATCCTAGACTACCAGGTAAGGGGAGAGAGAGAGAGGCCTGGGCTTCAGCATCCTAGACTACCAGGTAGAGAGAGAGGGAGGCCTGGGCTTCAGCATCCTAGACTACCAGGTAGGGAGAGAGAGAGAGAGGGGCCTGGGCTTCAGCATCCTAGACTACCAGGTAGGGGGAGAGAGAGAGAGGCCTGGGCTTCAGCATCCTAGACTACCAGGTAGAGAGAGAGGGAGGCCTGGGCTTTAGCATCCTAGACTACCAGGTAGGGGGGGAGAGAGAGAGGCCTGGGCTTCAGCATCCTAGACTACCAGGTAGAGAGAGAGGGAGGCCTGGGCTTCAGCATCCTAGACTACCAGGTAGGGGGAGAGCGAGAGAGGCCTGGGCTTCAGCATCCTAGACTACCAGGTAGAGAGAGAGGGAGGCCTGGGCTTCAGCATCCTAGACTACCAGGTAGAGAGAGAGGGAGGCCTGGGCTTCAGCATCCTAGACTACCAGGTAGAGAGAGAGGGAGGCCTGGGCTTCAGCATCCTAGACTACCAGGTAGGGAGAGAGAGAGAGACCAGGTAGGGAGAGAGAGAGAGGCCTGGGCTTCAGCATCCTAGACTACCAGGTAGGGAGAGAGAGAGAGAGGACTGGGCTTCAGCATACTAGACTACCAGGTAGGGAGAGAGAGAGAGGCCTGGGCTTCAGCATCCTAGACTGCCAGGTAGGGAGAGAGAGAGAGGCCTGGGCTTCAGCATCCTAGACTACCTGGTAGGGAGAGAGAGAGAGGCCTGGGCTTCAGCATTCTAGACTGCCAGGTAGGGAGAGAGAGAGAGGCCTGGGCTTCAGCATCCTAGACTGCCAGGTAGGGAGAGAGAGAGAGGCCTGGGTTTCAGCATTCTAGACTGCCAGGTAGGGAGAGAGAGAGAGAGGCCTGGGCTTCAGCATCCTAGACTGCCAGGTAGGGAGAGAGAGAGGCCTGGGCTTCAGCATCCTAGACTGCCAGGTAGGGAGAGAGAGAGAGGCCTGGGCTTCAGCATCCTAGACTGCCAGGTAGGGAGAGAGAGAGAGGCCTGGGCTTCAGCATCCTAGACTACCAGGTAGGGAGAGAGAGAGAGGCCTGGGCTTCAGCATCCTAGACTGCCAGGTAGGGAGAGAGAGAGAGGCCTGGGCTTCAGCATCCTAGACTACCAGGTAGGGAGAGAGAGACCAGGTAGAGAGAGGCCTGGGCTTCAGCATCCTAGACTACCAGGTAGGGAGAGAGAGGCCTGGGCTTCAGCATCCTAGACTACCAGGTAGGGAGAGAGAGAGAGGCCTGGGCTTCAGCATCCTAGACTGCCAGATAGGGAGAGAGAGGCCTGGTAGGGAGAGAGAGGCCTGGTAGGGAGAGAGAGGCCTGGTAGGGAGAGAGAGGCCTGGTAGGGAGAGAGAGGCCTGGTAGGGAGAGAGAGGCCTGGTAGGGAGAGAGGGTCCTGGTAGGGAGAGAGAGAGAGGCCTGGTAGGGAGTGAGAGAGAGGCCTGGTAGGGAGTGAGAGAGAGGCCTGGTAGGGAGAGAGAGAGAGGCCTGGTAGGGAGAGAGAGAGAGGCCTGGTAGGGAGAGAGAGAGAGACCTGGGCTTCAGCATCCTAGACTACCAGGTAGGTAGGGAGAGAAAGGCCTGGGCTTCAGCATCCTAGACTACCAGGTAGGGAGAGAGAGGCCTGGTAGGGAGAGAGAGGCCTGGTAGGGAGAGAGAGGCCTGGTAGGGAGAGAGAGGCCTCGTAGGGAGAGAGAGGCCTGGTAGGGAGAGAGAGGCCTGGTAGGGAGAGAGGGTCCTGGTAGGGAGAGAGAGAGAGGCCTGGTAGGGAGAGAGAGAGAGGCCTGGTAGGGAGAGAGAGAGAGGCCTGGTAGGGAGAGAGAGACAGACCTGGGCTTCAGCATCCTAGACTACCAGGTAGGTAGGGAGAGAGAGGCCTGGGCTTCAGCATCCTAGACTACCAGGTAGGGAGAGAGAGAGAGGCCTGGGCTTCAGCATCCTTGACTACCAGGTAGGGAGAGAGAGGCTTGGGCTTCAGCATCCTAGACTACCAGGTAGGGAGAGAGAGGCCTGGGCTTCAGCATCCTAGACTACCAGGTAGGGAGAGAGAGAGAGACCTGGGCTTCAGCATCCTAGACTACCATTTAGGGAGAGAGAGAGAGACCTGGGCTTCAGCATCCTATTCTACCAGGTGGGGAGAGAGAGAGAGACCTGGGCTTCAGCATCCTAGACTACCAGGTAGGTAGGGAGAGAGAGACCTGGGCTTCAGCATCCTAGACTACCAGGTAGGGAGAGAGAGAGAGGCCTGGGCTTCAGCATCCTAGACTACCAGGTAGGGAGAGAGAGAGAGACCTGGGCTTCAGCATCCTAGACTACCAGGTAGGGAGAGAGAGAGAGACCTGGGCTTCAGCATCCTAGACTACCAGGTAGGTAGGGAGAGAGAGGCCTGGGCTTCAGCATCCTAGACTACCAGGTAGGGAGAGAGAGAGAGGGGCCTGGGCTTCAGCATCCTAGACTACCAGGTAGGGAGAGAGAGAGAGAGCGAGGGGCCTGGGCTTCAGCATCTTAGACTAACAGGTAGGGGGATAGAGAGAGAGGCCTGGGCTTCAGCATCCTAGACTACCAGGTAGAGAGAGAGAGAGGCCTGGGCTTCAGCATCCTAGACTACCAGGTAGGGGGAGAGAGAGAGAGGCCTGGGCTTCAGCATCCTAGACTACCAGGTAGGGGGAGAGAGAGGCCTGGGCTTCAGCATCCTAGACTACCAGGTAGGGGGAGAGAGAGAGAGGCCTGGGCTTCAGCATCCTAGACTACCAGGTAGGGGGAGAGAGGCCTGGGCTTCAGCATCCTAGACTACCAGGTAGGGAGAGAGAGAGAGGCCTGGGCTTCAGCATCCTAGACTGCCAGGTAGGGAGAGAGAGGCCTGGTAGGGAGAGAGAGGCCTGGTAGGGAGAGAGAGGCCTGGTAGGGAGAGAGAGGCCTGGTAGGGAGAGAGAGGCCTGGTAGGGAGAGAGGGGCCTGGTAGGGAGAGAGAGAGAGGCCTGGTAGGGAGAGAGAGAGAGGCCTGGTAGGGAGAGAGAGAGAGACCTGGGGTTCAGCATCCTAGACTCCCAGGTAGGGAGAGAGAGAGAGGCCTGGGCTTCAGCATCCTAGACTACCAGGTAGGGAGAGAGAGGCTTGGGCTTCAGCATCCTAGACTACCAGGTAGGGAGAGAGAGGCCTGGGCTTCAGCATCCTAGACTACCAGGTAGGGAGAGAGAGAGAGACCTGGGCTTCAGCATCCTAGACTACCATTTATGGAGAGAGAGAGAGACCTGGGCTTCAGCATCCTAGACTGCCAGGTAGGGAGAGAGAGAGAGGCCTGGGCTTCAGCATCCTAGACTACCAGGTAGGGAGAGAGAGAGAGGCCTGGGCTTCAGCATCCTAGACTGCCAGGTAGGGAGAGAGAGAGAGGCCTGGGCTTCAGCATCCTAGACTACCAGGTAGGGAGAGAGAGAGAGGCCTGGGCTTCAGCATCCTAGACTACCAGGTAGGGAAAGAGAGGCCTGGGCTTCAGCATCCTAGACTACCAGGTAGGGAGAGAGAGACCAGGTAGAGAGAGGCCTGGGCTTCAGCATCCTAGACTACCAGGTAGGGAGAGAGAGGCCTGGGCTTCAGCATCCTAGACTACCAGGTAGGGAGAGAGAGAGAGGCCTGGGCTTCAGCATCCTAGACTGCCAGATAGGGAGAGAGAGGCCTGGTAGGGAGAGAGAGGCCTGGTAGGGAGAGAGAGGCCTGGTAGGGAGAGAGAGGCCTGGTAGGGAGAGAGAGGCCTGGTAGGGAGAGAGAGGCCTGGTAGGGAGAGAGAGGCCTGGTAGGGAGAGAGGGTCCTGGTAGGGAGAGAGAGAGAGGCCTGGTAGGGAGTGAGAGAGAGGCCTGGTAGGGAGTGAGAGAGAGGCCTGGTAGGGAGAGAGAGAGAGGCCTGGTAGGGAGAGAGAGAGAGACCTGGGCTTCAGCATCCTAGACTACCAGGTAGGTAGGGAGAGAAAGGCCTGGGCTTCAGCATCCTAGACTACCAGGTAGGGAGAGAGAGGCCTGGTAGGGAGAGAGAGGCCTGGTAGGGAGAGAGAGGCCTGGTAGGGAGAGAGAGGCCTCGGAGGGAGAGAGAGGCCTGGTAGGGAGAGAGAGGCCTGGTAGGGAGAGAGGGTCCTGGTAGGGAGAGAGAGAGAGGCCTGGTAGGGAGAGAGAGAGAGGCCTGGTAGGGAGAGAGAGAGAGGCCTGGTAGGGAGAGAGAGACAGACCTGGGCTTCAGCATCCTAGACTACCAGGTAGGTAGGGAGAGAGAGGCCTGGGCTTCAGCATCCTAGACTACCAGGTAGGGAGAGAGAGAGAGGCCTGGGCTTCAGCATCCTTGACTACCAGGTAGGGAGAGAGAGGCTTGGGCTTCAGCATCCTAGACTACCAGGTAGGGAGAGAGAGGCCTGGGCTTCAGCATCCTATTCTACCAGGTGGGGAGAGAGAGAGAGACCTGGGCTTCAGCATCCTAGACTACCAGGTAGGTAGGGAGAGAGAGGCCTGGGCTTCAGCATCCTAGACTACCAGGTAGGGAGAGAGAGAGAGGCCTGGGCTTCAGCATCCTAGACTACCAGGTAGGGAGAGAGAGAGAGACCTGGGCTTCAGCATCCTAGACTACCAGGTAGGGAGAGAGAGAGAGACCTGGGCTTCAGCATCCTAGACTACCAGGTAGGTAGGGAGAGAGAGGCCTGGGCTTCAGCATCCTAGACTACCAGGTAGGGAGAGAGAGAGAGAGGGGCCTGGGCTTCAGCATCCTAGACTACCAGGTAGGGAGAGAGAGAGAGAGCGAGGGGCCTGGGCTTCAGCATCTTAGACTAACAGGTAGGGGGAGAGAGAGAGAGGCCTGGGCTTCAGCATCCTAGACTACCAGGTAGAGAGAGAGAGAGGCCTGGGCTTCAGCATCCTAGACTACCAGGTAGGGGGAGAGAGAGAGAGGCCTGGGCTTCAGCATCCTAGACTACCAGGTAGAGAGAGAGGGAGGCCTGGGCTTCAGCATCCTAGACTACCAGGTAGGGGGAGAGAGAGAGAGGCCTGGGCTTCAGCATCCTAGACTACCAGGTAGGGGAGAGAGGCCTGGGCTTCAGCATCCTAGACTCCCAGGTAGGGAGAGAGAGAGAGGCCTGGGCTTCAGCATCCTAGACTGCCAGGTAGGGAGAGAGAGGCCTGGTAGGGAGAGAGAGGCCTGGTAGGGAGAGAGAGGCCTGGTAGGGAGAGAGAGGCCTGGTAGGGAGAGAGAGGCCTGGTAGGGAGAGAGGGGCCTGGTAGGGAGAGAGAGAGAGGCCTGGTAGGGAGAGAGAGAGAGGCCTGGTAGGGAGAGAGAGAGAGGCCTGGTAGGGAGAGAGAGAGAGGCCTGGTAGGGAGAGAGAGAGAGACCTGGGGTTCAGCATCCTAGACTCCCAGGTAGGGAGAGAGAGAGAGGCCTGGGCTTCAGCATCCTAGACTACCAGGTAGGGAGAGAGAGGCTTGGGCTTCAGCATCCTAGACTACCAGGTAGGGAGAGAGAGGCCTGGGCTTCAGCATCCTAGACTACCAGGTAGGGAGAGAGAGAGAGACCTGGGCTTCAGCATCCTAGACTACCATTTATGGAGAGAGAGAGAGACCTGGGCTTCAGCATCCTAGACTACCAGGTGGAGAGAGAGAGAGAGACCTGGGCTTCAGCATCCTAGACTACCAGGTAGGGAGAGAGAGGCCTGGGCTTCAGCATCCTAGACTACCAGGTAGGGAGAGAGAGAGGCCTGGGCTTCAGCATCCTAGACTACCAGGTAGGGAAAGAGAGGCCTGGGCTTCAGCATCCTAGACTACCAGGTAGGGAGAGAGAGAGGCCTGGGCTTCAGCATCCTAGACTACCAGGTAGGGAGAGAGAGGACTGGGCTTCAGCATCCTAGACTACCAGGTAGGGAGAGAGACAGAGGCCTGGGCTTCAGCATCCTAGACTACCAGGTAGGGAGAGAGAGAGAGAGGCCTGGGCTTCAGCATTCTAGACTACCAGGTAGGGAGAGAGAGAGAGAGGCCTGGGCTTCAGCATCCTAGACTACCAGGTAGGGAGAGAGAGAGAGAGAGGCCTGGGCTTCAGCATCCTAGACTACCAGGTAGGGAGAGAGAGAGAGAGGCCTGGGCTTCAGCATCCTAGACTACCAGGTAGGGAGAGAGAGAGAGAGGCCTGGGCTTCAGCATCCTAGACTACCAGGTAGGGAGAGAGACAGAGGCCTGGGCTTCAGCATCCTAGACTACCAGGTAGGGAGAGAGAGAGAGAGGCCTGGGCTTCAGCATCCTAGACTACCAGGTAGGGAGAGAGAGAGAGGCCTGGGCTTCAGCATCCTAGACTACCAGGTAAGGGGAGAGAGAGAGAGGCCTGGGCTTCAGCATCCTAGACTACCAGGTAGAGAGAGAGGGAGGCCTGGGCTTCAGCATCCTAGACTACCAGGTAGGGAGAGAGAGAGAGAGGGGCCTGGGCTTCAGCATCCTAGACTACCAGGTAGGGGGAGAGAGAGAGAGGCCTGGGCTTCAGCATCCTAGACTACCAGGTAGAGAGAGAGGGAGGCCTGGGCTTTAGCATCCTAGACTACCAGGTAGGGGGGGAGAGAGAGAGGCCTGGGCTTCAGCATCCTAGACTACCAGGTAGAGAGAGAGGGAGGCCTGGGCTTCAGCATCCTAGACTACCAGGTAGGGGGAGAGCGAGAGAGGCCTGGGCTTCAGCATCCTAGACTACCAGGTAGAGAGAGAGGGAGGCCTGGGCTTCAGCATCCTAGACTACCAGGTAGAGAGAGAGGGAGGCCTGGGCTTCAGCATCCTAGACTACCAGGTAGAGAGAGAGGGAGGCCTGGGCTTCAGCATCCTAGACTACCAGGTAGGGAGAGAGAGAGAGACCAGGTAGGGAGAGAGAGAGAGGCCTGGGCTTCAGCATCCTAGACTACCAGGTAGGGAGAGAGAGAGAGAGGACTGGGCTTCAGCATACTAGACTACCAGGTAGGGAGAGAGAGAGAGGCCTGGGCTTCAGCATCCTAGACTGCCAGGTAGGGAGAGAGAGAGAGGCCTGGGCTTCAGCATCCTAGACTACCTGGTAGGGAGAGAGAGAGAGGCCTGGGCTTCAGCATTCTAGACTGCCAGGTAGGGAGAGAGAGAGAGGCCTGGGCTTCAGCATCCTAGACTGCCAGGTAGGGAGAGAGAGAGAGGCCTGGGTTTCAGCATTCTAGACTGCCAGGTAGGGAGAGAGAGAGAGAGGCCTGGGCTTCAGCATCCTAGACTGCCAGGTAGGGAGAGAGAGAGGCCTGGGCTTCAGCATCCTAGACTGCCAGGTAGGGAGAGAGAGAGAGGCCTGGGCTTCAGCATCCTAGACTGCCAGGTAGGGAGAGAGAGAGAGGCCTGGGCTTCAGCATCCTAGACTACCAGGTAGGGAGAGAGAGAGAGGCCTGGGCTTCAGCATCCTAGACTGCCAGGTAGGGAGAGAGAGAGAGGCCTGGGCTTCAGCATCCTAGACTACCAGGTAGGGAGAGAGAGAGAGGCCTGGGCTTCAGCATCCTAGACTACCAGGTAGGGAAAGAGAGGCCTGGGCTTCAGCATCCTAGACTACCAGGTAGGGAGAGAGAGACCAGGTAGAGAGAGGCCTGGGCTTCAGCATCCTAGACTACCAGGTAGGGAGAGAGAGGCCTGGGCTTCAGCATCCTAGACTACCAGGTAGGGAGAGAGAGAGAGGCCTGGGCTTCAGCATCCTAGACTGCCAGATAGGGAGAGAGAGGCCTGGTAGGGAGAGAGAGGCCTGGTAGGGAGAGAGAGGCCTGGTAGGGAGAGAGAGGCCTGGTAGGGAGAGAGAGGCCTGGTAGGGAGAGAGAGGCCTGGTAGGGAGAGAGGGTCCTGGTAGGGAGAGAGAGAGAGGCCTGGTAGGGAGTGAGAGAGAGGCCTGGTAGGGAGTGAGAGAGAGGCCTGGTAGGGAGAGAGAGAGAGGCCTGGTAGGGAGAGAGAGAGAGACCTGGGCTTCAGCATCCTAGACTACCAGGTAGGTAGGGAGAGAAAGGCCTGGGCTTCAGCATCCTAGACTACCAGGTAGGGAGAGAGAGGCCTGGTAGGGAGAGAGAGGCCTGGTAGGGAGAGAGAGGCCTGGTAGGGAGAGAGAGGCCTCGTAGGGAGAGAGAGGCCTGGTAGGGAGAGAGAGGCCTGGTAGGGAGAGAGGGTCCTGGTAGGGAGAGAGAGAGAGGCCTGGTAGGGAGAGAGAGAGAGGCCTGGTAGGGAGAGAGAGAGAGGCCTGGTAGGGAGAGAGAGACAGACCTGGGCTTCAGCATCCTAGACTACCAGGTAGGTAGGGAGAGAGAGGCCTGGGCTTCAGCATCCTAGACTACCAGGTAGGGAGAGAGAGAGAGGCCTGGGCTTCAGCATCCTTGACTACCAGGTAGGGAGAGAGAGGCTTGGGCTTCAGCATCCTAGACTACCAGGTAGGGAGAGAGAGGCCTGGGCTTCAGCATCCTAGACTACCAGGTAGGGAGAGAGAGAGAGACCTGGGCTTCAGCATCCTAGACTACCATTTAGGGAGAGAGAGAGAGACCTGGGCTTCAGCATCCTATTCTACCAGGTGGGGAGAGAGAGAGAGACCTGGGCTTCAGCATCCTAGACTACCAGGTAGGTAGGGAGAGAGAGACCTGGGCTTCAGCATCCTAGACTACCAGGTAGGGAGAGAGAGAGAGGCCTGGGCTTCAGCATCCTAGACTACCAGGTAGGGAGAGAGAGAGAGACCTGGGCTTCAGCATCCTAGACTACCAGGTAGGGAGAGAGAGAGAGACCTGGGCTTCAGCATCCTAGACTACCAGGTAGGTAGGGAGAGAGAGGCCTGGGCTTCAGCATCCTAGACTACCAGGTAGGGAGAGAGAGAGAGACCTGGGCTTCAGCATCCTAGACTACCATTTATGGAGAGAGAGAGAGACCTGGGCTTCAGCATCCTAGACTACCAGGTGGAGAGAGAGAGAGAGACCTGGGCTTCAGCATCCTAGACTACCAGGTAGGTATGGAGAGAGAGGCCTGGGCTTCAGCATCCTAGACTACCAGGTAGGGAGAGAGAGAGAGGCCTGGGCTTCAGCATCCTAGACTACCAGGTAGGGAGAGAGAGAGAGACCTGGGCTTCAGCATCCTAGACTACCAGGTAGGGAGAGAGAGAGAGACCTGGGCTTCAACATCCTAGACTACCAGGTAAGTAGGGAGAGAGAGGCCTGGGCTTCAGCATCCTAGACTACCAGGTAGGGAGAGAGAGAGAGAGGGGCCTGGGCTTCAGCATCCTAGACTACCAGGTAGGGAGAGAGAGAGAGAGGGGCCTGGGCTTCAGCATCCTAGACTAACAGGTAGGGGGAGAGAGAGAGAGGCCTGGGCTTCAGCATCCTAGACTACCAGGTAGAGAGAGAGGGAGGCCTGGGCTTCAGCACCCTAGACTACCAGGTAGGGGGAGAGAGAGAGAGGCCTGGGCTTCAGCATCCTAGACTACCAGGTAGGGAGAGAGAGAGAGACCAGGTAGGGAGAGAGAGAGAGGCCTGGGCTTCAGCATCCTAGACTACCAGGTAGGGAGAGAGAGAGAGGCCTGGGCTTCAGCATCCTAGACTACCAGGTAGGGAGAGAGAGGCTTGGGCTTCAGCATCCTAGACTACCAGGTAGGGAGAGAGAGGCCTGGGCTTCAGCATCCTAGACTACCAGGTAGGGAGAGAGAGAGAGACCTGGGCTTCAGCATCCTAGACTACCATTTAGGGAGAGAGAGAGAGACCTGGGCTTCAGCATCCTAGACTACCAGGTAGGTAGGGAGAGAGAGGCCTGGGCTTCAGCATCCTAGACTACCAGGTAGGGAGAGAGAGAGAGGCCTGGGCTTCAGCATCCTAGACTACCAGGTAGGGAGAGAGAGAGAGACCTGGGCTTCAGCATCCTAGACTACCAGGTAGGGAGAGAGAGAGAGACCTGGGCTTCAGCATCCTAGACTACCAGGTAGGTAGGGAGAGAGAGGCCTGGGCTTCAGCATCCTAGACTACCAGGTAGGGAGAGAGAGAGAGAGGGGCCTGGGCTTCAGCATCCTAGACTACCAGGTAGGGAGAGAGAGAGAGAGAGAGGGGCCTGGGCTTCAGCATCCTAGACTAACAGGTAGGGGGAGAGAGAGAGAGGCCTGGGCTTCAGCATCCTAGACTACCAGGTAGAGAGAGAGGTAAGCCTGGGCTCCAGCATCCTAGACTACCAGGTAGGGGGAGAGAGAGAGAGGCCTGGGCTTCAGCATCCTAGACTACCAGGTAGAGAGAGAGGGAGGCCTGGGCTTCAGCATCCTAGACTACCAGGTAGGGAGAGAGAGAGAGACCAGGTAGGGAGAGAGAGAGAGGCCTGGGCTTCAGCATCCTAGACTACCAGGTAGGGAGAGAGAGGCTTGGGCTTCAGCATCCTAGACTACCAGGTAGGGAGAGACAGGCCTGGGCTTCAGCATCCTAGACTACCAGGTAGGGAGAGAGAGAGAGACCTGGGCTTCCGCATCCTAGACTACCAGGTAGGTAGGGAGAGAGAGGCCTGGGCTTCAGCATCCTAGACTACCAGGTAGGGAGAGAGAGAGAGAGGGGCCTGGGCTTCAGCATCCTAGACTACCAGGTAGGGAGAGAGAGAGAGAGAGAGAGGGGCCTGGGCTTCAGCATCCTAGACTAACAGGTAGGGGGAGAGAGAGAGAGGCCTGGGCTTCAGCATCCTAGACTACCAGGTAGAGAGAGAGGTAGGCCTGGGCTCCAGCATCCTAGACTACCAGGTAGGGGGAGAGAGAGAGAGGCCTGGGCTTCAGCATCCTAGACTACCAGGTAGAGAGAGAGGGAGGCCTGGGCTTCAGCATCCTAGACTACCAGGTAGGGAGAGAGAGAGAGACCAGGTAGGGAGAGAGAGAGAGGCCTGGGCTTCAGCATCCTAGACTACCAGGTAGGGAGAGAGAGAGAGAGGACTGGGCTTCAGCATCCTAGACTACCAGGTAGGGAGAGAGAGAGAGGCCTGGGCTTCAGCATCCTAGACTGCCAGGTAGGGAGAGAGAGAGAGGCCTGGGCTTCAGCATTCTAGACTGCCAGGTAGGGAGAGAGAGAGAGGCCTGGGCTTCAGCATCCTAGACTGCCAGGTAGGGAGAGAGAGAGGCCTGGGCTTCAGCATCCTAGACTGCCAGGTAGGGAGAGAGAGAGAGGCCTGGGCTTCAGCATCCTAGACTACCAGGTAGGGAGAGAGAGAGAGGCCTGGGCTTCAGCATCCTAGACTACCTGGTAGGGAGAGAGAGAGAGAGGCCTGGGCTTCAGCATTCTAGACTGCCAGGTATGGAGAGAGAGAGAGGCCTGGGCTTCAGCATTCTAGACTGCCAGGTAGGGAGAGAGAGAGAGGCCTGGGCTTCAGCATCCTAGACTACCAGGTAGGGAGAGAGAGGGAGAGGCCTGGGCTTCAGCATCCTAGACTGCCAGGTAGGGAGAGAGAGAGAGGCCTGGGCTTCAGCATCCTAGACTGCCAGGTAAGGAGAGAGAGAGAGGCCTGGGCTTCAGCATCCTAGACTACCAGGTAGGGAGAGAGAGAGAGAGGCCTGGGCTTCAGCATCCTAGACTGCCAGGCAGGGAGAGAGAGAGAGGCCTGGGCTTCAGCATCCTAGACTGCCAGGTAGGGAGAGAGAGAGAGGCCTGGGCTTCAGCATCCTAGACTACCAGGTAGGGAAAGAGAGGCCTGGGCTTCAGCATCCTAGACTACCAGGTAGGGAGAGAGAGGCCTGGGCTTCAGCATCCTAGACTACCAGGTAGGGAGAGAGAGAGAGGCCTGGGCTTCAGCATCCTAGACTGCCAGGTAGGGAGAGAGAGAGAGGCCTGGGCTTCAGCATTCTAGACTGCCAGGTAGGGAGAGAGAGAGAGAGGCCTGGGCTTCAGCATCCTAGACTGCCAGGTAGGGAGAGAGCGAGGCCTGGGCTTCAGCATCCTAGACTGCCAGGTAGGGAGAGAGAGAGAGGCCTGGGCTTCAGCATTCTAGACTACCAGGTAGGGAGAGAGAGAGAGGCCTGGGCTTCAGCATCCTAGACTACCTGGTAGGGAGAGAGAGAGAGAGGCCTGGGCTTCAGCATTCTAGACTGCCAGGTAGGGAGAGAGAGAGAGGCCTGGGCTTCAGCATTCTAGACTGCCAGGTAGGGAGAGAGAGAGAGGCCTGGGCTTCAGCATCCTAGACTACCAGGTAGGGAGAGAGAGGGAGAGGCCTGGGCTTCAGCATCCTAGACTGCCAGGTAGGGAGAGAGAGAGAGGCCTGGGCTTCAGCATCCTAGACTGCCAGGTAAGGAGAGAGAGAGAGGCCTGGGCTTCAGCATCCTAGACTACCAGGTAGGGAGAGAGAGAGAGAGGCCTGGGCTTCAGCATCCTAGACTGCCAGGCAGGGAGAGAGAGAGAGGCCTGGGCTTCAGCGTCCTAGACTGCCAGGTAGGGAGAGAGAGAGAGGCCTGGGCTTCAGCATCCTAGACTACCAGGTAGGGAGAGAGAGGCCTGGGCTTCAGCATCCTAGACTACCAGGTAGGGAGAGAGAGACCAGGTAGAGAGAGGCCTGGGCTTCAGCATCCTAGACTACCAGGTAGGGAGAGAGAGACCAGGTAGAGAGAGGCCTGGGCTTCAGCATCCTAGACTACCAGGTAGGGAGAGAGAGGCCTGGGCTTCAGCATCCTAGACTACCAGGTAGGGAGAGAGAGAGGCCTGGGCTTCAGCATCCTAGACTACCAGGTAGGGAGAGAGAGAGAGGCCTGGGCTTCAGCATCCTAGACTGCCAGGTAGGGAGAGAGAGGCCTGGTAGGGAGAGAGAGGCCTGGTAGGGAGAGAGAGGCCTGGTAGGGAGAGAGAGGCCTGGTAGGGAGAGAGAGAGAGGCCTGGTAGGGAGAGATAGAGAGGCCTGGTAGGGAGAGAGAGAGAGGCCTGGTAGGGAGAGAGAGAGAGACCTGGGCTTCAGCATCCTAGACTACCAGGTAGGTAGGGAGAGAGAGGCCTGGGCTTCAGCATCCTAGACTACCAGGTAGGGAGAGAGAGAGAGGCCTGGGCTTCAGCATCCTAGACTACCAGGTAGTGAGAGAGAGAGAGACCTGGGCTTCAGCATCCTAGACTACCAGGTAGGGAGAGAGAGAGAGACCTGGGCTTCAGCATCCTAGACTACCAGGTAGGTAGGGAGAGAGAGGCCTGGGCTTCAGCATCCTAGACTACCAGGTAGGGAGAGAGAGAGAGGCCTGGGCTTCAGCATCCTAGACTACCAGGTAGGGAGAGATAGGCTTGGGCTTCAGCATCCTAGACTACCAGGTAGGGAGAGAGAGGCCTGGGCTTCAGCATCCTAGACTACCAGGTAGGGAGAGAGAGAGAGTCCTGGGCTTCAGCATCCTAGACTACCAGGTAGGGAGAGAGAGAGACACCTGGGCTTCAGCATCCTAGACTACCAGGTAGGGAGAGAGAGAGAGACCTGGGCTTCAGCATCCTAGACTACCAGGTAGGTAGGGAGAGAGAGGCCTGGGCTTCAGCATCCTAGACTACCAGGTAGGGAGAGAGAGAGAGGCCTGGGCTTCAGCATCCTAGACTACCAGGTAGGGAGAGAGAGAGAGAGACCTGGGCTTCAGCATCCTAGACTGCCAGGTAGGGAGAGAGAGAGAGAGAGAGGCCTGGGCTTCAGCATCCTAGACTACCAGGTAGGGAGAGAGAGAGAGGCCTGGGCTTCAGCATCCTAGACTGCCAGGTAGGGAGAGAGAGGCCTGGTAGGGAGAGAGAGGCCTGGTAGGGAGAGAGAGGCCTGGTAGGGAGAGAGAGGCCTGGTAGGGAGAGAGAGGCCTGGTAGGGAGAGAGAGAGAGGCCTGGTAGGGAGAGAGAGAGAGGCCTGGTAGGGAGAGATAGAGAGGCCTGGTAGGGAGAGAGAGAGAGGCCTGGTAGGGAGAGAGAGAGAGACCTGGGCTTCAGCATCCTAGACTACCAGATAGGTAGGGAGAGAGAGGCCTGGGCTTCAGCATCCTAGACTACCAGGTAGGGAGAGAGAGAGAGGCCTGGGCTTCAGCATCCTAGACTACCAGGTAGTGAGAGAGAGAGAGACCTGGGCTTCAGCATCCTAGACTACCAGGTAGGGAGAGAGAGAGAGACCTGGGCTTCAGCATCCTAGACTACCAGGTAGGTAGGGAGAGAGAGGCCTGGGCTTCAGCATCCTAGACTACCAGGTAGGGAGAGAGAGAGAGGCCTGGGCTTCAGCATCCTAGACTACCAGGTAGGGAGAGATAGACTTGGGCTTCAGCATCCTAGACTACCAGGTAGGGAGAGAGAGGCCTGGGCTTCAGCATCCTAGACTACCAGGTAGGGAGAGAGAGAGAGACCTGGGCTTCAGCATCCTAGACTACCAGGTAGGGAGAGAGAGAGACACCTGGGCTTCAGCATCCTAGACTACCAGGTAGGGAGAGAGAGAGAGACCTGGGCTTCAGCATCCTAGACTACCAGGTAGGTAGGGAGAGAGAGGCCTGGGCTTCAGCATCCTAGACTACCAGGTAGGGAGAGAGAGAGAGGCCTGGGCTTCAGCATCCTAGACTACCAGGTAGGGAGAGAGAGAGAGAGACCTGGGCTTCAGCATCCTAGACTGCCAGGTAGGGAGAGAGAGAGAGAGAGAGGCCTGGGCTTCAGCATCCTAGACTACCAGGTAGGGAAAGAGAGGCCTGGGCTTCAGCATCCTAGACTACCAGGTAGGGAGAGAGAGGCCTGGGCTTCAGCATCCTAGACTACCAGGTAGGGAGAGAGAGACCAGGTAGAGAGAGGCCTGGGCTTCAGCATCCTAGACTACCAGGTAGGGAGAGAGAGGCCTGGGCTTCAGCATCCTAGACTACCAGGTAGGGAGAGAGAGACCAGGTAGAGAGAGGCCTGGGCTTCAGCATCCTAGAATTCCAGGTAGGGAGAGAGAGACCAGGTAGAGAGAGGCCTGGGCTTCAGCATCCTAGACTACCAGGTAGGGAGAGAGAGGCCTGGGCTTCAGCATCCTAGACTACCAGGTAGGGAGAGAGAGAGGCCTGGGCTTCAGCATCCTAGACTACCAGGTAGGGAGAGAGAGAGAGGCCTGGGCTTCAGCATCCTAGTCTGCCAGGTAGGGAGAGAGAGGCCTGGTAGGGAGAGAGAGGCCTGGTAGGGAGAGAGAGGCCTGGTAGGGAGAGAGAGGCCTGGTAGGGAGAGAGAGGCCTGGTAGGGAGAGAGAGAGAGGCCTGGTAGGGAGAGAGAGGCCTGGTAGGGAGAGAGAGAGAGGCCTGGTAGGGAGAGAGAGAGAGGCCTGGTATGGAGAGAGAGAGAGGCCTGGTAGGGAGATAGAGAGAGACCTGGGCTTCAGCATCCTAGACTACCAGGTAGGTAATGAGAGAGAGGCCTGGGCTTCAGCATCCTAGACTACCAGGTAGGGAGAGAGAGAGAGGCCTGGGCTTCAGCATCCTAGACTACCAGGTAGTGAGAGAGAGAGAGACCTGGGCTTCAGCATCCTAGACTACCAGGTAGGGAGAGAGAGAGAGACCTGGGCTTCAGCATCCTAGACTACCAGGTAGGTAGGGAGAGAGAGGCCTGGGCTTCAGCATCCTAGACTACCAGGTAGGGAGAGAGAGAGAGACGCCTGGGCTTCAGCATCCTAGACTACCAGGTAGGGAGAGAGAGGCTTGGGCTTCAGCATCCTAGACTACCAGGTAGGGAGAGAGAGGCCTGGGCTTCAGCATCCTAGACTACCAGGTAGGGAGAGAGAGAGAGACCTGGGCTTCAGCATCCTAGACTACCAGGTAGGGAGAGAGAGAGACACCTGGGCTTCAGCATCCTAGACTACCAGGTAGGGAGAGAGAGAGAGACCTGGGCTTCAGCATCCTAGACTACCAGGTAGGTAGGGAGAGAGAGGCCTGGGCTTCAGCATCCTAGACTACCAGGTAGGGAGAGAGAGAGAGGCCTGGGCTTCAGCATCCTAGACTACCAGGTAGGGAGAGAGAGAGAGACCTGGGCTTCAGCATCCTAGACTACCAGGTAGGGAGAGAGAGAGAGACCTGGGCTTCAGCATCCTAGACTACCAGGTAGGTAGGGAGAGAGAGGCCTGGGCTTCAGCATCCTAGACTACCAGGTAGGGAGAGAGAGAGAGAGGGGCCTGGGCTTCAGCATCCTAGACTACCAGGTAGGGAGAGAGAGAGAGAGAGGGGCCTGGGCTTCAGCATCCTAGACTGCCAGGCAGGGAGAGAGAGAGAGGCCTGGGCTTCAGCATCCTAGACTACCAGGTAGGGAAAGAGAGGCCTGGGCTTCAGCATCCTAGACTACCAGGTAGGGAGAGAGAGGCCTGGGCTTCAGCATCCTAGACTACCAGGTAGGGAGAGAGAGAGAGGCCTGGGCTTCAGCATCCTAGACTGCCAGGTAGGGAGAGAGAGAGAGGCCTGGGCTTCAGCATTCTAGACTGCCAGGTAGGGAGAGAGAGAGAGGCCTGGGCTTCAGCATCCTAGACTGCCAGGTAGGGAGAGAGCGAGGCCTGGGCTTCAGCATCCTAGACTGCCAGGTAGGGAGAGAGAGAGAGGCCTGGGCTTCAGCATTCTAGACTACCAGGTAGGGAGAGAGAGAGAGAGGCCTGGGCTTCAGCATCCTAGACTACCTGGTAGGGAGAGAGAGAGAGAGGCCTGGGCTTCAGCATTCTAGACTGCCAGGTAGGGAGAGAGAGAGAGGCCTGGGCTTCAGCATTCTAGACTGCCAGGTAGGGAGAGAGAGAGAGGCCTGGGCTTCAGCATCCTAGACTACCAGGTAGGGAGAGAGAGGGAGAGGCCTGGGCTTCAGCATCCTAGACTGCCAGGTAGGGAGAGAGAGAGAGGCCTGGGCTTCAGCATCCTAGACTGCCAGGTAAGGAGAGAGAGAGAGGCCTGGGCTTCAGCATCCTAGACTACCAGGTAGGGAGAGAGAGAGAGAGAGGCCTGGGCTTCAGCATCCTAGACTGCCAGGCAGGGAGAGAGAGAGAGGCCTGGGCTTCAGCATCCTAGACTGCCAGGTAGGGAGAGAGAGAGAGGCCTGGGCTTCAGCATCCTAGACTACCAGGTAGGGAAAGAGAGGCCTGGGCTTCAGCATCCTAGACTACCAGGTAGGGAGAGAGAGGCCTGGGCTTCAGCATCCTAGACTACCAGGTAGGGAGAGAGAGACCAGGTAGAGAGAGGCCTGGGCTTCAGCATCCTAGACTACCAGGTAGGGAGAGAGAGGCCTGGGCTTCACTATCCTAGACTACCAGGTAGGGAGAGAGAGACCAGGTAGAGAGAGGCCTGGGCTTCAGCATCCTAGACTACCAGGTAGGGAGAGAGAGGCCTGGTAGGGAGAGAGAGGCCTGGTAGGGAGAGAGAGGCCTGGTAGGGAGAGAGAGGCCTGGTAGGGAGAGAGAGGCCTGGTAGGGAGAGAGAGGGAGGCCTGGTAGGGAGAGAGAGGGAGGCCTGGTAGGGAGAGAGAGAGAGGCCTGGTAGGGAGAGAGAGAGAGGCCTGGTAGGGAGAGAGAGAGAGGCCTGGTAGGGAGAGATAGAGAGGCCTGGTAGGGAGAGAGAGAGAGGCCTGGTAGGGAGAGAGAGAGAGACCTGGGCTTCAGCATCCTAGACTACCAGGTAGGTAGGGAGAGAGAGGCCTGGGCTTCAGCATCCTAGACTACCAGGTAGGGAGAGAGAGAGAGGCCTGGGCTTCAGCATCCTAGACTACCAGGTAGTGAGAGAGAGAGAGAGACCTGGGCTTCAGCATCCTAGACTACCAGGTAGGGAGAGAGAGAGAGACCTGGGCTTCAGCATCCTAGACTACCAGGTAGGTAGGGAGAGAGAGGCCTGGGCTTCAGCATCCTAGACTACCAGGTAGGGAGAGAGAGAGAGAGGGGCCTGGGCTTCAGCATCCTAGACTACCAGGTAGGGAGAGAGAGAGAGAGAGGGGCCTGGGCTTCAGCATCCTAGACTGCCAGGCAGGGAGAGAGAGAGAGGCCTGGGCTTCAGCATCCTAGACTACCAGGTAGGGAAAGAGAGGCCTGGGCTTCAGCATCCTAGACTACCAGGTAGGGAGAGAGAGGCCTGGGCTTCAGCATCCTAGACTACCAGGTAGGGAGAGAGAGAGAGGCCTGGGCTTCAGCATCCTAGACTGCCAGGTAGGGAGAGAGAGAGAGGCCTGGGCTTCAGCATTCTAGACTGCCAGGTAGGGAGAGAGAGAGAGGCCTGGGCTTCAGCATCCTAGACTGCCAGGTAGGGAGAGAGCGAGGCCTGGGCTTCAGCATCCTAGACTGCCAGGTAGGGAGAGAGAGAGAGGCCTGGGCTTCAGCATTCTAGACTACCAGGTAGGGAGAGAGAGAGAGGCCTGGGCTTCAGCATCCTAGACTACCTGGTAGGGAGAGAGAGAGAGAGGCCTGGGCTTCAGCATTCTAGACTGCCAGGTAGGGAGAGAGAGACAGGCCTGGGCTTCAGCATTCTAGACTGCCAGGTAGGGAGAGAGAGAGAGGCCTGGGCTTCAGCATCCTAGACTACCAGGTAGGGAGAGAGAGGGAGAGGCCTGGGCTTCAGCATCCTAGACTGCCAGGTAGGGAGAGAGAGAGAGGCCTGGGCTTCAGCATCCTAGACTGCCAGGTATGGAGAGAGAGAGAGGCCTGGGCTTCAGCATCCTAGACTACCAGGTAGGGAGAGAGAGAGAGAGAGGCCTGGGCTTCAGCATCCTAGACTGCCAGGCAGGGAGAGAGAGAGAGGCCTGGGCTTCAGCATCCTAGACTGCCAGGTAGGGAGAGAGAGAGAGGCCTGGGCTTCAGCATCCTAGACTACCAGGTAGGGAAAGAGAGGCCTGGGCTTCAGCATCCTAGACTACCAGGTAGGGAGAGAGAGGCCTGGGCTTCAGCATCCTAGACTACCAGGTAGGGAGAGAGAGACCAGGTAGAGAGAGGCCTGGGCTTCAGCATCCTAGACTACCAGGTAGGGAGAGAGAGGCCTGGGCTTCACTATCCTAGACTACCAGGTAGGGAGAGAGAGACCAGGTAGAGAGAGGCCTGGGCTTCAGCATCCTAGACTACCAGGTAGGGAGAGAGAGACCAGGTAGAGAGAGGCCTGGGCTTCAGCATCCTAGACTACCAGGTAGGGAGAGAGAGGCCTGGGCTTCAGCATCCTAGACTACCAGGTAGGGAGAGAGAGAGGCCTGGGCTTCAGCATCCTAGACTACCAGGTAGGGAGAGAGAGGCCTGGTAGGGAGAGAGAGGCCTGGTAGGGAGAGAGAGGCCTGGTAGGGAGAGAGAGGCCTGGTAGGGAGAGAGAGGCCTGGTAGGGAGAGAGAGGGAGGCCTGGTAGGGAGAGAGAGGGAGGCCTGGTAGGGAGAGAGAGAGAGGCCTGGTAGGGAGAGAGAGAGAGGCCTGGTAGGGAGAGAGAGAGAGGCCTGGTAGGGAGAGATAGAGAGGCCTGGTAGGGAGAGAGAGAGAGGCCTGGTAGGGAGAGAGAGAGAGACCTGGGCTTCAGCATCCTAGACTACCAGGTAGGTAGGGAGAGAGAGGCCTGGGCTTCAGCATCCTAGACTACCAGGTAGGGAGAGAGAGAGAGGCCTGGGCTTCAGCATCCTAGACTACCAGGTAGTGAGAGAGAGAGAGACCTGGGCTTCAGCATCCTAGACTACCAGGTAGGGAGAGAGAGAGAGACCTGGGCTTCAGCATCCTAGACTACCAGGTAGGTAGGGAGAGAGAGGCCTGGGCTTCAGCATCCTAGACTACCAGGTAGGGAGAGAGAGAGAGGCCTGGGCTTCAGCATCCTAGACTACCAGGTAGGGAGAGAGAGGCTTGGGCTTCAGCATCCTAGACTACCAGGTAGGGAGAGAGAGACCAGGTAGAGAGAGGCCTGGGCTTCAGCATCCTAGAATTCCAGGTAGGGAGAGAGAGACCAGGTAGAGAGAGGCCTGGGCTTCAGCATCCTAGACTACCAGGTAGGGAGAGAGAGGCCTGGGCTTCAGCATCCTAGACTACCAGGTAGGGAGAGAGAGAGGCCTGGGCTTCAGCATCCTAGACTACCAGGTAGGGAGAGAGAGAGAGGCCTGGGCTTCAGCATCCTAGTCTGCCAGGTAGGGAGAGAGAGGCCTGGTAGGGAGAGAGAGAGAGGCCTGGTAGGGAGAGAGAGGCCTGGTAGGGAGAGAGAGGCCTGGTAGGGAGAGAGAGAGAGGCCTGGTAGGGAGAGAGAGAGAGGCCTGGTATGGAGAGAGAGAGAGGCCTGGTAGGGAGATAGAGAGAGACCTGGGCTTCAGCATCCTAGACTACCAGGTAGGTAATGAGAGAGAGGCCTGGGCTTCAGCATCCTAGACTACCAGGTAGGGAGAGAGAGAGAGGCCTGGGCTTCAGCATCCTAGACTACCAGGTAGTGAGAGAGAGAGAGACCTGGGCTTCAGCATCCTAGACTACCAGGTAGGGAGAGAGAGAGAGACCTGGGCTTCAGCATCCTAGACTACCAGGTAGGTAGGGAGAGAGAGGCCTGGGCTTCAGCATCCTAGACTACCAGGTAGGGAGAGAGAGAGAGGCCTGGGCTTCAGCATCCTAGACTACCAGGTAGGGAGAGAGAGGCTTGGGCTTCAGCATCCTAGACTACCAGGTAGGGAGAGAGAGGCCTGGGCTTCAGCATCCTAGACTACCAGGTAGGGAGAGAGAGAGAGACCTGGGCTTCAGCATCCTAGACTACCAGGTAGGGAGAGAGAGAGACACCTGGGCTTCAGCATCCTAGACTACCAGGTAGGGAGAGAGAGAGAGACCTGGGCTTCAGCATCCTAGACTACCAGGTAGGTAGGGAGAGAGAGGCCTGGGCTTCAGCATCCTAGACTACCAGGTAGGGAGAGAGAGAGAGGCCTGGGCTTCAGCATCCTAGACTACCAGGTAGGGAGAGAGAGAGAGACCTGGGCTTCAGCATCCTAGACTACCAGGTAGGGAGAGAGAGAGAGACCTGGGCTTCAGCATCCTAGACTACCAGGTAGGTAGGGAGAGAGAGGCCTGGGCTTCAGCATCCTAGACTACCAGGTAGGGAGAGAGAGAGGGAGGGGCCTGGGCTTCAGCATCCTAGTCTGCCAGGTAGGGAGAGAGAGGCCTGGTAGGGAGAGAGAGGCCTGGTAGGGAGAGAGAGGCCTGGTAGGGAGAGAGAGAGAGGCCTGGTAGGGAGAGAGAGAGAGGCCTGGTAGGGAGAGAGAGAGAGGCCTGGTATGGAGAGAGAGAGAGGCCTGGTAGGGAGATAGAGAGAGGCCTGGGCTTCAGCATCCTAGACTACCAGGTAGGGAGAGAGAGAGAGACCTGGGCTTCAGCATCCTAGACTACCAGGTAGGGAGAGAGAGAGAGACCTGGGCTTCAGCATCCTAGACTACCAGGTAGGTAGGGAGAGAGAGGCCTGGGCTTCAGCATCCTAGACTACCAGGTAGGGAGAGAGAGAGAGAGGGGCCTGGGCTTCAGCATCCTAGACTGCCAGGTAGGGAGAGAGAGAGAGAGAGGGGCCTGGGCTTCAGCATCCTAGACTACCAGGTAGGGGGAGAGAGAGAGAGGCCTGGGCTTCAGCATCCTAGACTACCAGGTAGAGAGAGAGGGAGGCCTGGGCTTCAGCATCTTAGACTACCAGGTAGGGGGATAGAGAGAGAGGCCTGGGCTTCAGCATCCTAGACTACCAGGTAGGGAGAGAGAGAGAGACCAGGTAGGGAGAGAGAGAGAGGCCTGGGCTTCAGCATCCTAGACTACCAGGTAGGGAGAGAGAGAGAGAGGACTGGGCTTCAGCATCCTAGATTACCAGGTAGGGAGAGAGAGGCCTGGGCTTCAGCATCCTAGACTACCAGGTAGGGAGAGAGAGACAAGGTAGAGAGAGGCCTGGGCTTCAGCATCCTAGACTACCAGGTAGGGAGAGAGAGGCCTGGGCTTCAGCATCCTAGACTACCAGGTAGGGAGAGAGAGACCAGGTAGAGAGAGGCCTGGGCTTCAGCATCCTAGACTACCAGGTAGGGAGAGAGAGACCAGGTAGAGAGAGGCCTGGGCTTCAGCATCCTAGACTGCCAGGTAAGGAGAGAGAGAGAGGCCTGGGCTTCAGCATCCTAGACTACCAGGTAGGGAGAGAGAGAGAGAGGCCTGGGCTTCAGCATCCTAGACTGCCAGGTAGGTAATGAGAGAGAGGCCTGGGCTTCAGCATCCTAGACTACCAGGTAGGGAGAGAGAGAGAGGCCTGGGCTTCAGCATCCTAGACTACCAGGTAGTGAGAGAGAGAGAGACCTGGGCTTCAGCATCCTAGACTACCAGGTAGGGAGAGAGAGAGAGACCTGGGCTTCAGCATCCTAGACTACCAGGTAGGTAGGGAGAGAGAGGCCTGGGCTTCAGCATCCTAGACTACCAGGTAGGGAGAGAGAGAGAGGCCTGGGCTTCAGCATCCTAGACTACCAGGTAGGGAGAGAGAGGCTTGGGCTTCAGCATCCTAGACTACCAGGTAGGGAGAGAGAGGCCTGGGCTTCAGCATCCTAGACTACCAGGTAGGGAGAGAGAGAGAGACCTGGGCTTCAGCATCCTAGACTACCAGGTAGGGAGAGAGAGAGACACCTGGGCTTCAGCATCCTAGACTACCAGGTAGGGAGAGAGAGAGAGACCTGGGCTTCAGCATCCTAGACTACCAGGTAGGTAGGGAGAGAGAGGCCTGGGCTTCAGCATCCTAGACTACCAGGTAGGGAGAGAGAGAGAGGCCTGGGCTTCAGCATCCTAGACTACCAGGTAGGGAGAGAGAGAGAGACCTGGGCTTCAGCATCCTAGACTACCAGGTAGGGAGAGAGAGAGAGACCTGGGCTTCAGCATCCTAGACTACCAGGTAGGTAGGGAGAGAGAGGCCTGGGCTTCAGCATCCTAGACTACCAGGTAGGGAGAGAGAGAGAGAGGGGCCTGGGCTTCAGCATCCTAGACTACCAGGTAGGGAGAGAGAGAGAGAGAGGGGCCTGGGCTTCAGCATCCTAGACTACCAGGTAGGGGGAGAGAGAGAGAGGCCTGGGCTTCAGCATCCTAGACTACCAGGTAGAGAGAGAGGGAGGCCTGGGCTTCAGCATCTTAGACTACCAGGTAAGGGGATAGAGAGAGAGTCCTGGGCTTCAGCATCCTAGACTACCAGGTAGGGAGAGAGAGAGAGACCAGGTAGGGAGAGAGAGAGAGGCCTGGGCTTCAGCATCCTAGACTACCAGGTAGGGAGAGAGAGAGAGAGGACTGGGCTTCAGCATCCTAGATTACCAGGTAGGGAGAGAGAGGCCTGGGCTTCAGCATCCTAGACTACCAGGTAGGGAGAGAGAGACAAGGTAGAGAGAGGCCTGGGCTTCAGCATCCTAGACTACCAGGTAGGGAGAGAGAGGCCTGGGCTTCAGCATCCTAGACTACCAGGTAGGGAGAGAGAGACCAGGTAGAGAGAGGCCTGGGCTTCAGCATCCTAGACTACCAGGTAGGGAGAGAGAGACCAGGTAGAGAGAGGCCTGGGCTTCAGCATCCTAGACTGCCAGGTAAGGAGAGAGAGAGAGGCCTGGGCTTCAGCATCCTAGACTACCAGGTAGGGAGAGAGAGAGAGAGGCCTGGGCTTCAGCATCCTAGACTGCCAGGCAGGGAGAGAGAGAGAGGCCTGGGCTTCAGCATCCTAGACTGTCAGGTAGGGAGAGAGAGAGAGGCCTGGGCTTCAGCATCCTAGACTACCAGGTAGGGAAAGAGAGGCCTGGGCTTCAGCATCCTAGACTACCAGGTAGGGAAAGAGAGGCCTGGGCTTCAGCATCCTAGACTACCAGGTAGGGAGAGAGAGACCAGGTAGAGAGAGGCCTGGGCTTCAGCATCCTAGACTACCAGGTAGGGAGAGAGAGGCCTGGGCTTCACTATCCTAGACTACCAGGTAGGGAGAGAGAGACCAGGTAGAGAGAGGCCTGGGCTTCAGCATCCTAGACTACCAGGTAGGGAGAGAGAGACCAGGTAGAGAGAGGCCTGGGCTTCAGCATCCTAGACTACCAGGTAGGGAGAGAGAGGCCTGGGCTTCAGCATCCTAGACTACCAGGTAGGGAGAAAGAGAGGCCTGGGCTTCAGCATCCTAGACTACCAGGTAGGGAGAGAGAGAGAGGCCTGGGCTTCAGCATCCTAGACTGCCAGGTAGGGAGAGAGAGGCCTGGTAGGGAGAGAGAGGCCTGGTAGGGAGAGAGAGGCCTGGTAGGGAGAGAGAGGCCTGGTAGGGAGAGAGAGGCCTGGTAGGGAGAGATAGAGAGGCCTGGTAGGGAGAGAGAGAGAGGCCTGGTAGGGAGAGAGAGAGAGGCCTGGTAGGGAGAGAGAGAGAGACCTGGGCTTCAGCATCCTAGACTGCCAGGTAGGGAGAGAGAGGCCTGGTAGGGAGAGAGAGGCCTGGTAGGGAGAGAGAGGCCTGGTAGGGAGAGAGAGGCCTGGTAGGGAGAGAGAGGCCTGGTAGGGAGAGAGAGGCCTGGTAGGTAGGGAGAGAGAGGCCTGGTAGGGAGAGAGAGAGAGGCCTGGTAGGGAGAGATAGAGAGGCCTGGTAGGGAGAGAGAGAGAGGCCTGGTAGGGAGAGAGAGAGAGACCTGGGCTTCAGCATCCTAGACTACCAGGTAGGTAGGGAGAGAGAGGCCTGGGCTTCAGCATCCTAGACTACCAGGTAGGGAGAGAGAGAGAGGCCTGGGCTTCAGCATCCTAGACTACCAGGTAGTGAGAGAGAGAGAGACCTGGGCTTCAGCATCCTAGACTACCAGGTAGGGAGAGAGAGAGAGACCTGGGCTTCAGCATCCTAGACTACCAGGTAGGTAGGGAGAGAGAGGCCTGGGCTTCAGCATCCTAGACTACCAGGTAGGGAGAGAGAGAGAGGCCTGGGCTTCAGCATCCTAGACTACCAGGTAGGGAGAGAGAGAGAGACCTGGGCTTCAGCATCCTAGACTGCCAGGTAGGGAGAGAGAGAGAGAGAGAGGCCTGGGCTTCAGCATCCTAGACTACCAGGTAGGGAAAGAGAGGCCTGGGCTTCAGCATCCTAGACTACCAGGTAGGGAGAGAGAGGCCTGGGCTTCAGCATCCTAGACTACCAGGTAGGGAGAGAGAGACCAGGTAGAGAGAGGCCTGGGCTTCAGCATCCTAGACTACCAGGTAGGGAGAGAGAGGCCTGGGCTTCAGCATCCTAGACTACCAGGTAGGGAGAGAGAGACCAGGTAGAGAGAGGCCTGGGCTTCAGCATCCTAGAATTCCAGGTAGGGAGAGAGAGACCAGGTAGAGAGAGGCCTGGGCTTCAGCATCCTAGACTACCAGGTAGGGAGAGAGAGAGAGGCCTGGGCTTCAGCATCCTAGACTACCAGGTAGGGAGAGAGAGGCTTGGGCTTCAGCATCCTAGACTACCAGGTAGGGAGAGAGAGAGAGACCTGGGCTTCAGCATCCTAGACTGCCAGGTAGGGAGAGAGAGAGAGAGAGAGGCCTGGGCTTCAGCATCCTAGACTACCAGGTAGGGAAAGAGAGGCCTGGGCTTCAGCATCCTAGACTACCAGGTAGGGAGAGAGAGGCCTGGGCTTCAGCATCCTAGACTACCAGGTAGGGAGAGAGAGACCAGGTAGAGAGAGGCCTGGGCTTCAGCATCCTAGACTACCAGGTAGGGAGAGAGAGAGAGGCCTGGGCTTCAGCATCCTAGACTACCAGGTAGGGAGAGAGAGAGAGACCTGGGCTTCAGCATCCTAGACTGCCAGGTAGGGAGAGAGAGAGAGAGAGAGGCCTGGGCTTCAGCATCCTAGACTACCAGGTAGGGAAAGAGAGGCCTGGGCTTCAGCATCCTAGACTACCAGGTAGGGAGAGAGAGGCCTGGGCTTCAGCATCCTAGACTACCAGGTAGGGAGAGAGAGACCAGGTAGAGAGAGGCCTGGGCTTCAGCATCCTAGACTACCAGGTAGGGAGAGAGAGGCCTGGGCTTCAGCATCCTAGACTACCAGGTAGGGAGAGAGAGACCAGGTAGAGAGAGGCCTGGGCTTCAGCATCCTAGAATTCCAGGTAGGGAGAGAGAGACCAGGTAGAGAGAGGCCTGGGCTTCAGCATCCTAGACTACCAGGTAGGGAGAGAGAGAGAGGCCTGGGCTTCAGCATCCTAGACTACCAGGTAGGGAGAGAGAGGCTTGGGCTTCAGCATCCTAGACTACCAGGTAGGGAGAGAGAGGCCTGGGCTTCAGCATCCTAGACTACCAGGTAAGGAGAGAGAGAGAGACCTGGGCTTCAGCATCCTAGACTACCAGGTAGGGAGAGAGAGAGACACCTGGGCTTCAGCATCCTAGACTACCAGGTAGGGAGAGAGAGAGAGACCTGGGCTTCAGCATCCTAGACTACCAGGTAGGTAGGGAGAGAGAGGCCTGGGCTTCAGCATCCTAGACTACCAGGTAGGGAGAGAGAGAGAGGCCTGGGCTTCAGCATCCTAGACTACCAGGTAGGGAGAGAGAGAGAGACCTGGGCTTCAGCATCCTAGACTACCAGGTAGGGAGAGAGAGAGAGAGAGACCTGGGCTTCAGCATCCTAGACTACCAGGTAGGTAGGGAGAGAGAGGCCTGGGCTTCAGCATCCTAGACTACCAGGTAGGGAGAGAGAGAGAGAGGGGCCTGGGCTTCAGCATCCTAGACTACCAGGTAGGGAGAGAGAGAGAGAGAGAGGGGCCTGGGCTTCAGCATCCTAGACTACCAGGTAGAGAGAGAGGGAGGCCTGGGCTTCAGCATCTTAGACTACCAGGTAGGGGGATAGAGAGAGAGGCCTGGGCTTCAGCATCCTAGACTACCAGGTAGAGAGAGAGGGAGGCCTGGGCTTCAGCATCTTAGACTACCAGGTAGGGGGATAGAGAGAGAGGCCTGGGCTTCAGCATCCTAGACTACCAGGTAGGGAGAGAGAGAGAGACCTGGGCTTCAGCATCCTAGACTACCAGGTAGGTAGGGAGAGAGAGGCCTGGGCTTCAGCATCCTAGACTACCAGGTAGGGAGAGAGAGAGAGAGGGGCCTGGGCTTCAGCATCCTAGACTACCAGGTAGGGAGAGAGAGAGAGAGGACTGGGCTTCAGCATCCTAGATTACCAGGTAGGGAGAGAGAGGCCTGGGCTTCAGCATCCTAGACTACCAGGTAGGGAGAGAGAGACAAGGTAGAGAGAGGCCTGGGCTTCAGCATCCTAGACTACCAGGTAGGGAGAGAGAGGCCTGGGCTTCAGCATCCTAGACTACCAGGTAGGGAGAGAGAGACCAGGTAGAGAGAGGCCTGGGCTTCAGCATCCTAGACTACCAGGTAGGGAGAGAGAGACCAGGTAGAGAGAGGCCTGGGCTTCAGCATCCTAGACTGCCAGGTAAGGAGAGAGAGAGAGGCCTGGGCTTCAGCATCCTAGACTACCAGGTAGGGAGAGAGAGAGAGAGGCCTGGGCTTCAGCATCCTAGACTGCCAGGTAGGTAATGAGAGAGAGGCCTGGGCTTCAGCATCCTAGACTACCAGGTAGGGAGAGAGAGAGAGGCCTGGGCTTCAGCATCCTAGACTACCAGGTAGTGAGAGAGAGAGAGACCTGGGCTTCAGCATCCTAGACTACCAGGTAGGGAGAGAGAGAGAGACCTGGGCTTCAGCATCCTAGACTACCAGGTAGGTAGGGAGAGAGAGGCCTGGGCTTCAGCATCCTAGACTACCAGGTAGGGAGAGAGAGAGAGGCCTGGGCTTCAGCATCCTAGACTACCAGGTAGGGAGAGAGAGGCTTGGGCTTCAGCATCCTAGACTACCAGGTAGGGAGAGAGAGGCCTGGGCTTCAGCATCCTAGACTACCAGGTAGGGAGAGAGAGAGAGACCTGGGCTTCAGCATCCTAGACTACCAGGTAGGGAGAGAGAGAGACACCTGGGCTTCAGCATCCTACCTACCAGGTAGGGAGAGAGAGAGAGACCTGGGCTTCAGCATCCTAGACTACCAGGTAGGTAGGGAGAGAGAGGCCTGGGCTTCAGCATCCTAGACTACCAGGTAGGGAGAGAGAGAGAGGCCTGGGCTTCAGCATCCTAGACTACCAGGTAGGGAGAGAGAGAGAGACCTGGGCTTCAGCATCCTAGACTACCAGGTAGGGAGAGAGAGAGAGACCTGGGCTTCAGCATCCTAGACTACCAGGTAGGTAGGGAGAGAGAGGCCTGGGCTTCAGCATCCTAGACTACCAGGTAGGGAGAGAGAGAGAGAGGGGCCTGGGCTTCAGCATCCTAGACTACCAGGTAGGGAGAGAGAGAGAGAGAGGGGCCTGGGCTTCAGCATCCTAGACTACCAGGTAGGGGGAGAGAGAGAGAGGCCTGGGCTTCAGCATCCTAGACTACCAGGTAGAGAGAGAGGGAGGCCTGGGCTTCAGCATCTTAGACTACCAGGTAAGGGGATAGAGAGAGAGTCCTGGGCTTCAGCATCCTAGACTACCAGGTAGGGAGAGAGAGAGAGACCAGGTAGGGAGAGAGAGAGAGGCCTGGGCTTCAGCATCCTAGACTACCAGGTAGGGAGAGAGAGAGAGAGGACTGGGCTTCAGCATCCTAGATTACCAGGTAGGGAGAGAGAGGCCTGGGCTTCAGCATCCTAGACTACCAGGTAGGGAGAGAGAGACAAGGTAGAGAGAGGCCTGGGCTTCAGCATCCTAGACTACCAGGTAGGGAGAGAGAGGCCTGGGCTTCAGCATCCTAGACTACCAGGTAGGGAGAGAGAGACCAGGTAGAGAGAGGCCTGGGCTTCAGCATCCTAGACTGCCAGGTAAGGAGAGAGAGAGAGGCCTGGGCTTCAGCATCCTAGACTACCAGGTAGGGAGAGAGAGAGAGAGGCCTGGGCTTCAGCATCCTAGACTGCCAGGCAGGGAGAGAGAGAGAGGCCTGGGCTTCAGCATCCTAGACTGTCAGGTAGGGAGAGAGAGAGAGGCCTGGGCTTCAGCATCCTAGACTACCAGGTAGGGAAAGAGAGGCCTGGGCTTCAGCATCCTAGACTACCAGGTAGGGAAAGAGAGGCCTGGGCTTCAGCATCCTAGACTACCAGGTAGGGAGAGAGAGACCAGGTAGAGAGAGGCCTGGGCTTCAGCATCCTAGACTACCAGGTAGGGAGAGAGAGGCCTGGGCTTCACTATCCTAGACTACCAGGTAGGGAGAGAGAGACCAGGTAGAGAGAGGCCTGGGCTTCAGCATCCTAGACTACCAGGTAGGGAGAGAGAGACCAGGTAGAGAGAGGCCTGGGCTTCAGCATCCTAGACTACCAGGTAGGGAGAGAGAGGCCTGGGCTTCAGCATCCTAGACTACCAGGTAGGGAGAAAGAGAGGCCTGGGCTTCAGCATCCTAGACTACCAGGTAGGGAGAGAGAGAGAGGCCTGGGCTTCAGCATCCTAGACTGCCAGGTAGGGAGAGAGAGGCCTGGTAGGGAGAGAGAGGCCTGGTAGGGAGAGAGAGGCCTGGTAGGGAGAGAGAGGCCTGGTAGGGAGAGAGAGGCCTGGTAGGGAGAGATAGAGAGGCCTGGTAGGGAGAGAGAGAGAGGCCTGGTAGGGAGAGAGAGAGAGGCCTGGTAGGGAGAGAGAGAGAGACCTGGGCTTCAGCATCCTAGACTGCCAGGTAGGGAGAGAGAGGCCTGGTAGGGAGAGAGAGGCCTGGTAGGGAGAGAGAGGCCTGGTAGGGAGAGAGAGGCCTGGTAGGGAGAGAGAGGCCTGGTAGGGAGAGAGAGGCCTGGTAGGTAGGGAGAGAGAGGCCTGGTAGGGAGAGAGAGAGAGGCCTGGTAGGGAGAGATAGAGAGGCCTGGTAGGGAGAGAGAGAGAGGCCTGGTAGGGAGAGAGAGAGAGACCTGGGCTTCAGCATCCTAGACTACCAGGTAGGTAGGGAGAGAGAGGCCTGGGCTTCAGCATCCTAGACTACCAGGTAGGGAGAGAGAGAGAGGCCTGGGCTTCAGCATCCTAGACTACCAGGTAGTGAGAGAGAGAGAGACCTGGGCTTCAGCATCCTAGACTACCAGGTAGGGAGAGAGAGAGAGACCTGGGCTTCAGCATCCTAGACTACCAGGTAGGTAGGGAGAGAGAGGCCTGGGCTTCAGCATCCTAGACTACCAGGTAGGGAGAGAGAGAGAGGCCTGGGCTTCAGCATCCTAGACTACCAGGTAGGGAGAGAGAGGGACCTGGGCTTCAGCATCCTAGACTGCCAGGTAGGGAGAGAGAGAGAGAGAGAGGCCTGGGCTTCAGCATCCTAGACTACCAGGTAGGGAAAGAGAGGCCTGGGCTTCAGCATCCTAGACTACCAGGTAGGGAGAGAGAGGCCTGGGCTTCAGCATCCTAGACTACCAGGTAGGGAGAGAGAGACCAGGTAGAGAGAGGCCTGGGCTTCAGCATCCTAGACTACCAGGTAGGGAGAGAGAGGCCTGGGCTTCAGCATCCTAGACTACCAGGTAGGGAGAGAGAGACCAGGTAGAGAGAGGCCTGGGCTTCAGCATCCTAGAATTCCAGGTAGGGAGAGAGAGACCAGGTAGAGAGAGGCCTGGGCTTCAGCATCCTAGACTACCAGGTAGGGAGAGAGAGAGAGGCCTGGGCTTCAGCATCCTAGACTACCAGGTAGGGAGAGAGAGGCTTGGGCTTCAGCATCCTAGACTACCAGGTAGGGAGAGAGAGAGAGACCTGGGCTTCAGCATCCTAGACTGCCAGGTAGGGAGAGAGAGAGAGAGAGAGGCCTGGGCTTCAGCATCCTAGACTACCAGGTAGGGAAAGAGAGGCCTGGGCTTCAGCATCCTAGACTACCAGGTAGGGAGAGAGAGGCCTGGGCTTCAGCATCCTAGACTACCAGGTAGGGAGAGAGAGACCAGGTAGAGAGAGGCCTGGGCTTCAGCATCCTAGACTACCAGGTAGGGAGAGAGAGAGAGGCCTGGGCTTCAGCATCCTAGACTACCAGGTAGGGAGAGAGAGAGAGACCTGGGCTTCAGCATCCTAGACTGCCAGGTAGGGAGAGAGAGAGAGAGAGAGGCCTGGGCTTCAGCATCCTAGACTACCAGGTAGGGAAAGAGAGGCCTGGGCTTCAGCATCCTAGACTACCAGGTAGGGAGAGAGAGGCCTGGGCTTCAGCATCCTAGACTACCAGGTAGGGAGAGAGAGACCAGGTAGAGAGAGGCCTGGGCTTCAGCATCCTAGACTACCAGGTAGGGAGAGAGAGGCCTGGGCTTCAGCATCCTAGACTACCAGGTAGGGAGAGAGAGACCAGGTAGAGAGAGGCCTGGGCTTCAGCATCCTAGAATTCCAGGTAGGGAGAGAGAGACCAGGTAGAGAGAGGCCTGGGCTTCAGCATCCTAGACTACCAGGTAGGGAGAGAGAGAGAGGCCTGGGCTTCAGCATCCTAGACTACCAGGTAGGGAGAGAGAGGCTTGGGCTTCAGCATCCTAGACTACCAGGTAGGGAGAGAGAGGCCTGGGCTTCAGCATCCTAGACTACCAGGTAGGGAGAGAGAGAGAGACCTGGGCTTCAGCATCCTAGACTACCAGGTAGGGAGAGAGAGAGACACCTGGGCTTCAGCATCCTAGACTACCAGGTAGGGAGAGAGAGAGAGACCTGGGCTTCAGCATCCTAGACTACCAGGTAGGTAGGGAGAGAGAGGCCTGGGCTTCAGCATCCTAGACTACCAGGTAGGGAGAGAGAGAGAGGCCTGGGCTTCAGCATCCTAGACTACCAGGTAGGGAGAGAGAGAGAGACCTGGGCTTCAGCATCCTAGACTACCAGGTAGGGAGAGAGAGAGAGAGAGACCTGGGCTTCAGCATCCTAGACTACCAGGTAGGTAGGGAGAGAGAGGCCTGGGCTTCAGCATCCTAGACTACCAGGTAGGGAGAGAGAGAGAGAGGGGCCTGGGCTTCAGCATCCTAGACTACCAGGTAGGGAGAGAGAGAGAGAGAGAGGGGCCTGGGCTTCAGCATCCTAGACTACCAGGTAGGGGGAGAGAGAGAGAGGCCTGGGCTTCAGCATCCTAGACTACCAGGTAGAGAGAGAGGGAGGCCTGGGCTTCAGCATCTTAGACTACCAGGTAGGGGGATAGAGAGAGAGGCCTGGGCTTCAGCATCCTAGACTACCAGGTAGGGAGAGAGAGAGAGACCTGGGCTTCAGCATCCTAGACTACCAGGTAGGTAGGGAGAGAGAGGCCTGGGCTTCAGCATCCTAGACTACCAGGTAGGGAGAGAGAGAGAGAGGGGCCTGGGCTTCAGCATCCTAGACTACCAGGTAGGGAGAGAGAGAGAGAGAGGGGCCTGGGCTTCAGCATCCTAGACTACCAGGTAGGGGGAGAGAGAGAGAGGCCTGGGCTTCAGCATCCTAGACTACCAGGTAGAGAGAGAGGGAGGCCTGGGCTTCAGCATCTTAGACTACCAGGTAGGGGGATAGAGAGAGAGGCCTGGGCTTCAGCATCCTAGACTACCAGGTAGGGAGAGAGAGAGAGACCAGGTAGGGAGAGAGAGAGAGGCCTGGGCTTCAGCATCCTAGACTACCAGGTAGGGAGAGAGAGAGAGAGGACTGGGCTTCAGCATCCTAGATTACCAGGTAGGGAGAGAGAGGCCTGGGCTTCAGCATCCTAGACTACCAGGTAGGGAGAGCGAGACAAGGTAGAGAGAGGCCTGGGCTTCAGCATCCTAGACTACCAGGTAGGGAGAGAGAGGCCTGGGCTTCAGCATCCTAGACTGCCAGGTAGGGAGAGAGAGACCAGGTAGAGAGAGGCCTGGGCTTCAGCATCCTAGACTACCAGGTAGGGAGAGAGAGACCAGGTAGAGAGAGGCCTGGGCTTCAGCATCCTAGACTACCAGGTAGGGAGAGAGAGAGAGGCCTGGGCTTCAGCATCCTAGACTGCCAGGTAAGGAGAGAGAGAGAGGCCTGGGCTTCAGCATCCTAGACTACCAGGTAGGGAGAGAGAGAGAGAGGCCTGGGCTTCAGCATCCTAGACTGCCAGGCAGGGAGAGAGAGAGAGGCCTGGGCTTCAGCATCCTAGACTGCCAGGTAGGGAGAGAGATAGAGGCCTGGGCTTCAGCATCCTAGACTACCAGGTAGGGAAAGAGAGGCCTGGGCTTCAGCATCCTAGACTACCAGGTAGGGAGAGAGAGGCCTGGGCTTCAGCATCCTAGACTACCAGGTAGGGAGAGAGAGACCAGGTAGAGAGAGGCCTGGGCTTCAGCATCCTAGACTACCAGGTAGGGAGAGAGAGGCCTGGGCTTCACTATCCTAGACTACCAGGTAGGGAGAGAGAGACCAGGTAGAGAGAGGCCTGGGCTTCAGCATCCTAGACTACCAGGTAGGGAGAGAGAGACCAGGTAGAGAGAGGCCTGGGCTTCAGCATCCTAGACTACCAGGTAGGGAGAGAGAGGCCTGGGCTTCAGCATCCTAGACTACCAGGTAGGGAGAGAGAGAGGCCTGGGCTTCAGCATCCTAGACTACCAGGTAGGGAGAGAGAGAGAGGCCTGGGCTTCAGCATCCTAGACTGCCAGGTAGGGAGAGAGAGGCCTGGTAGGGAGAGAGAGGCCTGGTAGGGAGAGAGAGGCCTGGTAGGGAGAGAGAGGCCTGGTAGGGAGAGAGAGGCCTGGTAGGGAGAGAGAGAGAGGCCTGGTAGGGAGAGATAGAGAGGCCTGGTAGTGAGAGAGAGAGGCCTGGTAGGGAGAGAGAGAGAGACCTGGGCTTCAGCATCCTAGACTACCAGGTAGGTAGGGAGAGAGAGGCCTGGGCTTCAGCATCCTAGACTACCAGGTAGGGAGAGAGAGAGAGGCCTGGGCTTCAGCATCCTAGACTACCAGGTAGTGAGAGAGAGAGAGACCTGGGCTTCAGCATCCTAGACTACCAGGTAGGGAGAGAGAGAGACACCTGGGCTTCAGCATCCTAGACTACCAGGTAGGGAGAGAGAGAGAGACCTGGGCTTCAGCATCCTAGACTACCAGGTAGGTAGGGAGAGAGAGGCCTGGGCTTCAGCATCCTAGACTACCAGGTAGGGAGAGAGAGAGAGGCCTGGGCTTCAGCATCCTAGACTACCAGGTAGCGAGAGAGAGAGAGACCTGGGCTTCAGCATCCTAGACTGCCAGGTAGGGAGAGAGAGGCCTGGGCTTCAGCATCCTAGACTACCAGGTAGGGAGAGAGAGACCAGGTAGAGGGAGGCCTGGGCTTCAGCATCCTAGACTACCAGGTAGGGAGAGAGAGGCCTGGGCTTCAGCATCCTAGACTACCAGGTAGGGAGAGGGAGACCAGGTAGAGAGAGGCCTGGGCTTCAGCATCCTAGAATTCCAGGTAGGGAGAGAGAGACCAGGTAGAGAGAGGCCTGGGCTTCAGCATCCTAGACTACCAGGTAGGGAGAGAGAGGCCTGGGCTTCAGCATCCTAGACTACCAGGTAGGGAGAGAGAGAGGCCTGGGCTTCAGCATCCTAGACTACCAGGTAGGGAGAGAGAGACCAGGTAGAGAGAGGCCTGGGCTTCAGCATCCTAGACTACCAGGTAGGGAGAGAGAGGCCTGGGCTTCAGCATCCTAGACTACCAGGTAGGGAGAGGGAGACCAGGTAGAGAGAGGCCTGGGCTTCAGCATCCTAGAATTCCAGGTAGGGAGAGAGAGACCAGGTAGAGAGAGGCCTGGGCTTCAGCATCCTAGACTACCAGGTAGGGAGAGAGAGGCCTGGGCTTCAGCATCCTAGACTACCAGGTAGGGAGAGAGAGAGGCCTGGGCTTCAGCATCCTAGACTACCAGGTAGGGAGAGAGAGAGAGGCCTGGGCTTCAGCATCCTAGTCTGCCAGGTAGGGAGAGAGAGGCCTGGTAGGGAGAGAGAGGCCTGGTAGGGAGAGAGAGGCCTGGTAGGGAGAGAGAGGCCTGGTAGGGAGAGAGAGGCCTGGTAGGGAGAGAGAGGCCTGGTAGGGAGAGAGAGAGAGGCCTGGTAGGGAGAGAGAGAGAGGCCTGGTAGGGAGAGAGAGAGAGGCCTGGTAGGGAGAGAGAGAGAGGCCTGGTAGGGAGAGAGAGAGAGGCCTGGTATGGAGAGAGAGAGAGGCCTGGTAGGGAGAGAGAGAGAGACCTGGGCTTCAGCATCCTAGACTACCAGGTAGGTAATGAGAGAGAGGCCTGGGCTTCAGCATCCTAGACTACCAGGTAGGGAGAGAGAGAGAGGCCTGGGCTTCAGCATCCTAGACTACCAGGTAGTGAGAGAGAGAGAGACCTGGGCTTCAGCATCCTAGACTACCAGGTAGGGAGAGAGAGAGAGACCTGGGCTTCAGCATCCTAGACTACCAGGTAGGTAGGGAGAGAGAGGCCTGGGCTTCAGCATCCTAGACTACCAGGTAGGGAGAGAGAGGCTTGGGCTTCAGCATCCTAGACTACCAGGTAGTGAGAGAGAGATACCTGGGCTTCAGCATCCTAGACTACCAGGTAGGGAGAGAGAGAGAGACCTGGGCTTCAGCATCCTAGACTACCAGGTAGGGAGAGAGAGAGAGGCCTGGGCTTCAGCATCCTAGACTACCAGGTAGGGAGAGAGAGGCTTGGGCTTCAGCATCCTAGACTACCAGGTAGGGAGAGAGAGGCCTGGGCTTCAGCATCCTAGACTACCAGGTAGGGAGAGAGAGAGAGACCTGGGCTTCAGCATCCTAGACTACCAGGTAGGGAGAGAGAGAGACACCTGGGCTTCAGCATCCTAGACTACCAGGTAGGGAGAGAGAGAGAGACCTGGGCTTCAGCATCCTAGACTACCAGGTAGGTAGGGAGAGAGAGGCCTGGGCTTCAGCATCCTAGACTACCAGGTAGGGAGAGAGAGAGAGGCCTGGGCTTCAGCATCCTAGACTACCAGGTAGGGAGAGAGAGAGAGACCTGGGCTTCAGCATCCTAGACTACCAGGTAGGGAGAGAGAGAGAGACCTGGGCTTCAGCATCCTAGACTACCAGGTAGGTAGGGAGAGAGAGGCCTGGGCTTCAGCATCCTAGACTACCAGGTAGGGAGAGAGAGAGAGAGGGGCCTGGGCTTCAGCATCCTAGACTACCAGGTAGGGAGAGAGAGAGAGAGAGGGGCCTGGGCTTCAGCATCCTAGACTACCAGGTAGGGGGAGAGAGAGAGAGGCCTGGGCTTCAGCATCCTAGACTACCAGGTAGAGAGAGAGGGAGGCCTGGGCTTCAGCATCTTAGACTACCAGGTAGGGGGATAGAGAGAGAGGCCTGGGCTTCAGCATCCTAGACTACCAGTTAGGGAGAGAGAGAGAGACCAGGTAGGGAGAGAGAGAGAGGCCTGGGCTTCAGCATCCTAGACTACCAGGTAGGGAGAGAGAGAGAGAGGACTGGGCTTCAGCATCCTAGATTACCAGGTAGGGAGAGAGAGGCCTGGGCTTCAGCATCCTAGACTACAAGGTAGGGAGAGAGAGGCCTGGGCTTCAGCATCCTAGACTACCAGGTAGGGAGAGAGAGACCAGGTAGAGAGAGGCCTGGGCTTCAGCATCCTAGACTACCAGGTAGGGAGAGAGAGACCAGGTAGAGAGAGGCCTGGGCTTCAGCATCCTAGACTACCAGGTAGGGAGAGAGAGAGGCCTGGGCTTCAGCATCCTAGACTACCAGGTAGGGAGAGAGAGAGGCCTGGGCTTCAGCATCCTGGACTGCCAGATAAGGAGAGAGAGGCCTGGTAGGGAGAGAGAGGCCTGGTAGGGAGAGAGAGGCCTGGTAGGGAGAGAGAGGCCTGGTAGGGAGAGAGAGGCCTGGTAGGGAGAGAGAGAGAGGCCTGGTAGGGAGAGAGAGAGAGGCCTGGTAGGGAGAGAGAGAGAGGCCTGGTAGGGAGAGAGAGAGAGACCTGGGCTTCAGCATCCTAGACTACCAGGTAGGTAGGGAGAGAGAGGCCTGGGCTTCAGCATCCTAGACTACCAGGTAGGGAGAGAGAGAGAGGCCTGGGCTTCAGCATCCT
Source organism: Oncorhynchus clarkii lewisi (assembly GCF_045791955.1). Lineage (NCBI taxonomy): Eukaryota > Metazoa > Chordata > Actinopteri > Salmoniformes > Salmonidae > Oncorhynchus > Oncorhynchus clarkii. Next base: position 12,776,727 of record NC_092147.1, on the reverse strand, counting down.
AGACTACCAGGTAGTGAGAGAGAGAGAGACCTGGGCTTCAGCATCCTAGACTACCAGGTAGGGAGAGAGAGAGAGACCTGGGCTTCAGCATCCTAGACTACCAGGTAGGTAGGGAGAGAGAGGCCTGGGCTTCAGCATCCTAGACTACCAGGTAGGGAGAGAGAGAGAGGCCTGAGCTTCAGCATCCTAGACTACCAGGTAGGGAGAGAGAGGCTTGGGCTTCAGCATCCTAGACTACCAGGTAGGGAGAGAGAGGCCTGGGCTTCAGCATCCTAGACTACCAGGTAGGGAGAGAGAGAGAGACCTGGGCTTCAGCATCCTAGACTACCAGGTAGGGAGAGAGAGAGACACCTGGGCTTCAGCATCCTAGACTACCAGGTAGGGAGAGAGAGAGAGACCTGGGCTTCAGCATCCTAGACTACCAGGTAGGTAGGGAGAGAGAGGCCTGGGCTTCAGCATCCTAGACTACCAGGTAGGGAGAGAGAGAGAGGCCTGGGCTTCAGCATCCTAGACTACCAGGTAGCGAGAGAGAGAGAGAGACCTGGGCTTCAGCATCCTAGACTGCCAGGTAGGGAGAGAGAGAGAGAGAGAGAGGCCTGGGCTTCAGCATCCTAGACTACCAGGTAGGGAAAGAGAGGCCTGGGCTTCAGCATCCTAGACTACCAGGTAGGGAGAGAGAGGCCTGGGCTTCAGCATCCTAGACTACCAGGTAGGGAGAGAGAGACCAGGTAGAGAGAGGCCTGGGCTTCAGCATCCTAGACTACCAGGTAGGGAGAGAGAGGCCTGGGCTTCAGCATCCTAGACTACCAGGTAGGGAGAGAGAGACCAGGTAGAGAGAGGCCTGGGCTTCAGCATCCTAGAATTCCAGGTAGGGAGAGAGAGACCAGGTAGAGAGAGGCCTGGGCTTCAGCATCCTAGACTACCAGGTAGGGAGAGAGAGAGGCCTGGGCTTCAGCATCCTAGACTACCAGGTAGGGAGAGAGAGAGAGGCCTGGGCTTCAGCATCCTAGTCTGCCAGGTAGGGAGAGAGAGGCCTGGTAGGGAGAGAGAGGCCTGGTAGGGAGAGAGAGGCCTGGTAGGGAGAGAGAGGCCTGGTAGGGAGAGAGAGGCCTGGTAGGGAGAGAGAGGCCTGGTAGGGAGAGAGAGGCCTGGTAGGGAGAGAGAGAGAGACCTGGTAGGGAGAGAGAGAGAGGCCTGGTATGGAGAGAGAGAGAGGCCTGGTAGGGAGAGAGAGAGAGACCTGGGCTTCAGCATCCTAGACTACCAGGTAGGTAATGAGAGAGAGGCCTGGGCTTCAGCATCCTAGACTACCAGGTAGGGAGAGAGAGAGAGGCCTGGGCTTCAGCATCCTAGACTACCAGGTAGGGAGAGAGAGAGAGGCCTGGGCTTCAGCATCCTAGACTACCAGGTAGGGAGAGAGAGGCTTGGGCTTCAGCATCCTAGACTACCAGGTAGGGAGAGAGAGAGAGACCTGGGCTTCAGCATCCTAGACTACCAGGTAGGTAGGGAGAGAGAGGCCTGGACTTCATTATCCTAGACTACCAGGTAGGGAGAGAGAGAGAGAGGGGCCTGGGCTTCAGCATCCTAGACTACCAGGTAGGGAGAGAGAGAGAGAGAGGGGCCTGGGCTTCAGCATCCTAGACTACCAGGTAGGGGGAGAGAGAGAGAGGCCTGGGCTTCAGCATCCTAGACTACCAGGTAGAGAGAGAGGGAGGCCTGGGCTTCAGCATCCTAGACTACCAGGTAGGGGGAGAGAGAGAGAGGCCTGGGCTTCAGCATCCTAGACTACCAGGTAGGGAGAGAGAGAGAGAGACCAGGTAGGGAGAGAGAGAGAGGCCTGGGCTTCAGCATCCTAGACTACCAGGTAGGTAGGGAGAGAGAGGCCTGGGCTTCAGCATCCTAGACTACCAGGTAGGGAGAGAGAGAGAGGCCTGGGCTTCAGCATCCTAGACTACCAGGTAGTGAGAGAGAGAGAGACCTGGGCTTCAGCATCCTAGACTACCAGGTAGGGAGAGAGAGAGAGACCTGGGCTTCAGCATCCTAGACTACCAGGTAGGTAGGGAGAGAGAGGCCTGGGCTTCAGCATCCTAGACTACCAGGTAGGGAGAGAGAGAAAGGCCTGAGCTTCAGCATCCTAGACTACCAGGTAGGGAGAGAGAGGCTTGGGCTTCAGCATCCTAGACTACCAGGTAGGGAGAGAGAGGCCTGGGCTTCAGCATCCTAGACTACCAGGTAGGGAGAGAGAGAGAGACCTGGGCTTCAGCATCCTAGACTACCAGGTAGGGAGAGAGAGAGACACCTGGGCTTCAGCATCCTAGACTACCAGGTAGGGAGAGAGAGAGAGACCTGGGCTTCAGCATCCTAGACTACCAGGTAGGTAGGGAGAGAGAGGCCTGGGCTTCAGCATCCTAGACTACCAGGTAGGGAGAGAGAGAGAGGCCTGGGCTTCAGCATCCTAGACTACCAGGTAGCGAGAGAGAGAGAGACCTGGGCTTCAGCATCCTAGACTGCCAGGTAGGGAGAGAGAGAGAGAGAGAGAGGCCTGGGCTTCAGCATCCTAGACTACCAGGTAGGGAAAGAGAGGCCTGGGCTTCAGCATCCTAGACTACCAGGTAGGGAGAGAGAGGCCTGGGCTTCAGCATCCTAGACTACCAGGTAGGGAGAGAGAGACCAGGTAGAGAGAGGCCTGGGCTTCAGCATCCTAGACTACCAGGTAGGGAGAGAGAGGCCTGGGCTTCAGCATCCTAGACTACCAGGTAGGGAGAGAGAGACCAGGTAGAGAGAGGCCTGGGCTTCAGCATCCTAGAATTCCAGGTAGGGAGAGAGAGACCAGGTAGAGAGAGGCCTGGGCTTCAGCATCCTAGACTACCAGGTAGGGAGAGAGAGAGGCCTGGGCTTCAGCATCCTAGACTACCAGGTAGGGAGAGAGAGAGAGGCCTGGGCTTCAGCATCCTAGTCTGCCTGGTAGGGAGAGAGAGGCCTGGTAGGGAGAGAGAGGCCTGGTAGGGAGAGAGAGGCCTGGTAGGGAGAGAGAGGCCTGGTAGGGAGAGAGAGGCCTGGTAGGGAGAGAGAGGCCTGGTAGGGAGAGAGAGAGACCTGGTAGGGAGAGAGAGAGAGGCCTGGTATGGAGAGAGAGAGAGGCCTGGTAGGGAGAGAGAGAGAGACCTGGGCTTCAGCATCCTAGACTACCAGGTAGGTAATGAGAGAGAGGCCTGGGCTTCAGCATCCTAGACTACCAGGTAGGGAGAGAGAGAGAGGCCTGGGCTTCAGCATCCTAGACTACCAGGTAGGGAGAGAGAGAGAGGCCTGGGCTTCAGCATCCTAGACTACCAGGTAGGGAGAGAGAGGCTTGGGCTTCAGCATCCTAGACTACCAGGTAGGGAGAGAGAGAGAGACCTGGGCTTCAGCATCCTAGACTACCAGGTAGGTAGGGAGAGAGAGGCCTGGACTTCATTATCCTAGACTACCAGGTAGGGAGAGAGAGAGAGAGGGGCCTGGGCTTCAGCATCCTAGACTACCAGGTAGGGAGAGAGAGAGAGAGAGAGGGGCCTGGGCTTCAGCATCCTAGACTACCAGGTAGGGGGAGAGAGAGAGAGGCCTGGGCTTCAGCATCCTAGACTACCAGGTAGAGAGAGAGGGAGGCCTGGGCTTCAGCATCCTAGACTACCAGGTAGGGGGAGAGAGAGAGAGGCCTGGGCTTCAGCATCCTAGACTACCAGGTAGGGAGAGAGAGAGAGACCAGGTAGGGAGAGAGAGAGAGGCCTGGGCTTCAGCATCCTAGACTACCAGGTAGGGAGAGAGAGAGAGAGGACTGGGCTTCAGCGTCCTAGACTACCAGGTAGGGAGAGAGAGGCCTGGGCTTCAGCATCCTAGACTACCAGGTAGGGAGAGAGAGACCAGGTAGAGAGAGGCCTGGGCTTCAGCATCCTAGACTACCAGGTAGGGAGAGAGAGGCCTGGGCTTCAGCATCCTAGACTACCAGGTAGGGAGAGAGAGACCAGGTAGAGAGAGGCCTGGGCTTCAGCATCCTAGACTACCAGGTAGGGAGAGAGAGACCAGGTAGAGAGAGGCCTGGGCTTCAGCATCCTAGACTACCAGGTAGGGAGAGAGAGGCCTGGGCTTCAGCATCCTAGACTACCAGGTAGGGAGAGAGAGACCAGGTAGAGAGAGGCCTGGGCTTCAGCATCCTAGACTACCAGGTAGGGAGAGAGAGACCAGGTAGAGAGAGGCCTGGGCTTCAGCATCCTAGACTACCAGGTAGGGAGAGAGAGAGGCCTGGGCTTCAGCATCCTAGACTGCCAGGTAGGGAGAGAGAGGCCTGGTAGGGAGAGAGAGGCCTGGTAGGGAGAGAGAGGCCTGGTAGGGAGAGAGAGGCCTGGTAGAGAGAGAGAGGCCTGGTAGGGAGAGAGAGAGAGGCCTGGTAGGGAGAGAGAGAGAGGCCTGGTAGGGAGAGAGAGAGAGACCTGGGCTTCAGCATCCTAGACTACCAGGTAGGTAGGGAGAGAGAGGCCTGGGCTTCAGCATCCTAGACTACCAGGTAGGGAGAGAGAGAGAGGCCTGGGCTTCAGCATCCTAGACTACCAGGTAGTGAGAGAGAGAGAGACCTGGGCTTCAGCATCCTAGACTACCAGGTAGGGAGAGAGAGAGAGACCTGGGCTTCAGCATCCTAGACTACCAGGTAGGTAGGGAGAGAGAGGCCTGGGCTTCAGCATCCTAGACTACCAGGTAGGGAGAGAGAGAGAGGCCTGGGCTTCAGCATCCTAGACTACCAGGTAGGGAGAGAGAGGCTTGGGCTTCAGCATCCTAGACTACCAGGTAGGGAGAGAGAGGCCTGGGCTTCAGCATCCTAGACTACCAGGTAGGGAGAGAGAGAGAGACCTGGGCTTCAGCATCCTAGACTACCAGGTAGAGAGAGAGAGAGACACCTGGGCTTCAGCATCCTAGACTACCAGGTAGGGAGAGAGAGAGAGACCTGGGCTTCAGCATCCTAGACTACCAGGTAGGTAGGGAGAGAGAGGCCTGGGCTTCAGCATCCTAGACTACCAGGTAGGGAGAGAGAGACCAGGTAGAGAGAGGCCTGGGCTTCAGCATCCTAGAATTCCAGGTAGGGAGAGAGAGACCAGGTAGAGAGAGGCCTGGGCTTCAGCATCCTAGACTACCAGGTAGGGAGAGAGAGGCCTGGGCTTCAGCATCCTAGACTACCAGGTAGGGAGAGAGAGACCAGGTAGAGAGAGGCCTGGGCTTCAGCATCCTAGAATTCCAGGTAGGGAGAGAGAGACCAGGTAGAGAGAGGCCTGGGCTTCAGCATCCTAGACTACCAGGTAGGGAGAGAGAGGCCTGGGCTTCAGCATCCTAGACTACCAGGTAGGGAGAGAGAGAGGCCTGGGCTTCAGCATCCTAGACTACCAGGTAGGGAGAGAGAGAGAGACCTGGGCTTCAGCATCCTAGACTACCAGGTAGGTAGGGAGAGAGAGGCCTGGGCTTCAGCATCCTAGACTACCAGGTAGGGAGAGAGAGAGAGGCCTGGGCTTCAGCATCCTAGACTACCAGGTAGGGAGAGAGAGAGAGACCTGGGCTTCAGCATCCTAGACTGCCAGGTAGGGAGAGAGAGAGAGGCCTGGGCTTCAGCATCCTAGACTACCAGGTAGGGAAAGAGAGGCCTGGGCTTCAGCATCCTAGACTACCAGGTAGGGAGAGAGAGGCCTGGGCTTCAGCATCCTAGACTACCAGGTAGGGAGAGAGAGGCCTGGGCTTCAGCATCCTAGACTACCAGGTAGGGAGAGAGAGACCAGGTAGAGAGAGGCCTGGGCTTCAGCATCCTAGAATTCCAGGTAGGGAGAGAGAGACCAGGTAGAGAGAGGCCTGGGCTTCAGCATCCTAGACTACCAGGTAGGGAGAGAGAGGCCTGGGCTTCAGCATCCTAGACTACCAGGTAGGGAGAGAGAGAGGCCTGGGCTTCAGCATCCTAGACTACCAGGTAGGGAGAGAGAGAGAGGCCTGGGCTTCAGCATCCTAGACTGCCAGGTAGGGAGAGAGAGGCCTGGTAGGGAGAGAGAGGCCTGGTAGGGAGAGAGAGGCCTGGTAGGGAGAGAGAGGCCTGGTAGGGAGAGAGAGGCCTGGTGTAGAGAGTGGCCTGGTAGGGAGAGAGAGAGAGGCCTGGTAGGGAGAGAGAGAGAGGCCTGGTAGGGAGAGAGAGAGAGGCCTGGTAGGGAGAGAGAGAGAGACCTGGGCTTCAGCATCCTAGACTACCAGGTAGGTAATGAGAGAGAGGCCTGGGCTTCAGCATCCTAGACTACCAGGTAGTGAGAGAGAGAGAGACCTGGGCTTCAGCATCCTAGACTACCAGGTAGGGAGAGAGAGAGAGACCTGGGCTTCAGCATCCTAGACTACCAGGTAGGTAGGGAGAGAGAGGCCTGGGCTTCAGCATCCTAGACTACCAGGTAGGGAGAGAGAGAGAGGCCTGGGCTTCAGCATCCTAGACTACCAGGTAGGGAGAGAGAGGCTTGGGCTTCAGCATCCTAGACTACCAGGTAGGGAGAGAGATGCCTGGGCTTCAGCATCCTAGACTACCAGGTAGGGAGAGAGAGAGAGACCTGGGCTTCAGCATCCTAGACTACCAGGTAGGGAGAGAGAGAGACACCTGGGCTTCAGCATCCTAGACTACCAGGTAGGGAGAGAGAGAGAGAGACCTGGGCTTCAGCATCCTAGACTACCAGGTAGGTAGGGAGAGAGAGGCCTGGGCTTCAGCATCCTAGACTACCAGGTAGGGAGAGAGAGAGAGGCCTGGGCTTCAGCATCCTAGACTACCAGGTAGGGAGAGAGAGAGAGACCTGGGCTTCAGCATCCTAGACTACCAGGTAGGGAGAGAGAGAGAGACCTGGGCTTCAGCATCCTAGACTACCAGGTAGGTAGGGAGAGAGAGGCCTGGGCTTCAGCATCCTAGACTACCAGGTAGGGAGAGAGAGAGAGAGGGGCCTGGGCTTCAGCATCCTAGACTACCAGGTAGGGAGAGAGAGAGAGAGAGGGGCCTGGGCTTCAGCATCCTAGACTACCAGGTAGGGGGAGAGAGAGAGAGGCCTGGGCTTCAGCATCCTAGACTACCAGGTAGAGAGAGAGGGAGGCCTGGGCTTCAGCATCCTAGACTACCAGGTAGGGGGAGAGAGAGAGATGCCTGGGCTTCAGCATCCTAGACTACCAGGTAGGGAGAGAGAGAGAGACCAGGTAGGGAGAGAGAGAGAGGCCTGGGCTTCAGCATCCTAGACTACCAGGTAGGGAGAGAGAGAGAGGCCTGGGCTTCAGCATCCTAGACTGCCAGGTAGGGAGAGAGAGTGAGGCCTGGGCTTCAGCATCCTAGACTGCCAGGTAGGGAGAGAGAGAGGCCTGGGCTTCAGCATCCTAGACTACCAGGTAGGGAGAGAAAGAGAGGCCTGGGCTTCAGCATCCTAGACTGCCAGGTAGGGAGAGAGAGAGAGGCCTGGGCTTCAGCATTCTAGTCTACCAGGTAGGGAGAGAGAGAGAGGCCTGGGCTTCAGCATCCTAGACTGCCAGGTAGGGAGAGAGAGAGAGGCCTGGGCTACAGCATCCTAGACTGCCAGGTAGGGAGAGAGAGAGAGGCCTGGGCTTCAGCATCCTAGACTACCAGGTAGGGAGAGAGAGAGAGGCCTGGGCTTCAGCATCCTAGACTACCTGGTAGGGAGAGAGAGAGAGGCCTGGGCTTCAGCATCCTAGACTACCAGGTAGGGAGAGAGAGAGAGGGACCAGGTAGAGAGAGAGAGAAAGGCCTGGGCTTCAGCATCCTAGACTACCAGGTAGGGAGAGAGAGAGAGAGACCAGGTAGAGAGAGAGAGGGAGGACTGGGCTTCAGCATCCTAGACTACCAGGTAGGGAGAGAGAGAGAGAGACCAGGTAGAGAGCGAGAGGGAGGACTGGGCTTCAGCATCCTAGACTACCAGGTAGGGAGAGAGAGAGAGAGACCAGGTAGAGAGAGAGAGACCAGGTAGGTAGAGAGAGAGACCAGGTAGAGAGAGAGAGAGACCAGGTAGAGAGAGAGAGAGACCAGGTAGAGAGAGAGAGAGACCAGGTAGAGAGAGAGAGACCAGGTAGAGAGAGAGAGACCAGGTAGAGAGAGAGAGAGAGAGAGAGGGAGGCCTGGTAGGGTTAGAGAGAGAGGGGACTGGGCTTCAGCATCCTAGACTACCAGGTAGGGAGAGAGAGAGAGACCAGGTAGAGAGAGAGAGACCAGGTAGAGAGAGAGAGGCCTGGGCTTCAGCATCCTAGACTACCAGGTAGAGAGAGAGAGAGAGAGAGACCAGGTAGAGAGAGAGAGAGAGACCAGGTAGAGAGAGAGAGACCAGGTAGAGAGAGAGAGGCCTGGGCTTCAGCATCCTAGACTACCAGGTAGAGAGAGAGAGAGAGAGTGAGAGACCAGGTAGAGAGAGAGAGAGAGAGAGACCAGGTAGAGAGAGAGAGACCAGGTAGAGAGAGAGAGACCAGGTAGAGAGAGAGAGACCAGGTAGGGAGAGAGAGACCAGGTAGAGAGAGAGAGAGAGACCAGGTAGAGAGAGACCAGGTAGAGAGAGAGAGAGAGACCAGGTAGGTAGAGAGAGACCAGGTAGAGAGAGAGAGAGAGACCAGGTAGGTAGAGAGAGACCAGGTAGAGAGAGAGAGACCAGGTAGGGAGAGAGAGACCAGATAGAGAGAGCGACCAGGTAGAGAGAGAGAGACCAGGTAGAGAGAGAGAGACCAGGTAGAGAGAGAGAGACCAGGTAGAGAGAGAGAGAGAGACCAGGTAGAGAGAGAGAGAGAGAGACCAGGTAGAGAGAGAGAGAGAGAGACCAGGTAGAGAGAGAGAGAGAGAGACCAGGTAGAGAGAGAGAGAGAGAGACCAGGTAGAGAGAGAGAGACCAGGTAGAGAGAGAGAGAGAGAGACCAGGTAGAGAGAGAGAGACCAGGTAGAGAGAGAGAGAGAGAGACCAGGTAGAGAGAGAGAGAGACCAGGTAGAGAGAGAGAGAGACCAGGTAGAGAGAGAGAGAGACCAGGTAGAGAGAGAGAGAGACCAGGTAGAGAGAGAGAGAGACCAGGTAGAGAGAGAGAGAGAGACCAGGTAGAGAGAGAGACCAGGTAGAGAGAGAGACCAGGTAGAGAGAGAGAGACCAGGTAGAGAGAGAGAGAGACCAGGTAGAGAGAGAGAGAGACCAGGTAGAGAGAGAGAGAGAGACCAGGTAGAGAGAGAGAGAGAGACCAGGTAGAGAGAGAGAGACCAGGTAGAGAGAGAGAGACCAGGTAGAGAGAGAGAAAGACCAGGTAGAGAGAGAGAGAGAGACCAGGTAGAGAGAGAGAGAGAGACCAGGTAGAGAGAGAGAGAGAGACCAGGTAGAGAGAGAGAGAGAGACCAGGTAGAGAGAGAGACCAGGTAGAGAGAGAGAGAGAGACCAGGTAGAGAGAGAGAGAGAGAGACCAGGTAGAGAGAGAGAGAGAGAGACCAGGTAGAGAGAGAGAGAGACCAGGTAGGTAGAGAGAGGGAGACCAGGTAGAGAGAGAGAGACCAGGTAGAGAGAGAGAGAGAGACCAGGTAGAGAGAGAGAGAGAGACCAGGTAGAGAGAGAGAGACCAGGTAGAGAGAGAGAGAGAGACCAGGTAGGGCGTTAGAGACCAGGTAGAGAGAGAGGGAGGCCAGGTAGAGAGAGAGAGACCAGGTAGAGAGAGAGAGAGAGACCAGGTAGAGAGAGAGAGACCAGGTAGAGAGAGAGAGAGACCAGGTAGAGAGAGAGAGAGAGACCAGGTAGAGAGAGAGAGAGAGACCAGGTAGAGAGAGAGAGAGACCAGGTAGAGAGAGAGACCAGGTAGAGAGAGAGACCAGGTAGAGAGAGAGAGACCAGGTAGAGAGAGAGAGACCAGGTAGAGAGAGAGACCAGGTAGAGAGAGAGAGAGACCAGGTAGAGAGAGAGAAAGACCAGGTAGAGAGAGAGAGAGACCAGGTAGAGAGAGAGAGAGAGACCAGGTAGAGAGAGAGACCAGGTAGAGAGAGAGAGAGAGACCAGGTAGAGAGAGAGAGAGAGAGACCAGGTAGAGAGAGAGAGAGAGACCAGGTAGAGAGAGAGAGAGACCAGGTAGAGAGAGAGAGAGAGACCAGGTAGAGAGAGAGAGAGAGACCAGGTAGAGAGAGAGAGAGAGACCAGGTAGAGAGAGAGAGAGAGACCAGGTAGAGAGAGAGAGAGAGAGACCAGGTAGAGAGAGAGAGAGAGAGACCAGGTAGAGAGAGAGAGACCAGGTAGAGAGAGAGAGAGAGAGACCAGGTAGAGAGAGAGAGACCAGGTAGAGAGAGAGAGAGACCAGGTAGAGAGAGAGAGAGAGAGACCAGGTAGAGAGAGAGAGACCAGGTAGAGAGAGAGAGAGAGAGACCAGGTAGAGAGAGAGAGAGACCAGGTAGAGAGAGAGAGAGAGGGGCCAGGTAGAGAGAGGGGAGTGGGCTTGAAAAGTTGAAACGGAAGAGGAAAACAAGCGCGTTTTATTGTCGTCCCTCCCTATTTTAGTCTACTTTTCATTTTGGTGCCTAATTAACACGACCCGACCCCCTCGGCAGGTTCTCTTCAGGGATTGGGGGATGCAACAGGAGGAGGGAAAATAAGCTAATGAAATTCCGCTTGTCTTTTCTCCTATAGTCCGATCTGAAAAGGAAATGTGCACGACCTTGTCACATGTCATCGAGTAAGGGACAACAAAAGGAAACAGTCTGTAGTTGGGCTTGGCAAGGGGCCGCGGTGTTGCCTGGAGCTGGGCCAACCGCCCAACATCACACACGTCAGACACAGGCACCCAGCTCCATATCAGTTCATTGTGACTGGAAACTTTTTGCCCCCTTTCTGATTTTCTCTATTTTTGCATATTTTTGATTCTGAATGTTATCAGATCTTCAACCAAAACCTATTAGATAAAGGGAACCTGAGTTTACAAAAAAAGATAAGTATACTTAAAATGTTTTTTTAAATTTCTTAATAAATTAAATAAGTATTTCATTGTTGTGTTATTTGTTCACTCAGGTTCCATTTTACCTAATAATAGATTTAGGTTGAAGATCTGGCAAAACATTTGGTATAATTAAAAAAAATTATAAGTAGAGAAAATTAGAAAATGGGGCAAGTACTTTTCACAGCACTGCATAATAAGGCCCTAATCACAGTCAGTATGAAATCACTTTAAATGATCAATGGAGTAGACCTAGGGTACTGTTCAATCACAATCTGATATCCAGGTATACCAGATAACTAAAAACATTTCAATATAACACTTTTTTTGTTCTTTACAAAACTATGCTTCCAGTCAGAAGCAAACAGAACACTCACCTGCTAACAATACAAACAGAACACTCACCTGCTAACAATACAAACAGAACACTCACCTGCTAACAGGACACTCACCTGCTAACAATACACACAGGACACTCACCTGCTAACAATACACACAGGACACTCACCTGCTAACAATACACACAGGACACTCACCTGCTAACAATACACACAGAACACTCACCTGCTAACAATACACACAGGACACTCACCTGCTAACAATACACACAGGACACTCACCTGCTAACAATACAAACAGAACACTCACCCGCTAACAATACAAACAGAACACTCACCTGCTAACAATACACACAGGACACTCACCTGCTAACAATACACACAGGACACTCACCTGCTAACAATACACACAGGACACTCACCTGCTAACAATACACACAGAACACTCACCTGCTAACAATACAAACAGAACACTCACCTGCTAACAATACAAACAGAACACTCACCTGCTAACAATACAAACAGAACACTCACCTGCTAACAGGACACTCACCTGCTAACAATACACACAGGACACTCACCTGCTAACAATACACACAGGACACTCACCTGCTAACAGTACAAACAGAACACTCACCTGCTAACAATACACACAGGACACTCACCTGCTAACAATACACACAGGACACTCACCTGCTAACAATACACACAGGACACTCACCTGCTAACAATACACACAGGACACTCACCTGCTAACAATACACACAGAACACTCACCTGCTAACAATACAAACAGAACACTCACCTGCTAACAATACAAACAGAACACTCACCTGCTAACAATACAAACAGGACACTCACCTGCTAACAATACAAACAGGACACTCACCTGCTAACAATACAAACAGAACACTCACCCGCTAACAATACAAACAGGACACTCACCTGCTAACAATACACACAGGACACTCACCTGCTAACAGGACACTCACCTGCTAACAATACACACAGGACACTCACCTGCTAACAATACACACAGGACACTCACCTGCTAACAATACACACAGAACACTCACCTGCTAACAATACACACAGGACACTCACCTGCTAACAATACACACAGGACACTCACCTGCTAACAGGACACTCACCTGCTAACAATACACACAGGACACTCACCTGCTAACAATACACACAGGACACTCACCTGCTAACAATACACACAGAACACTCACCTGCTAACAATACACACAGGACACTCACCTGCTAACAATACACACAGGACACTCACCTGCTAACAATACAAACAGAACACTCACCCGCTAACAATACAAACAGAACACTCACCCGCTAACAATACAAACAGAACACTCACCTGCTAACAATACAAACAGAACACTCACCTGCTAACAATACACACAGGACACTCACCTGCTAACAATACACACAGGACACTCACCTGCTAACAATACAAACAGAACACTCACCTGCTAACAATACACACAGGACACTCACCTGCTAACAATACAAACAGGACACTCACCTGCTAACATAACACACAGGACACTCACCTGCTAACAATACAAACAGAACACTCACCTGCTAACAATACAAACAGAACACTCACCTGCTAACAATACAAACAGAACACTCACCTGCTAACAATACAAACAGGACACTCACCTGCTAACAATACAAACAGGACACTCACCTGCTAACAATACAAACAGAACACTCACCCGCTAACAATACAAACAGGACACTCACCTGCTAACAATACACACAGGACACTCACCTGCTAACAGGACACTCACCTGCTAACAATACACACAGGACACTCACCTGCTAACAATACACACAGGACACTCACCTGCTAACAATACACACAGAACACTCACCTGCTAACAATACACACAGGACACTCACCTGCTAACAATACACACAGGACACTCACCTGCTAACAGGACACTCACCTGCTAACAATACACACAGGACACTCACCTGCTAACAATACACACAGGACACTCACCTGCTAACAATACACACAGAACACTCACCTGCTAACAATACACACAGGACACTCACCTGCTAACAATACACACAGGACACTCACCTGCTAACAATACAAACAGAACACTCACCCGCTAACAATACAAACAGAACACTCACCCGCTAACAATACAAACAGAACACTCACCTGCTAACAATACAAACAGAACACTCACCTGCTAACAATACACACAGGACACTCACCTGCTAACAATACACACAGGACACTCACCTGCTAACAATACAAACAGAACACTCACCTGCTAACAATACACACAGGACACTCACCTGCTAACAATACAAACAGGACACTCACCTGCTAACATAACACACAGGACACTCACCTGCTAACAATACAAACAGAACACTCACCTGCTAACAATACAAACAGGACACTCACCTGCTAACAATACACACAGGACACTCACCTGCAAACAGAACACTCACCTGCTAACAATACAAACAGGACACTCAACTGCTAACAATACAAACAGGACACTCACCTGCTAACAATACACACAGGACACTCACCTGCTAACAATACACACAGGACACTCACCTGCTAACAATACAAACAGGACACTCACCTGCTAACAATACAAACAGAACACTCACCCGCTAACAATACAAACAGGACACTCACCTGCTAACAATACACACAGGACACTCACCTGCTAACAGGACACTCACCTGCTAACAATACACACAGGACACTCACCTGCTAACAATACACACAGGACACTCACCTGCTAACAATACACACAGAACACTCACCTGCTAACAATACACACAGGACACTCACCTGCTAACAATACACACAGGACACTCACCTGCTAACAGGACACTCACCTGCTAACAATACACACAGGACACTCACCTGCTAACAATACACACAGGACACTCACCTGCTAACAATACACACAGAACACTCACCTGCTAACAATACACACAGGACACTCACCTGCTAACAATACACACAGGACACTCACCTGCTAACAATACAAACAGAACACTCACCCGCTAACAATACAAACAGAACACTCACCCGCTAACAATACAAACAGAACACTCACCTGCTAACAATACAAACAGAACACTCACCTGCTAACAATACACACAGGACACTCACCTGCTAACAATACACACAGGACACTCACCTGCTAACAATACAAACAGAACACTCACCTGCTAACAATACACACAGGACACTCACCTGCTAACAATACAAACAGGACACTCACCTGCTAACATAACACACAGGACACTCACCTGCTAACAATACAAACAGAACACTCACCTGCTAACAATACAAACAGGACACTCACCTGCTAACAATACACACAGGACACTCACCTGCTAACAATACACACAGGACACTCACCTGCTAACAATACACACAGGACACTCACCTGCTAACAATACACACAGGACACTCACCTGCTAACAATACACACAGGACACTCACCTGCTAACAATACACACAGAACACTCACCTGCTAACAATACAAACAGAACACTCACCTGCTAACAATACAAACAGAACACTCACCTGCTAACAATACAAACAGGACACTCACCTGCTAACAATACAAACAGGACACTCACCTGCTAACAATACAAACAGAACACTCACCCGCTAACAATACAAACAGGACACTCACCTGCTAACAATACACACAGGACACTCACCTGCTAACAGGACACTCACCTGCTAACAATACACACAGGACACTCACCTGCTAACAATACACACAGGACACTCACCTGCTAACAATACACACAGAACACTCACCTGCTAACAATACACACAGGACACTCACCTGCTAACAATACACACAGGACACTCACCTGCTAACAGGACACTCACCTGCTAACAATACACACAGGACACTCACCTGCTAACAATACACACAGGACACTCACCTGCTAACAATACACACAGAACACTCACCTGCTAACAATACACACAGGACACTCACCTGCTAACAATACACACAGGACACTCACCTGCTAACAATACAAACAGAACACTCACCCGCTAACAATACAAACAGAACACTCACCCGCTAACAATACAAACAGAACACTCACCTGCTAACAATACAAACAGAACACTCACCTGCTAACAATACACACAGGACACTCACCTGCTAACAATACACACAGGACACTCACCTGCTAACAATACAAACAGAACACTCACCTGCTAACAATACACACAGGACACTCACCTGCTAACAATACAAACAGGACACTCACCTGCTAACATAACACACAGGACACTCACCTGCTAACAATACAAACAGAACACTCACCTGCTAACAATACAAACAGAACACTCACCTGCTAACAATACAAACAGAACACTCACCTGCTAACAATACAAACAGGACACTCACCTGCTAACAATACAAACAGGACACTCACCTGCTAACAATACAAACAGAACACTCACCCGCTAACAATACAAACAGGACACTCACCTGCTAACAATACACACAGGACACTCACCTGCTAACAGGACACTCACCTGCTAACAATACACACAGGACACTCACCTGCTAACAATACACACAGGACACTCACCTGCTAACAATACACACAGAACACTCACCTGCTAACAATACACACAGGACACTCACCTGCTAACAATACACACAGGACACTCACCTGCTAACAGGACACTCACCTGCTAACAATACACACAGGACACTCACCTGCTAACAATACACACAGGACACTCACCTGCTAACAATACACACAGAACACTCACCTGCTAACAATACACACAGGACACTCACCTGCTAACAATACACACAGGACACTCACCTGCTAACAATACAAACAGAACACTCACCCGCTAACAATACAAACAGAACACTCACCCGCTAACAATACAAACAGAACACTCACCTGCTAACAATACAAACAGAACACTCACCTGCTAACAATACACACAGGACACTCACCTGCTAACAATACACACAGGACACTCACCTGCTAACAATACAAACAGAACACTCACCTGCTAACAATACACACAGGACACTCACCTGCTAACAATACAAACAGGACACTCACCTGCTAACATAACACACAGGACACTCACCTGCTAACAATACAAACAGAACACTCACCTGCTAACAATACACACAGGACACTCACCTGCAAACAGAACACTCACCTGCTAACAATACAAACAGGACACTCAACTGCTAACAATACAAACAGGACACTCACCTGCTAACAATACACACAGGACACTCACCTGCTAACAATACACACAGGACACTCACCTGCTAACAATACAAACAGGACACTCACCTGCTAACAATACAAACAGAACACTCACCCGCTAACAATACAAACAGGACACTCACCTGCTAACAATACACACAGGACACTCACCTGCTAACAGGACACTCACCTGCTAACAATACACACAGGACACTCACCTGCTAACAATACACACAGGACACTCACCTGCTAACAATACACACAGAACACTCACCTGCTAACAATACACACAGGACACTCACCTGCTAACAATACACACAGGACACTCACCTGCTAACAGGACACTCACCTGCTAACAATACACACAGGACACTCACCTGCTAACAATACACACAGGACACTCACCTGCTAACAATACACACAGAACACTCACCTGCTAACAATACACACAGGACACTCACCTGCTAACAATACACACAGGACACTCACCTGCTAACAATACAAACAGAACACTCACCCGCTAACAATACAAACAGAACACTCACCCGCTAACAATACAAACAGAACACTCACCTGCTAACAATACAAACAGAACACTCACCTGCTAACAATACACACAGGACACTCACCTGCTAACAATACACACAGGACACTCACCTGCTAACAATACAAACAGAACACTCACCTGCTAACAATACACACAGGACACTCACCTGCTAACAATACAAACAGGACACTCACCTGCTAACATAACACACAGGACACTCACCTGCTAACAATACAAACAGAACACTCACCTGCTAACAATACAAACAGGACACTCACCTGCTAACAATACACACAGGACACTCACCTGCAAACAGAACACTCACCTGCTAACAATACAAACAGGACACTCACCTGCTAACAATACACACAGGACACTCACCTGCTAACAATACACACAGGACACTCACCTGCTAACAATACACACAGGACACTCACCTGCTAACAATACACACAGGACACTCACCTGCTAACAATACAAACAGAACACTCACCTGCTAACAATACAAACAGAACACTCACCAGCTAACAATACAAACAGCACACTCACCTGCTAACAATACAAACAGGACACTCACCTGCTAACAATACAAACAGGACACTCACCTGCTAACAATACAAACAGGACACTCACCTGCTAACAATACACACAGGACACTCACCTGCTAACAGGACACTCACCTGCTAACAATACACACAGGACACTCACCTGCTAACAATACACACAGGACACTCACCTGCTAACAATACAAACAGGACACTTACCTGCTAACAATACAAACAGGACACTCACCTGCTAACAATACAAACAGGACACTCACCTGCTAACAATACAAACAGGACACTCACCTGCTAACAATACAAACAGAACACTCACCTGCTAACAATACAAACAGAACACTCACCTGCTAACAATACAAACAGGACACTCACCTGCTAACAATACAAACAGGACACTCACCTGCTAACAATACAAACAGGACACTCACCTGCTAACAATACAAACAGGACACTCACCTGCTAACAATACAAACAGGACACTCACCTGCTAACAATACAAACAGGACACTCACCTGCTAACAATACACACAGGACACTCACCTGCTAACAGGACACTCACCTGCTAACAATACACACAGGACACTCACCTGCTAACAATACACACAGGACACTCACCTGCTAACAATACACACAGGACACTCACTTGCTAACAATACAAACAGAACACTCACTTGCTAACAATACAAACAGAACACTCACCTGCTAACAATACAAACAGGACACTCGCCTGCTAACAATACAAACAGGACGCTCACCTGCTAACAATACAAACAGGACACTCACCTGCTAACAATACAAACAGGACACTCACCTGCTAACAATACAAACAGGACACTCACCTGCTAACAATACAAACAGGACACTCACCTGCTAACAATACAAACAGGACACTCACCTGCTAACAATACAAACAGGACACTCACCTGCTAACAATACAAACAGGACACTCAACTGCTAACAGGACACTCACCTGCTGACAATAAAAACAGGACACTCACCTGCTAACAATACACACAGGACACTCACCTGCTAACAATACACACAGGACACTCACCTGCTAGCAATACACACAGGACACTCACCTGCTAACAATACACACAGGACACTCACCTGCTAACAATACACACAGGACACTCACCTGCTAACAATACACACAGGACACTCACCTGCTAACAATACACACAGGACACTCACCTGCTAACAATACACACAGGACACTCACCTGCTAACAATACACACAGGACACTCACCTGCTAACAATACACACAGAACACTCACCTGCTAACAATACACACAGGACACTCACCTGCTAACAATACACACAGGACACTCACCCGCTAACAATACAAACAGAACACTCACCCGCTAACAATACAAACAGAACACTCACCCGCTAACAATACAAACAGAACACTCACCCGCTAACAATACAAACAGAACACTCACCTGCTAACAATACACACATGACACTCACCTGCTAACAATACACACAGGACACTCACCTGCTAACAATACACACAGGACACTCACCTGCTAACAATACAAACAGGACACTCACCTGCTAACATAACACACAGGACACTCACCTGCTAACAATACAAACAGAACACTCACCTGCTAACAATACAAACAGGACACTCACCTGCTAACAATACACACAGGACACTCACCTGCAAACAGAACACTCACCTGCTAACAATACAAACAGGACACTCACCTGCTAACAATACACACAGGACACTCACCTGCTAACAATACACACAGGACACTCACCTGCTAACAATACACACAGGACACTCACCTGCTAACAATACACACAGGACACTCACCTGCTAACAATACAAACAGAACACTCACCTGCTAACAATACAAACAGAACACTCACCAGCTAACAATACAAACAGAACACTCACCTGCTAACAATACAAACAGGACACTCACCTGCTAACAATACAAACAGGACACTCACCTGCTAACAATACAAACAGGACACTCACCTGCTAACAATACACACAGGACACTCACCTGCTAACAGGACACTCACCTGCTAACAATACACACAGGACACTCACCTGCTAACAATACACACAGGACACTCACCTGCTAACAATACAAACAGGACACTTACCTGCTAACAATACAAACAGGACACTCACCTGCTAACAATACAAACAGGACACTCACCTGCTAACAATACAAACAGGACACTCACCTGCTAACAATACAAACAGAACACTCACCTGCTAACAATACAAACAGAACACTCACCTGCTAACAATACAAACAGGACACTCACCTGCTAACAATACAAACAGGACACTCACCTGCTAACAATACAAACAGGACACTCACCTGCTAACAATACAAACAGGACACTCACCTGCTAACAATACAAACAGGACACTCACCTGCTAACAATACAAACAGGACACTCACCTGCTAACAATACACACAGGACACTCACCTGCTAACAGGACACTCACCTGCTAACAATACACACAGGACACTCACCTGCTAACAATACACACAGGACACTCACCTGCTAACAATACACACAGGACACTCACTTGCTAACAATACAAACAGAACACTCACTTGCTAACAATACAAACAGAACACTCACCTGCTAACAATACAAACAGGACACTCGCCTGCTAACAATACAAACAGGACGCTCACCTGCTAACAATACAAACAGGACACTCACCTGCTAACAATACAAACAGGACACTCACCTGCTAACAATACAAACAGGACACTCACCTGCTAACAATACAAACAGGACACTCACCTGCTAACAATACAAACAGGACACTCACCTGCTAACAATACAAACAGGACACTCACCTGCTAACAATACAAACAGGACACTCAACTGCTAACAGGACACTCACCTGCTGACAATAAAAACAGGACACTCACCTGCTAACAATACACACAGGACACTCACCTGCTAACAATACACACAGGACACTCACCTGCTAGCAATACACACAGGACACTCACCTGCTAACAATACACACAGGACACTCACCTGCTAACAATACACACAGGACACTCACCTGCTAACAATACACACAGGACACTCACCTGCTAACAATACACACAGGACACTCACCTGCTAACAATACACACAGGACACTCACCTGCTAACAATACACACAGGACACTCACCTGCTAACAATACACACAGAACACTCACCTGCTAACAATACACACAGGACACTCACCTGCTAACAATACACACAGGACACTCACCCGCTAACAATACAAACAGAACACTCACCCGCTAACAATACAAACAGAACACTCACCCGCTAACAATACAAACAGAACACTCACCCGCTAACAATACAAACAGAACACTCACCTGCTAACAATACACACATGACACTCACCTGCTAACAATACACACAGGACACTCACCTGCTAACAATACAAACAGAACACTCACCTGCTAACAATACACACAGGACACTCACCTGCTAACAATACAAACAGGACACTCACCTGCTAACAATACACACAGGACACTCACCTGCTAACAATACAAACAGAACACTCACCTGCTAACAATACAAACAGGACACTCACCTGCTAACAATACACACAGGACACTCACCTGCAAACAGAACACTCACCTGCTAACAATACAAACAGGACACTCACCTGCTAACAATACACACAGGACACTCACCTGCTAACAATACACACAGGACACTCACCTGCTAACAATACAAACAGGACACTCACCTGCAAACAGAACACTCACCTGCTAACAATACAAACAGGACACTCACCTGCTAACAATACACACAGGACACTCACCTGCTAACAATACACACAGGACACTCACCTGCTAACAATACAAACAGGACACTCACCTGCTAACAATACACACAGGACACTCACCTGCTAACAATACACACAGGACACTCACCTGCTAACAATACAAACAGAACACTCACCTGCTAACAATACAAACAGGACACTCACCTGCTAACAATACAAACAGGACACTCACCTGCTAACAATACACACAGGACACTCACCTGCTAACAATACAAACAGGACACTCACCTGCTAACAATACACACAGGACACTCACCTGCTAACAATACACACAGGACACTCACCTGCTAACAATACAAACAGAACACTCACCTGCTAACAATACAAACAGGACACTCACCTGCTAACAATACAAACAGGACACTCACCTGCTAACAATACACACAGGACACTCACCTGCTAACAGGACACTCACCTGCTAACAATACACACAGGACACTAACCTGCTAACAATACACACAGGACACTCACCTGCTAACAATACAAACAGGACACTCACCTGCTAACAATACAAACAGGACACTCACCTGCTAACAATACAAACAGGACACTCACCTGCTAACAATACAAACAGGACACTCACCTGCTAACAATACAAACAGAACACTCACCTGCTAACAATACAAACAGAACACTCACCTGCTAACAATACAAACAGGACACTCACCTGCTAACAATACAAACAGGACACTCACCTGCTAACAATACAAACAGGACACTCACCTGCTAACAATACAAACAGGACACTCACCTGCTAACAATACAAACAGGACACTCACCTGCTAACAATACAAACAGGACACTCACCTGCTAACAATACAAACAGGAGACTCACCTGCTAACAATACACACAGGACACTCACCTGCTAACAGGACACTCACCTGCTAACAATACACACAGGACACTCACCTGCTAACAATACACACAGGACACTCACCTGCTAACAATACACACAGGACACTCACTTGCTAACAATACAAACAGAACACTCACTTGCTAACAATACAAACAGAACACTCGCCTGCTAACAATACAAACAGGACACTCGCCTGCTAACAATACAAACAGGACACTCACCTGCTAACAATACAAACAGGACACTCACCTGCTAACAATACAAACAGGACACTCACCTGCTAACAATACAAACAGGACACTCACCTGCTAACAATACAAACAGGACACTCACCTGCTAACAATACAAACAGGACACTCACCTGCTAACAATACAAACAGGACACTCAACTGCTAACAGGACACTCACCTGCTAACAATAAAAACAGGACACTCACCTGCTAACAATACACACAGGACACTCACCTGCTAGCAATACACACAGGACACTCACCTGCTAACAATACACACAGGGCACTCACCTGCTAACAATACACACAGGACACTCACCTGCTAACAATACACACAGGACACTCACCTGCTAACAATACACACAGGACACTCACCTGCTAACAATACACACAGGACACTCACCTGCTAACAATACACACAGGACACTCACCTGCTAACAATACACACAGGACACTCACCTGCTAACAATACACACAGGACACTCACCTGCTAACAATACAAACAGAACACTCACCTGCTAACAATACAAACAGGACACTCACCTGCTAACAATACAAACAGGACACCCACCTGCTAACAATACACACAGGACACCCACCTGCTAACAATACACACAGGACACCCACCTGCTAACAATACAAACAGGACACTCACCTGCTAACAATACAAACAGGACACTCACCTGCTAACAATACAAACAGGACACCCACCTGCTAACAATACACACAGGACACCCACCTGCTAACAATACACACAGGACACTCACCTGCTAACAATACACACATGACACTCACCTGCTAACAATACACACAGGACACTCACCTGCTAACAATACACACAGGACACTCACCTGCTAACAATACACACAGGACACTCACTTGCTAACAATACACACAGGACACTCACCTGCTAACAATACACACAGGACACTCACCTGCTAACAATACACACAGGACACTCACCTGCTAACAATACACACAGGACACTCACCTGCTAACAATACACGCAGGACACTCACCTGCTAATAATACACACTGGACACTCAGCTGCTAACAATACACACAGGACACTCACCTGCTAACAATACACACAGGACACTCACCTGCTAACAATACACACAGGACACTCACCTGCTAACAATACACACAGAACACTCACCTGCTAACAATACAAACAGAACACTCACCTGCTAACAATACAAACAGGACACTCACCTGCTAACAATACAAACAGGACACTCACCTGCTAACAATACAAACAGAACACTCACCCGCTAACAATACAAACAGGACACTCACCTGCTAACAATACACACAGGACACTCACCTGCTAACAGGACACTCACCTGCTAACAATACACACAGGACACTCACCTGCTAACAATACACACAGGACACTCACCTGCTAACAATACACACAGAACACTCACCTGCTAACAATACACACAGGACACTCACCTGCTAACAATACACACAGGACACTCACCTGCTAACAATACAAACAGAACACTCACCCGCTAACAATACAAACAGAACACTCACCTGCTAACAATACACACAGGACACTCACCTGCTAACAATACACACAGGACACTCACCTGCTAACAATACACACAGGACACTCACCTGCTAACAATACACACAGAACACTCACCTGCTAACAATACAAACAGAACACTCACCTGCTAACAATACACACAGGACACTCACCTGCTAACAGGACACTCACCTGCTAACAATACACACAGGACACTCACCTGCTAACAATACACACAGGACACTCACCTGCTAACAATACACACAGGACACTCACCTGCTAACAATACACACAAAACACTCACCTGCTAACAATACACACAGGACACTCACCTGCTAACAATACACACAGGACACTCACCCGCTAACAATACAAACAGAACACTCACCCGCTAACAATACAAACAGAACAATCACCCGCTAACAATACAAACAGAACACTCACCTGCTAACAATACACACAGGACACTCACCTGCTAACAATACACACAGGACACTCACCTGCTAACAATACAAACAGAACACTCACCTGCTAACAGGACACTCACCTGCTAACAATACACACAGGACACTCACCTGCTAACAATACACACAGGACACTCATCTGCTAACAATACACGCAGGACACTCACCTGCTAATAATACACACTGGACACTCAGCTGCTAACAATACACACAGGACACTCACCTGCTAACAATACACACAGGACACTCACCTGCTAACAATACACACAGAACACTCACCTGCTAACAATACAAACAGAACACTCACCTGCTAACAATACAAACAGAACACTCACCTGCTAACAATACAAACAGGACACTCACCTGCTAACAATACAAACAGGACACTCACCTGCTAACAATACAAACAGAACACTCACCCGCTAACAATACAAACAGGACACTCACCTGCTAACAATACACACAGGACACTCACCTGCTAACAGGACACTCACCTGCTAACAATACACACAGGACACTCACCTGCTAACAATACACACAGGACACTCACCTGCTAACAATACACACAGAACACTCACCTGCTAACAATACACACAGGACACTCACCTGCTAACAATACACACAGGACACTCACCTGCTAACAATACACGCAGGACACTCACCTGCTAATAATACACACTGGACACTCAGCTGCTAACAATACACACAGGACACTCACCTGCTAACAATACACACAGGACACTCACCTGCTAACAATACACACAGGACACTCACCTGCTAACAATACACACAGAACACTCACCTGCTAACAATACAAACAGAACACTCACCTGCTAACAATACAAACAGGACACTCACCTGCTAACAATACAAACAGGACACTCACCTGCTAACAATACAAACAGAACACTCACCCGCTAACAATACAAACAGGACACTCACCTGCTAACAATACACACAGGACACTCACCTGCTAACAGGACACTCACCTGCTAACAATACACACAGGACACTCACCTGCTAACAATACACACAGGACACTCACCTGCTAACAATACACACTGGACACTCAGCTGCTAACAATACACACAGGACACTCACCTGCTAACAATACACACAGGACACTCACCTGCTAACAATACACACAGGACACTCACCTGCTAACAATACACACAGAACACTCACCTGCTAACAATACAAACAGAACACTCACCTGCTAACAATACAAACAGGACACTCACCTGCTAACAATACAAACAGGACACTCACCTGCTAACAATACAAACAGAACACTCACCCGCTAACAATACAAACAGGACACTCACCTGCTAACAATACACACAGGACACTCACCTGCTAACAGGACACTCACCTGCTAACAATACACACAGGACACTCACCTGCTAACAATACACACAGGACACTCACCTGCTAACAATACACACAGAACACTCACCTGCTAACAATACACACAGGACACTCACCTGCTAACAATACACACAGGACACTCACCTGCTAACAATACAAACAGAACACTCACCCGCTAACAATACAAACAGAACACTCACCTGCTAACAATACACACAGGACACTCACCTGCTAACAATACACACAGGACACTCACCTGCTAACAATACACACAGGACACTCACCTGCTAACAATACACACAGAACACTCACCTGCTAACAATACAAACAGAACACTCACCTGCTAACAATACACACAGGACACTCACCTGCTAACAGGACACTCACCTGCTAACAATACACACAGGACACTCACCTGCTAACAATACACACAGGACACTCACCTGCTAACAATACACACAGGACACTCACCTGCTAACAATACACACAAAACACTCACCTGCTAACAATACACACAGGACACTCACCTGCTAACAATACACACAGGACACTCACCCGCTAACAATACAAACAGAACACTCACCCGCTAACAATACAAACAGAACAATCACCCGCTAACAATACAAACAGAACACTCACCTGCTAACAATACACACAGGACACTCACCTGCTAACAATACACACAGGACACTCACCTGCTAACAATACAAACAGAACACTCACCTGCTAACAGGACACTCACCTGCTAACAATACACACAGGACACTCACCTGCTAACAATACACACAGGACACTCATCTGCTAACAATACACGCAGGACACTCACCTGCTAATAATACACACTGGACACTCAGCTGCTAACAATACACACAGGACACTCACCTGCTAACAATACACACAGGACACTCACCTGCTAACAATACACACAGAACACTCACCTGCTAACAATACAAACAGAACACTCACCTGCTAACAATACAAACAGAACACTCACCTGCTAACAATACAAACAGGACACTCACCTGCTAACAATACAAACAGGACACTCACCTGCTAACAATACAAACAGAACACTCACCCGCTAACAATACAAACAGGACACTCACCTGCTAACAATACACACAGGACACTCACCTGCTAACAATACACACAGGACACTCACCTGCTAACAATACACACAGGACACTCACCTGCTAACAATACACACAGAACACTCACCTGCTAACAATACACACAGGACACTCACCTGCTAACAATACACACAGGACACTCACCTGCTAACAATACAAACAGAACACTCACCCGCTAACAATACAAACAGAACACTCACCTGCTAACAATACACACAGGACACTCACCTGCTAACAATACACACAGGACACTCACCTGCTAACAATACACACAGAACACTCACCTGCTAACAATACAAACAGAACACTCACCTGCTAACAATACACACAGGACACTCACCTGCTAACAGGACACTCACCTGCTAACAATACACACAGGACACTCACCTGCTAACAATACACACAGGACACTCACCTGCTAACAATACACACAGAACACTCACCTGCTAACAATACACACAGGACACTCACCTGCTAACAATACACACAGGACACTCACCCGCTAACAATACAAACAGAACACTCACCCGCTAACAATACAAACAGAACAATCACCCGCTAACAATACAAACAGAACACTCACCTGCTAACAATACACACAGGACACTCACCTGCTAACAATACACACAGGACACTCACCTGCTAACAATACAAACAGAACACTCACCTGCTAACAGGACACTCACCTGCTAACAATACACACAGGACACTCACCTGCTAACTATACACACAGGACACTCACCTGCTAACAATACAAACAGAACACTCACCCGCTAACAATACAAACAGGACACTCACCTGCTAACAATACACACAGGACACTCACCTGCTAACAGGACACTCACCTGCTAACAATACACACAGGACACTCACCTGCTAACAATACACACAGGACACTCACCTGCTAACAATACACACAGAACACTCACCTGCTAACAATACACACAGGACACTCACCTGCTAACAATACACACAGGACACTCACCTGCTAACAATACAAACAGAACACTCACCCGCTAACAATACAAACAGAACACTCACCTGCTAACAATACACACAGGACACTCACCTGCTAACAATACACACAGGACACTCACCTGCTAACAATACACACAGGACACTCACCTGCTAACAATACACACAGAACACTCACCTGCTAACAATACAAACAGAACACTCACCTGCTAACAATACACACAGGACACTCACCTGCTAACAGGACACTCACCTGCTAACAATACACACAGGACACTCACCTGCTAACAATACACACAGGACACTCACCTGCTAACAATACACACAGGACACTCACCTGCTAACAATACACACAAAACACTCACCTGCAAACAATACACACAGGACACTCACCTGCTAACAATACACACAGGACACTCACCCGCTAACAATACAAACAGAACACTCACCCGCTAACAATACAAACAGAACAATCACCCGCTAACAATACAAACAGAACACTCACCTGCTAACAATACACACAGGACACTCACCTGCTAACAATACACACAGGACACTCACCTGCTAACAATACAAACAGAACACTCACCTGCTAACAGGACACTCACCTGCTAACAATACACACAGGACACTCATCTGCTAACAATACACGCAGGACACTCACCTGCTAATAATACACACTGGACACTCAGCTGCTAACAATACACACAGGACACTCACCTGCTAACAGGACACTCACCTGCTAACAATACACACAGGACACTCATCTGCTAACAATACACGCAGGACACTCACCTGCTAATAATACACACTGGACACTCAGCTGCTAACAATACACACAGGACACTCACCTGCTAACAATACACACAGGACACTCACCTGCTAACAATACACACAGAACACTCACCTGCTAACAATACAAACAGAACACTCACCTGCTAACAATACAAACAGAACACTCACCTGCTAACAATACAAACAGGACACTCACCTGCTAACAATACAAACAGGACACTCACCTGCTAACAATACAAACAGAACACTCACCCGCTAACAATACAAACAGGACACTCACCTGCTAACAATACACACAGGACACTCACCTGCTAACAGGACACTCACCTGCTAACAATACACACAGGACACTCACCTGCTAACAATACACACAGGACACTCACCTGCTAACAATACACACAGAACACTCACCTGCTAACAATACACACAGGACACTCACCTGCTAACAATACACACAGGACACTCACCTGCTAACAATACACACAGGACACTCACCTGCTAACAATACACACAGGACACTCACCCGCTAACAATACAAACAGAACACTCACCCGCTAACAATACAAACAGAACACTCACCTGCTAACAATACACACAGGACACTCACCTGCTAACAATACACACAGGACACTCACCTGCTAACAATACACACAGAACACTCACCTGCTAACAATACAAACAGAACACTCACCTGCTAACAATACACACAGGACACTCACCTGCTAACAGGACACTCACCTGCTAACAATACACACAGGACACTCACCTGCTAACAATACACACAGGACACTCACCTGCTAACAATACACACAGAACACTCACCTGCTAACAATACACACAGGACACTCACCTGCTAACAATACACACAGGACACTCACCCGCTAACAATACAAACAGAACACTTACCCGCTAACAATACAAACAGAACAATCACCCGCTAACAATACAAACAGAACACTCACCTGCTAACAATACACACAGGACACTCACCTGCTAACAATACACACAGGACACTCACCTGCTAACAATACAAACAGAACACTCACCTGCTAACAGGACACTCACCTGCTAACAATACACACAGGACACTCACCTGCTAACTATACACACAGGACACTCACCTGCTAACAGTACAAACAGAACACTCACCTGCTAACAATACACACAGAACACTCACCTGCTAACAATACACACAGGACACTCACCTGCTAACAATACACACAGGACACTCACCTGCTAACAATACACACAGAACACTCACCTGCTAACAATACACACAGAACACTCACCTGCTAACAATACAAACAGAACACTCACCTGCTAACAATACAAACAGAACACTCACCTGCTAACAATACAAACAGGACACTCACCTGCTAACAATACAAACAGGACACTCACCTGCTAACAATACAAACAGAACACTCACCCGCTAACAATACAAACAGGACACTCACCTGCTAACAATACACACAGGACACTCACCTGCTAACAGGACACTCACCTGCTAACAATACACACAGGACACTCACCTGCTAACAATACACACAGGACACTCACCTGCTAACAATACACACAGAACAATCACCTGCTAACAATACACACAGGACACTCACCTGCTAACAATACACACAGGACACTCACCTGCTAACAATACAAACAGAACACTCACCCGCTAACAATACAAACAGAACACTCACCTGCTAACAATACACACAGGACACTCACCTGCTAACAATACACACAGGACACTCACCTGCTAACAATACAAACAGAACACTCACCTGCTAACAGGACACTTACCTGCTAACAATACACACAGGACACTCACCTGCTAACAATACACACAGGACACTCACCTGCTAACAGTACAAACAGAACACTCACCTGCTAACAATACACACAGGACACTCACCTGCTAACAATACACACAGGACACTCACCTGCTAACAATACACACAGGACACTCACCTGCTAACAATACACACAGGACACTCACCTGCTAACAATACACACAGAACACTCACCTGCTAACAATACACACAGAACACTCACCTGCTAACAATACAAACAGAACACTCACCTGCTAACAATACAAACAGAACACTCACCTGCTAACAATACAAACAGGACACTCACCTGCTAACAATACAAACAGGACACTCACCTGCTAACAATACAAACAGAACACTCACCCGCTAACAATACAAACAGGACACTCACCTGCTAACAATACACACAGGACACTCACCTGCTAACAGGACACTCACCTGCTAACAATACACACAGGACACTCACCTGCTAACAATACACACAGGACACTCACCTGCTAACAATACACACAGAACAATCACCTGCTAACAATACACACAGGACACTCACCTGCTAACAATACACACAGGACACTCACCTGCTAACAATACAAACAGAACACTCACCCGCTAACAATACAAACAGAACACTCACCCGCTAACAATACAAACAGAACACTCACCTGCTAACAATACAAACAGAACACTCACCTGCTAACAATACACACAGGACACTCACCTGCTAACAATACACACAGGACACTCACCTGCTAACAATACAAACAGAACACTCACCTGCTAACAATACACACAGGACACTCACCTGCTAACAATACAAACAGGACACTCACCTGCTAACAATACACACAGGACACTCACCTGCTAACAATACAAACAGAACACTCACCTGCTAACAATACAAACAGGACACTCACCTGCTAACAATACACACAGGACACTCACCTGCAAACAGAACACTCACCTGCTAACAATACAAACAGGACACTCAACTGCTAACAATACAAACAGGACACTCACCTGCTAACAATACACACAGGACACTCACCTGCTAACAATACACACAGGACACTCACCTGCTAACAATACAAACAGGACACTCACCTGCTAACAATACACACAGGACACTCACCTGCTAACAATACACACAGGACACTCACCTGCTAACAATACAAACAGAACACTCACCTGCTAACAATACAAACAGAACACTCACCAGCTAACAATACAAACAGAACACTCACCTGCTAACAATACAAACAGGACACTCACCTGCTAACAATACAAACAGGACACTCACCTGCTAACAATACAAACAGGACACTCACCTGCTAACAATACACACAGGACACTCACCTGCTAACAGGACACTCACCTGCTAACAATACACACAGGACACTCACCTGCTAACAATACACACAGGACACTCACCTGCTAACAATACAAACAGGACACTTACCTGCTAACAATACAAACAAGACACTCACCTGCTAACAATACAAACAGGACACTCACCTGCTAACAATACAAACAGGACACTCACCCGCTAACAATACAAACAGAACACTCACCTGCTAACAATACAAACAGAACACTCACCTGCTAACAATACACACAGGACACTCACCTGCTAACAATACACACAGGACACTCACCTGCTAACAATACAAACAGAACACTCACCTGCTAACAATACACACAGGACACTCACCTGCTAACAATACAAACAGGACACTCACCTGCTAACAATACACACAGGACACTCACCTGCTAACAATACAAACAGAACACTCACCTGCTAACAATACAAACAGGACACTCACCTGCTAACAATACACACAGGACACTCACCTGCAAACAGAACACTCACCTGCTAACAATACAAACAGGACACTCAACTGCTAACAATACAAACAGGACACTCACCTGCTAACAATACACACAGGACACTCACCTGCTAACAATACACACAGGACACTCACCTGCTAACAATACAAACAGGACACTCACCTGCTAACAATACACACAGGACACTCACCTGCTAACAATACACACAGGACACTCACCTGCTAACAATACAAACAGAACACTCACCTGCTAACAATACAAACAGAACACTCACCAGCTAACAATACAAACAGAACACTCACCTGCTAACAATACAAACAGGACACTCACCTGCTAACAATACAAACAGGACACTCACCTGCTAACAATACAAACAGGACACTCACCTGCTAACAATACACACAGGACACTCACCTGCTAACAGGACACTCACCTGCTAACAATACACACAGGACACTCACCTGCTAACAATACACACAGGACACTCACCTGCTAACAATACAAACAGGACACTTACCTGCTAACAATACAAACAAGACACTCACCTGCTAACAATACAAACAGGACACTCACCTGCTAACAATACAAACAGGACACTCACCTGCTAACAATACAAACAGAACACTCACCTGCTAACAATACAAACAGGACACTCACCTGCTAACAATACAAACAGAACACTCACCTGCTAACAATACAAACAGGACACTCACCTGCTAACAATACAAACAGGACACTCACCTGCTAACAATACAAACAGGACACTCACCTGCTAACAATACAAACAGGACACTCACCTGCTAACAATACAAACAGGACACTCACCTGCTAACAATACAAACAGGACACTCACCTGCTAACAATACACACATGACACTCACCTGCTAACAGGACACTCACCTGCTAACAATACACACAGGACACTCACCTGCTAACAATACACACAGGACACTCACCTGCTAACAATACACACAGGACACTCACTTGCTAACAATACAAACAGAACACTCACTTGCTAACAATACAAACAGAACACTCACCTGCTAACAATACAAACAAGACACTCACCTGCTAACAATACAAACAGGACACTCACCTGCTAACAATACAAACAGGACACTCACCTGCTAACAATACAAACAGGACACTCACCTGCTAACATTACAAACAGGACACTCACCTGCTAACAATACAAACAGGACACTCACCTGCTAACAATACAAACAGGACACTCAACTGCTAACAGGACACTCACCTGCTAACAATAAAAACAGGACACTCACCTGCTAACAATACACACAGGGCACTCACCTGCTAACAATACACACAGGACACTCACCTGCTAGCAATACACACAGGACACTCACCTGCTAACAATACACACAGGACACTCACCTGCTAACAATACACACAGGACACTCACCTGCTAACAATACACACAGGACACTCACCTGCTAACAATACACACAGGACACTCACCTGCTAACAATACACACAGGACACTCACCTGCTAACAATACACACAGGACACTCACCTGCTAACAATACACACAGGACACTCACCTGCTAACAATACACACAGGACACTCACCTGCTAACAATACACACAGGACACTCACCTGCTAACAATACACACAGGACACTCACCTGCTAACAATACAAACAGAACACTCACCTGCTAACAATACAAACAGGACACTCACCTGCTAACAATACAAACAGGACACCCACCTGCTAACAATACACACAGGACACCCACCTGCTAACAATACACACAGGACACCCACCTGCTAACAATACAAACAGGACACTCACCTGCTAACAATACAAACAGGACACTCACCTGCTAACAATACAAACAGGACACCCACCTGCTAACAATACACACAGGGCACTCACCTGCTAACAATACACACAGGACCCTCACCTGCTAACAATACACACAGGACACTCACCTGCTAACAATACACACAGGACACTCACCTGCTAACAATACACACAGGACACTCACCTGCTAACAATACACACGGGACACTCACCTGCTAACAATACACACAGGACACTCACTTGCTAACAATACACACAGGACACTCACCTGCTAACAATACACACAGGACACTCACCTGCTAACAATACACACAGGACACTCACCTGCTAACAATACACACAGGACACTCACCTGCTAACAATACACGCAGGACACTCACCTGCTAATAATACACACTGGACACTCAGCTGCTAACAATACACACAGGACACTCACCTGCTAACAATACACACAGGACACTCACCTGCAAACAATACAAACAGAACACTCACCTGCTAACAATACACACAGGACACTCACCTGCTAACAATACAAACAGTGTCTTCATGTTGGCCACCATTGGCAGCAGAAAGGATGCATCTGTAACCTTTATTTCTTTGTGTTAAAATGAAAGTCACAACAAAAGTTAAGGCTACACATCACCACCTCATAACTTTTACCAAGAGTCGTTCAGGAATGAGTGAAGTCAGAAAGAACGAAGTCGCTCACAGATGAACTAAAGAAAGAATCCATAGGACTACAGTGCCTTCAGAAAGTAGTCATACATCTCAACTTATTTCACGTTTTGTTGTTACTCACTGAATTCAAAATGGATTCATATTTTTTTCATCCATCTACGGTACCCCATAATGACAGTGGAAACATTGTTCTTATAAATATCTAATTTGCATAAGCATTCACACCCCTTAGTCAATACATCACCTACATCCCCACCTTCGGCAGTGATTACAGCTGTTCCTTTTTCTTGGTAAGTCTCTAAGAGCTTTACACACCTGGATTGTATAATATTTGCACCTTTATTCATTTATTAATTCTTCAAGCTCTGTCAAGTTGGTTGTTGATCATTCCTAGACAGCCGTTTTCAAGTCTAGCCATAGATTTTCAAGCTGATATAAGTCTAAATTGTAACTAGGCCACTCGGGAACAATCAATGTCATCTTGGTAAGCAACTCCAGTGTATTTTTGGCCTTGTGTTTTAGGTTATTGTCCTGCTGTTGGAAAACAGACTGAACCAGGTTTTCCTCTAGGATTTTGCCTGTGCTTAGCTCTATTCTGTTTATTTTTATCCTTAAAAAAGACCTAGTCCTTGCCAATGACAAGCATACCCATAACATGATGCATCCACTACCATGTTTGAAAATATGAAGAGTGGTACTCAGTGACGTTTGTCCCAAACATAATGCTTTGTATTCAGGACATAAAGTTATTCTGTACAGTGTAATTAATAAATTCAGCATGCTCAAAAGGGATATTCCATTTATTTTTACCCATCTAACAATAGGTGCTCTTCTTTGCAAGGCACTGGAAAACCTCCCTGGTCTTTGTGGTTGAATCTGTGGTTGAAATGAACTGCTCGACTGAGGGACCTCACAGACTTGTATGTGTGGCGTACGGAGATGAGGTAGTCATAAAATCATGTAAACACTATTACTCAAGAGTCCATGCCACTAATGTGACTTGTTAAGCACATTTTTACTCCTGAATTTATTGAGGCTTGCCATAACAAAGGGGTTGAATACTTATAGACTAAAGACGTTTCATTTCACATTTAGATTGTTTGGCTGTCCGCCATTTTAAATTCAGGCTGTCCGTCCATTTTAAATTCAGGCTGTCCATCCATTTTAAATTCAGGCTGTCTATCCATTTTAAATTCAGGCTGTCCGTCCATTTTAAATTCAGGCTGTCTGTCCATTTTAAATTCAGGCTGTCCGTCCATTTTAAATTCAGGCTGTCCGTCCATTTTAAATTCAGGCTGTCCGTCCATTTTAAATTCAGGCTGTCCGTCCATTTTAAATTCAGGCTGTCTATCCATTTTAAATTCAGGCTGTCCATCCATTTTAAATTCAGGCTGTCCATCCATTTTAAATTCAGGCTGTCTATCCATTTTAAATTCAGGCTGTCCGTCCATTTTAAATTCAGGCTGTCCGTCCATTTTAAATTCAGGCTGTCCGTCCATTTTTAATTCAGGCTGTCTGTCCATTTTAAATTCAGGCTGTCCGTCCATTTTAAATTCAGGCTGTCCGTCCATTTTAAATTCAGGCTGTCCATCCATTTTAAATTCAGGCTGTCCGTCCATTTTAAATTCAGGCTGTCCGTCCATTTTAAATTCAGGCTGTCCATCCATTTTAAATTCAGGCTGTCCGTCCATTTTAAATTCAGGCTGTCCATCCATTTTAAATTCAGGCTGTCCGTCCATTTTAAATTCAGGCTGTCCGTCCATTTTAAATTCAGGCTGTCCATCCATTTTAAATTCAGGCTGTCCATCCATTTTAAATTCAGGCTGTCCATCCATTTTAAATTCAGGCTGTCCATCCATTTTAAATTCAGGCTGTCCGTCCATTTTAAATTCAGGCTGTCCGTCCATTTTAAATTCAGGCTGTCCGTCCATTTTAAATTCAGGCTGTCCGTCCATTTTAAATTCAGGCTGTCCGCCATTTTAAATTCAGGCTGTCTATCCATTTTAAATTCAGGCTGTCCGTCCATTTTAAATTCAGGCTGTCCGTCCATTTTAAATTCAGGCTGTCCGTCCATTTTAAATTCAGGCTGTCTATCCATTTTAAATTCAGGCTGTCCGTACATTTTAAATTCAGGCTGTCCGTCCATTTTAAATTCAGGCTGTCTATCCATTTTAAATTCAGGCTGTCCATACATTTTAAATTCAGGCTGTCCATCCATTTTAAACACAATGTGGAAAAAGTCTCGGGGTGTGAATCCCTTTCTGAAGGCACTGTACATAGCACATGACCTGAGTACATGACCCCGTCTCGTAGTGCGGGTGAAGTCATAACGAACGGAGTCGCAGCTCAGAAATGAACTGAAGGTCCTATAGGACTATTTAGGAATATACAGTGTGGCCTAGTATTTAGGAATATACAGTTTGACCTAGTATTTAGGAATATACAGTTTGACCTAGTATTTAGGAATATACAGTTTGACCTAGTATTTAGGAATATACAGTTTGACCTAGTATTTAGGAGTATACAGTTTGACCTAGTATTTAGGAATATACAGTGTGGCCTACTATTTAGGAGTATACAGTGTGGCCTAGTATTTAGGAGTATACAGTGTGGCCTAGTATTTAGGAGTATACAGTGTGGCCTAGTATTTAGGAGTATACAGTGTGGTCTAGTATTTAGGAGTATACAGTGTGGTCTAGTATTTAGGAGTATATAGTGTGGTCTAGTATTTAGGAATATATAGTGTGACCTAGTATTTAGGAGTATACAGTGCGACCTAGTATTTAGAAGTATACAGTGCGACCTAGTATTTAGGAGTAGATAAGTATATAACATGTGAGCATATGGCCTAGTATTTGGTGTCACTATGTACCTCATCGTTGTGATTGTCTAGCTCGTTTTCTCGTTGCATTAGTTTGCAACAAGCTTGAAAACACAAAGATAACTGAAATACGCAGCATTGGAGAAATAGGACATTTTAAAAGTATTATTCATATTGTCCCAATTTCTATCATTTGTAGATAGCATTGAACAGATAAGACAAGACACAATATTATATGAGAGAGATTCAAGGAAGATGGGAAAGACTGTTGTGAACAAGTCAGAATTGCAGAGGCTTTATATGAAGGGTTTAATGGATTGTTTGTGAATGTGTTATGGGGCCCCTTGTGTTTCAGAATAACTGTATCCTGGGGCCTTGAATCCTTAAATATAGAGCTTCACCTCGAACACCTCTATTTCTACTCTCTCTCCCTCCTTTCCTACTCCACTCCTCTTCTCCTCCTTCCCTCTCTCCCTCCTCTCCTCCTCCAGCCCTCTCTCCCTCCTCTCCTCCTCCAGCCCTCTCTCCCTCCTCTCCTCCTCCTCTGTCTATCGCTCCCTCTCCTCCTCCAGCCCTGTCTCCCTCCTCTCCTCCTCCTCCGATCTCTCTCTCTCTCTCTTTCTCTTCCGTCCCTCTTGCCCTCTCCTCCTCCATCCCTCTCTCCCGCCTCTCTTCATCCTCTGTCTATCTCTCCCTCCTCTCCTCCTCCTCCGTCTATCGCTCCCTCTCCTCCTACATGCCCTGTCTCCCTCCTCTCCTCCTCCAGCCCTGTCTCCCTCCTCTCCTCCTTCAGCCCTGTCTCCCTCCTCTCCTCCTCCAGCCCTGTCTCCCTCCTCTCCTCCTCCAGCCCTGTCTCCCTCCTCTCCTCCTCCACCGATCTCTCTCTCTCTTTCTTCCGTCCCTCTTGCCCTCCCCTCCTCCATTCCTCTCTCCCTCCTAATGGGAGTTACGCATCACTGCATATTAATGTAAAGAATGTGGTGTTCACACACTAATTAATATGAATGAGATGGAGCTTTGTACATTGACAACAATAACACAAGTTATATCATAGCAGCACTACATAGTTAGTGTCGGTCTTGCCTTATCACTCCCTCTCTTTCTCTTTTGCAGTCTCTCTCCTTCCCTGTTCTTTCTCCCCCTCCTTCCCTGTTCTCTCTCTCTCCTTCCCTGTTCTCTCTCTCTCCTTCCCTGTTCTCTCTCTCTCCTTCCCTGTTCTCTCTCCCCCTCCTTCCCTGTTCTCTCTCTCCTTCCCTGTTCCCTCTCTCTTTCTCTTGCTCTCTCTCATTCCCTGTTCTTTCTCTCTCTCTCTCTCTCTCTCTCTCTCTCTCTCTCTCTCTCTCTCTCTCTCTCTCCTTCCCTGTTCTCTCTCTCTCTCTCTCTCTCTCTCTCCTTGCCTGTTATTTCTCTCTCTCCTTGCCTGTTCTTTCTCTCTCTCCTTCCCTGTTCATTCTCTTGCTCTCTCTCCTTCCCTGTTCTTTCTCTTGCTCTCTCTCCTTCCCTGTTCTTTCTCTCTCTCGCTCTCTCTCTCTCCTTCCCTGTTCTTCTCTTTCTCTCTTTCTCTCGCTCTCTCTTTCTCTCGCTCTCTCTCCTTCCCCGTTCTCTCTCTCGCTCTCTCTCCTTCCCTGTTCTCTCTTGCTCTCTCTCCTTCCCTGTTCTCTCTCTCGCTCTCTCTCCTTCCCTGTTCTCTCTCTCGCTCTCTCTCCTTCCCTGTTCTCTCTCTCTCTCTCTCCTTCCCTGTTCTTTCTCTCTCTCTCCTTGCCTGTTCTTTCTCTCTCTCCTTGCCTGTTATTTCTCTCTCTCCTTGCCTGTTCTTTCTCTCTCTCCTTCCCTGTTCATTCTCTTGCTCTCTCTCCTTCCCTGTTCTTTCTCTTGCTCTCTCTCCATCCCTGTTCTTTCTCTCTCTCGCTCTCTCTCTCTCCTTCCCTGTTCTTCTCTTTCTCTCTTTCTCTCGCTCTCTCTTTCTCTCGCTCTCTCTCCTTCCCCGTTCTCTCTCTCGCTCTCTCTCCTTCCCTGTTCTCTCTCGCTCTCTCTCCTTCCCTGTTCTCTCTCTCGCTCTCTCTCCTTCCCCGTTCTCTCTCTCGCTCTCTCTCCTTCCCCGTTCTCTCTCTCGCTCTCTCTCCTTCCCCGTTCTCTCTCTCGCTCTCGCTCTCTCTCCTTCACTGTTCTCTCTCTTTCTCTCGCTCTCTCTCCTTCCCTGTTCTCTCTCTCGCTCTCTCTCCTTCCCTGTTCTCTCTCTTTCTCTCGCTCTCTCTCCTTCCCTGTTCTCTCTCTCGCTCTCTCTCCTTCCCCGTTCTCTCTCTCGCTCTCTCTCCTTCCCTGTTCTCTCTCCCCCTCCTTCCCTGTTCTTTCTCTTGCTCTCTCTCCTTCCCTGTTCTTTCTCTCTCTCTCTCTCTCTTTCTCTCTCCTTCCCTGTTCTCTCTCTTTCTCTCGCTCTCTCTCCTTCCCTGTTCTTTCTCTCGCTCTCTCTCCTTCCCTGTTCTCTCTCTCGCTCTCTCTCCTTCCCTGTTCTCTCTCGCTCTCTCTCCTTCCCTGTTCTCTCTCGCTCTCCTTCCCCGTTCTCTCTCTCTCTCCTTCCCCGTTCTCTCTCTCTCTCCTTCCCCGTTCTCTCTCTCTCTCCTTCCCTGTTTTCTCTCTCTCTCTCTCTCTCTCCTTCCCTGTTTTCTCTCTCTCTCTCTCTCTCTCTCTCCTTCCCTGTTCTTTCTCTTTCTCTCGCTCTCTCTCCTTCCCTGTTCTTTCTCTTTCTCTCGCTCTCTCTCCTTCCCTGTTCTTTCTCTTTCTCTCGCTCTCTCTCCTTCCCTGTTCTCTCTCTTTCTCTCGCTCTCTCTCCTTCCCCGTTCTTTCTCTTTCTCTCGCTCTCTCTCCTTCCCCGTTCTTTCTCTTTCTCTCGCTCTCTCTCCTTCCCTGTTCTTTCTCTCGCTCTCTCTCCTTCCCCGTTCTCTCTCTCTCTCCTTCCCCGTTCTCTCTCTCTCTCCTTCCCTGTTTTCTCTCTCGCTCTCTCTCCTTCCCTGTTCTCTCTCTCTCTCCTTCCCTGTTCTTTCTCTTTCTCTCGCTCTCTCTCCTTCCCTGTTCTTTCTCTTTCTCTCGCTCTCTCTCCTTCCCTGTTCTCTCTTTCTCTCGCTCTCTCTCCTTCCCCGTTCTTTCTCTTTCTCTCGCTCTCTCTCCTTCCCTGTTCTCTCTCTCTCTCCTTCCCTGTTCTTTCTCTTTCTCTCGCTCTCTCTCCTTCCCTGTTCTCTCTCTCGCTCTCTCTCCTTCCCTGTTCTCTCTCTCTCTCCTTCCCCGTTCTCTCTCTCTCTCCTTCCCTGTTCTCTCTC
Organism: Oncorhynchus clarkii lewisi; assembly: GCF_045791955.1. Lineage (NCBI taxonomy): Eukaryota > Metazoa > Chordata > Actinopteri > Salmoniformes > Salmonidae > Oncorhynchus > Oncorhynchus clarkii. The sequence goes on along the minus strand of NC_092147.1, from coordinate 12,735,506 downwards.
TTTCTCTCGCTCTCTCTCCTTCCCCGTTCTCGCTCTCTCTCTCCTTCCCCGTTCTCTCTCTCGCTCTCTCTCGCCTTCCCCGTTCTCTCTCTCGCTCTCTCTCTCCTTCCCCATTCTCTCTCTCGCTCTCTCTCTCCTTCCCTGTTCTCTCTCTCGCTCTCTCTCTCCTTCCCCGTTCTCTCTCTCGCTCTCTCTCTCCTTCCCCGTTCTCTCTCTCGCTCTCTCTCCTTCCCTGTTCTTTTTCTCTCGCTCTCTCTCCTTCCCCGTTCTTTCTCTCTCGCTCTCTCTCCTTCCCCGTTCTTTCTCTCTCTCTCTCTCTTTCCCCGTTCTCTCTCTCGCTCTCTCTCCTTTCCCGTTCTCTCTCTCGCTCTCTTTCCTTCCCCGTTCTCTCTCTCGCTCTCTCTCCTTCCCCGTTTTCTCTCTCGCTCTCTCTCTCCTTCCCCGTTCTCTCTCTCGCTCTCTCTCTCCTTCCCCGTTCTCTCTCTCGCTCTCTCTCTCCTTCCCCGTTCTCTCTCTCGCTCTCTCTCCTTCCCCGTTCTCTCTCTCGCTCTCTCTCTCCTTCCCCGTTCTCTCTCTCGCTCTCTCTCCTTCCCTGTTCTTTCTCTCTCGCTCTCTCTCTTTCCCCGTTCTTTCTCTCTCGCTCTCTCTCCTTCCCCGTTCTTTCTCTCTCTCTCCCCGTTCTCTCTCTCGCTTTCTCTCCTTTCCCGTTCTCTCTCTCGCTCTCTTTCCTTCCCCGTTCTCTCTCTCGCTCTCTCTCCTTCCCCGTTCTCTCTCTCGCTCTCTCTCCTTCTCCGTTCTCTCTCTCGCTCTCTCTCTCCTTCCCCGTTCTCTCTCTCGCTCTCTCTCTCCTTCCCCGTTCTCTCTCTCGCTCTCTCTCTCCTTCCCCGTTCTCTCTCTCGCTCTCTCTCTCCTTCCCCGTTCTCTCTCTCGCTCTCTCTCCTTCCCTGTTCTTTCTCTCTCGCTCTCTCTCCTTCCCCGTTCTTTCTCTCTCGCTCTCTCTCCTTCCCCGTTCTTTCTCTCTCTCTCTCCCCGTTCTCTCTCTCGCTCTCTCTCCTTCCCCGTTCTCTCTCTCGCTCTCTTTCCTTCCCCGTTCTCTCTCTCGCTCTCTCTCCTTCCCTGTTCTTTCTCTCTCGCTCTCTCTCCTTCCCTGTTCTTTCTCTCTCGCTCTCTCTCCTTCCCCGTTCTTTCTCTCTCGCTCTCTCTCCTTCCCCGTTCTTTCTCTCTCGCTCTCTCTCCTTCCCCGTTCTTTCTCTCTCGCTCTCTCTCCTTCCCCGTTCTTTCTCTCTCGCTCTCTCTCCTTCCCCGTTCTTTCTCTCTCGCTCTCTCTCCTTCCCCGTTCTTTCTCTCTCGCTCTCTCTCCTTCCCCGTTCTTTCTCTCTCGCTCTCTCTCCTTCCCCGTTCTTTCTCTCTCGCTCTCTCTCCTTCCCCGTTCTCTCTCTCTCGCTCTCTCTCCTTCCCCGTTCTCTCTCTCGCTCTCTCTCCTTCTCCGTTCTCTCTCGCTCTCTCTCTCCTTCTCCGTTCTCTCTCTCGTTCTCTCTCTCGCTCTCTCTCTCCTTCTCTGTTCTCTCTCTCGCTCTCTCTCTCCTTCTCCGTTCTCTCTCTCGCTCTCTCTCTCCTTCCCCGTTCTCTCTCTCGCTCTCTCTCTCCTTCCCCGTTCTCTCTCTCGCTCTCTCTCTCCTTCCCCGTTCTCTCTCTCGCTCTCTCTCTCCTTCCCTGTTCTTTCTCGCTCTCTTCTAATCCATCTCCCACTGCAAGCCGAGGCAGGATGCCCTGGGCGAGAGGGTAAATTGATTTTTCAGATCTGTATGAGTATCCGTTAGAGGCTTTAGGCTGATGAGACTGAATGGGATCCACTGTGCAGTCTGCAGCACCACTGTCTGTAGACACACTCTGGGCTTGTAGTCTGCAGTACAGGAGGCTCTCTTTGTCTGTCTGCTGAACGAATGTTGGGGTCAGCAGCAACAGACACACACACACACACACAAATAATCACACAAACTATCCCCGCACAGTTCAATATAGTGCACAATACATTCAGCACACAATTTATGCCCCTAGGGCTATCGTTCGTTAAATGTTTAATTAGTACACACTGTTGTAAAAGGTTTTGCAACGGCATACGAAAATAAATGTTTCTTATTGGACGCGTTCCCGTTTTCCACGACAACTTCTTTTAAATGTATGGAACGGACCTCATCATAGTGAGACGTCATGTCATATGGCGTTACACCACGACCAGCGGCTGCAGCCCGGACACTTCCGAGGTCATTCTCTAGAAACATCACAGAAAGACCCAAATAACAATGTCTAGCTTCGCTGAGACAGCATGTCACGGTTGTCGTAAGAACCGGGACCAAGGCGCGGTGGATATTGAGTTCCACATATTTATTCCAAAGTGAAACATAAGCCAAAACAATAAATCAAATAAACGAACAACGGAACGTGACTACGTGGTGCACAAACACAAAATAATATCCCACAAACACAGCTGGGAAAAATATCTACTTAAATATCATCCCTAATTAGTGACAATCATTCACCAACATAGGAAACATAAACTAGAACACAACATAGAAATGATAAACTAGAATACCCCGTAGTCACGCCCTGACCTACTACACCATAGAGAAACAAGGGCTCTCTCTGGTCGGGGCGTCACACAGCAAGCGTGTTTTACAGTGTGACGGGGATCAGAGCTAACCATAGTGGGGAGGAGGGACCCCTCACCAGCACCTCTTAATGGAGATAAATGGCGGAGGGTGCGCTTTTCAAATGGCCGTTTGGCGCAGTGGGCCAAGGCTTAGTTTTACTTCAGTGGTATCAGGTTTGACCCAGCTCTTCTTACGACCCAGACATTTAAAAGTCCTTATTCTCTTGTTCTCCCCATTTATTTTACTGAGTGGCGTAATCCGTGAAGTCATAGGATTTCTTTCTCTGTAAAGGATCTTGATTGAGGACCCTGTGTGTTCGTGTGCGCAGCTGAAAGTGTGTGTCTGCGTTCATTTGTTCAGTATCACTTGTTCCAATTAGGGATCAAAGGTCAACCTACTGTTTTGAAATCCTTTTACACACACTATGACCTGTATGCTGTTGGCATTGGCCTGTTCATTTCTATATGATGCAGAGATTGCAAAAGTGCACTTTGTAAATAATTTCATAGAACCAAATATTTGAGACAAAAAAAGGAAGCTTCCACCCCTTTGTGGTCTGTGACTACAGCCAAATGTTGTGTCTCAAACGGCACCATCTTCCCTATATAGTGCACTCCTTTTGACCGGAGCCCTGTGGCCCCTGGTCAAAAGTAGTGCCCTACATAGGGAATAGGGTGCCATTTGGGACTCACTCAGACAAAATAACTGTACTTCCGACCTTGTCATAAACCAATGCTATGTTTAGTTTAGTTCTCCCTATATAAATCAGTGTGTGGCTACGTTCCCTTTGTTGGGACAAATGTAGATTACCTATATGCCAAAATAAATCACTGGGAGAAGTAAGAAACCGAGAATTCAGTCTGAAACGGAATCCATTTTGAATTTTCGACCGGCAGTTGAAAAATAGCCTCACCTGCACATCAATACAGCGTTTAGTTCAGGACAAACATAAATCATCCTCTGTATTTGTTATTACTTAATTATACAGTTGTTACTGTAGCTCCGGTAGAATCTGGTCAAATAAATGTTATTTACGTGAGTGGTCGACTGGTAAATCGCTGAGTAAGTTAGATTGAATTGGATGACGATGGACATTAAAACGCATTGCTAAGCAGATGGCTTCGTCACACACTGCAATGATAACCAGTAGTCCTAAGCACAGATCTAGGATCAGATAACCTAGCCCTAAGGTCTAGCCTTAACTATTAGGTAGGAGGATTAGATCTGAACCTTGGTCAGTCGTTAGGGGCAGCTGCTATGTTATTAAGTGTGGCTGTCTGGGGAAGTTATGAAACAGGTTCCCAGCATACACATATCAGTGATGTTGGAAGAGGTGTGTGTGTGTGTGTCTTCCTCTGTCTCTGTATGCCGTTCGAGCGCCTGTGTGTGTGTGTCTCACTCTGTCTGTGTATGCCATTCGAGCGTGTGTGTGTGTGTGCGTGCGTGTCTCCCTCTGTCTGTGTGTGCCGTTCGAGCGCCTGTGTGTGTCTCCCTCTGTCTGTGTGTGCCGTTCGAGCGCCTGTGTGTGTCTCCCTCTGTCTGTGTGTGCCTTTCGAGCGCCTGTGTGTGTGTGTGTGTGTCTCCCTCTGTCTGTGTGTGCCGTTCGAGCGCCTGTGTGTGTCTCCCTCTGTCTGTGTGTGTGTGTCTCCCTCTGTCTGTGTGTGCCAGGGTTTCCGTCAGGAAGTGTTAATTTACTGGACATTTGACAAACCATATGCATTGGTTGCGTAACCTGATTAGGACATCCACCCACGGTGCTCAGAATGACAGAAGATTATTGTCTTTCATATTAACAGAACATGCAAGTCGAGGATGCAACAATGTGCAGTCCTTCCTACACAATTCTGTTCCTACCGAACTGTGACTCCAATGCTTCCCACTGTTGAGTGTGATAAATCTAGCACCTACTACCATACTCTGTTCAAAGGCACTTACAGTGCATTCAGAAAGTATTCAGACTCCTTGACTTTTTCCCCACATTTTGTTACCTTACAGCCTTATTCTAAAATGGATGCCATTCTTTTACACACAACACCCCATAATAACAAAGCAAAAGACTAGAGGCTTTAATCTGCCAAAGGTGCCTCAACAAAGTACAGAAAAGGGTCTGAATAAATGTCTAAAAACATGTTTCTGCTTTGTTATTATGGGGTGTTGTGTGTAGATTGACGAGGGATTATTTAAAACAATTCAAATTCAATTAGAATGAGGCTATAACATAACAAAATGTGGAACCAGTCATGGGGTCTGAATAATTTCAGGATGCCCTGTAAATCTTTTGTCTGGCCCATTCACCCTCTGAATGGCTCACAATCACAATCCATGTCTCAATTGTCTCGAGGCTTAACAATCTTTCTTTAACCTGTCACCTCCGCTTCATCTACACTGATTGAAGTGGATTTAACAGGTGGTATTAATATGGATTCATAGCTTTCCCCATGAATTGACCTGGTCTGTCACGGAAAGGGCCGTTGTTCCTAATGTTTTGTACACTGTGTCCTGTGTATTCACGCCCCTTAACCTTTTCCACATTTTGTTGTGTTACGGCCTAATTTAAATTGATTTAAATTGAGATTGTGTATTGCCTCCCGAGTGGCGCAGTGGTCTAAGGCACTGCATCACTACAGGTCCTGGTTCAATCCCAGGCTGTGTTGCAGCCGGCCGCGACCGGGTGACCAATGAGGCGGCACACAATTGGCCCAGCGGGTTACGGGAGGGTTTGGCCAGCCGGCTTGTCCCTGTCCAATCTCACTCTAGCGACTCCTGTGGCGGGCCGGGGACATGCACGTAGGCACAGTCACCAGGTGTACGGTGTTTCCTCCAACACATTGGTGCGGCTGGCTTCCGGGTTTAGTGGGCAGTGTGTCAAGAAGCAGTGCGGCTTGGCGGGTTGTGTTTCGGAGGACGCACGGCTCTCGACCTTCGCCTCTCCCGAGTCCGTACGGGAGTTGCAGCGATGGGACAAGACGGTAACTACCAATTGGATATCATGAAATTGGGTAGAAAAGGGGGGTATTTAAAATAAATAAAAAATACATTAAAAACATATTTTAAAATAATTGATTGTGTCACTGGCCTACACACACAGGACATTGAAAGTTTGAGTGACCTAGTTACAGTTTTGACTGCTGTCGGCTTGAGAATCTATTACAAAAATGGCTAACGAGCAGTGATCAACAACCAACTTGACAGATCTTGAAGAATTTTAAAAAGAATAATGTGCAAATATTGTACAATCCAGGTGTGCCAAGTCTTAGAGACAAAAAACCTCACAGCTCTAATCGCTGCCAAAGGTGATTCTGAAATGTGTTGACTCAATGGAGTGAATACTTATGGTACTGCATGTCAAACTAACATAAGCATTTTTCAATGGTAGGTCGCGTCCCCTATAGTCCCTGGTCAAAAGTAGTGCACTATAAAGGGAATAAGGGGCCATTTATAGGGCAGAGGCGTAATGTTCCTTCTCCCCTTTGGTGAAGCAAAAGCTTTCATCTCAAACACCCTCGCCAAACGCTCCAGTTCAAAGGGCTAACTGGGATCTTAGCTAGCCACTCTGCTTATCTCGTTTTCGGTCACTGCTAGTGGCTAGGTCATCCACCACGTTCCTCTCAGAGAACACTCAGCCTATGCCTGTGTCCCAAATGGGCCCCTATTCGCTACGTAGTGTACTACTTTTGACCAGAGGGACTAGGAGGACCATGTGGGGAGGAAAAAACAAACCCAAAGAAACATCCATGCTGAGATGGACGAGAGAAGGAGAGAGCGAGAGAGGAGATGAATAGAGCGAGAGAGCAAGAGTTCCAAGAATTGCGCTGAGGGAGATTTGCAGACGAGCTGAAGCGTTGCCTACGCAGAGAGACAGGCGGACAGAGAGACAGTAGTGGAGCAGACGGTCGGACAGACAGACAGTAGTGGAGCAGACGGTCGGACAGACAGACAGTAGATGGAGCAGACGGTCGGACGGACAGACAGACAGTAGTGGAGCAGACGGTCGGACGGACAGACAGACAGTAGTGGAGCAGACGGTCGGACGGACAGACAGACAGTAGTGGAGCAGACGGTCGGACGGACACACAGTAGTGGAGCAGACGGTCGGACAGACAGACAGTAGTGGAGCAGACCATTGACCATCTGTTAGTCTTACATCATCGCCCACCGTATCACTACTTCCACCACAGCCCCACTTTTCTCCACACGGAGGCCCTGGCTGGAACACACAGTCTATGGCCCATACTCAAGAGCTGGGACAATAAACCCAAAATTAAAACGACCATACCGATCACTTAAGCAGGCATTTTTCTGATTATTGTTCTTCAGCTCTTCTCATGCTTTTCTTATGTACACACAGTGAAAACCTTCTGCAATTTAGCCCAATTTCTCCCTTTCACTGTAGAGAAAATTGCATCACCCAGCACCATAAACCCACTGCTGACGTTGTCATTGGCTACGTCCCAAATGGTACCGTCCCAAATGGCACACTATTCAATTCATAGTGAAGTGCACTTCATGGGTAGTAGGGTGCAATTTGAGATTCACCCATTCTTTTTGAATCATAACTGACCTCAAGGTTGTTACATGGAAAGCAGCTGTTCCCTTTACAGAACTCCCCTCTAAACCCCTCCAACCCGATGAGACACTATTTTATATAGAGCCTTAAATCTCCCGCGCACTCCAGCAGAAACATAAATAAGAAATGTCCGATTTATTTCAAACTGACAGGCTTGAGAATCCATATTGGATGCGATGGGCTCGCCGTGCCGCGGCCTGCAGTTTCTCTCTCTCTCTCTCTCTCTCTCTCTCTGTCCCTCTCCCTCTCGCTTTCTCTCTCTCCCTCTCGCTTTCTCTCTCTCACTCTCTCTCTCTGTCCCTCTCTCCCTCTCGCTTTCTCTCTCACTCTCTCTGTCCCTCTCTCCCTCTCGCTTTCTCTCTCTCACTCTCTCTCTGTCCCTCTCGCTCTCTCTGTCCCTCTCGCTGTCTCTGTCCCTGTCGCTCTCTCTGTCCCTCGCTCCCTCACTCTCTCTGTCCCTCTCGCTCTCTCTGTCCCTCTCTCTGTCCCTCTCTCCCTCTCGCTTTCTCTCTCTCCCTCTCGCTTTCTCTCTCTCTCTCTCTCTCTCTCTGTCCCTCTCGCTGTCTCTCTGTCCCTGTCGCTCTCTCTGTCCCTCTCTCTCCCTCTCTGTCGCTCTTTTTCATTGACATGCTATGTTGCCATCTGTGGGCCCTAGTCCCCCCCCCCCCCCACACACACACACACACACAAACTCAACCCCGCGTCCCATTCCCTACTTTAAGAGCCACTCTGCTGACATCTCCGGCCCTGTGGGGGGTATGTGTGTTTCTTGTGTGTGTTTTCTTTGTGTGTGCCTGCCTGTGTGTGTGTGACTGGGGTGAGGCGAAGTGAGGTGAATCACTCTTGGCTGAAATGCAGGACAATGTGTCCTGTGTCTCTGGAAAGGACCAGCTGGAGTACAACTTACTTGTATACAAGTACAAATACCCCCTTCTTCTTCATCCTCTACTTCTTCTTCATCCTCTACTTCTTCTTCTTCATCCTCTACTTCTTCTTCATCCTCTACTTCTTCTTCTTCATCCTCTACTTCTTCTTCTTCTTCATCCTCTACTTCTTCTTCTTCTTCATCCTCTACTTCTTCTTCATCCTCTACTTCTTCTTCATCCTCTACTTCTTCTTCATCCTCTACTTCTTCTTCATCCTCTACTTCTTCTTCTTCATCCTATACTTCTTCTACTTCTTCTTCTTCTTCTTCTTCATCATCCTCTTCTTCTTCTACCTCTACTTCTTCTTCTTCATCCTCTACTTCTTCTTCTTCTACCTCTACTTCTTCTTCTTCATCCTCTACTTCTTCTTCTTCTTCATCAGCCTCTTCTTCTACCTCTACTACTTCTTCTTCTTCTTCTTCTTCTTCTTCTTCTTCATCCTCTACTTCTTCTTCTTCATCATCCTCTACTTCTTCTTCTTCATCATCCTCTACTTCTTCTTCTTCTTCTTCTTCATCCTCTACTTCTTCTTCTTCTTCTTCTTCATCCTCTTCTTCTTCTTCATCCTCTTCTTCTTCATCCTCTACTTCTTCTTCTTCTTCTTCATCCTCTTCTTCTTCATCCTCTACTTCTTCTTCTTCTTCTTCTTCATCCTCTACTTCTTCTTCTTCTTCTTCATCCTCTTCTTCTTCATCCTCTACTTCTTCTTCTTCTTCTTCATCCTCTTCTTCTTCTACCTCTACTACTTCTTCTTCTTCATCCTCTACTTCTTCTTCTTCTTCTTCATCAGCCTCTTCTTCTACCTCTACTACTTCTTCTTCTTCTTCTTCTTCTTCATCCTCTACTTCTTCTTCTTCTTCATCCTCTACTTCTTCTTCTTCTTCATCCTCTACTTCTTCTTCTTCATCATCCTCTACTTCTTCTTCTTCTTCATCCTCTACTTCTTCTTCTTCTTCTTCATCCTCTACTTCTTCTTCTTCTTCTTCATCCTCTACTTCTTCTTCTTCTTCTTCATCCTCTACTTCTTCTTCTTCTTCATCCTCTTCTTCTTCATCCTCTACTTCTTCTTCTTCTTCATCCTCTACTTCTTCATCCTCTACTTCTTCTTCTTCTTCTTCATCCTCTTCTTCTTCTACCTCTACTACTTCTTCTTCTTCTTCTTCATCCTCTACTTCTTCTTCTTCATCATCCTCTACTTCTTCTTCTTCTTCTTCTTCATCCTCTACTTCTTCTTCTTCTTCTTCATCCTCTTCTTCTTCATCCTCTACTTCTTCTTCTTCTTCTTCTTCATCTTCTTCTTCTTCATCCTCTACTTCTTCTTCTTCTTCATCCTCTTCTTCTTCATCCTCTACTTCTTCTTCTTCTTCATCCTCTTCTTCATCCTCTACTTCTTCATCCTCTTCTTCTTCATCCTCTACTTCTTCTTCTTCTTCATCCTCTACTTCTTCTTCTTCATCCTCTTCTTCTTCTTCTTCATCCTCTACTTCTTCTTCTTCTTCATCCTCTTCTTCTTCTTCTTCTTCATCCTCTACTTCTTCTTCATCCTCTACTTCTTCTTCTTCTTCATCCTCTACTTCTTTTTCTTCATCCTCTTCTTCTTCTTCTTCATCCTCTACTTCTTCTTCTTCATCCTCTACTTCTTCTTCTTCATCCTCTACTACTTCTTCTTCTTCTTCTTCTTCATCCTCTACTTCTTCTTCTTCATCCTCTACTTCTTCTTCTTCATCCTCTTCTTCTTCATCCTCTACTTCTTCTTCTTCATCCTCTTCTTCATCCTCTACTTCTTCTTTTTCTTCTTCATCCTCTTCTTCTTCATCCTCTACTTCTTCTTCTTCTTCTTCATCCTCTACTTCTTCTTCTTCTTCTTCATCCTCTTCTTCTTCATCCTCTACTTCTTCATCCTCTACTTCTTCTTCTTCATCCTCTTCTTCTTCATCCTCTACTTCTTCTTCTTCATCCTCTTCTTCTTCATCCTCTTCTTCTTCATCCTCTACTTCTTCTTCTTCTTCTTCTTCATCCTCTTCTTCTTCATCCTCTACTTCTTCTTCTTCATCAGCCTCTTCTTCTACCTCTACTACTTCTTCTTCTTCTTCTTCTTCATCCTCTACTTCTTCTTCTTCTTCATCCTCTACTTCTTCTTCTTCTTCATCCTCTTCTTCATCCTCTACTTCTTCTTCTTCTTCTTCATCCTCTACTTCTTCTTCTTCTTCTTCATCCTCTACTTCTTCTTCTTCTTCATCCTCTACTTCTTCTTCTTCTTCATCCTCTACTTCTTCTTCATCTTCTTCTTCTTCTTCTACATCTTCTTCTTCTTCTTCATCCTCTACTTCTTCTTCATCCTCTTCTTCTTCTTCTTCTTCATCCTCTACTTCTTTTTCTTCATCCTCTTCTTCATCCTCTTCTTCTTCTTCATCCTCTTCTTCTTCTTCATCCTCTACTTCTTCTTCATCCTCTACTTCTTCTTCTTCATCCTCTACTTCTTCTTCTTCATCCTCTACTTCTTCTTCTTCATCCTCTACTTCTTCTTCTTCATCCTCTACTTCTTCTTCATCCTATTCTTCTTCTTCTTCATCAGGCTCTTCTTCTTCTACCTCTACTACTTCTTCTTCTTCTTCATCCTCTACTTCTTCTTCATCTTCTTCTTCTTCTTCTTCTTCATCATCTTCTTCTTCTTCATCATCCTCTACTACTTCTTCTTCTTCTTCTTCATCCTCTTCTTCTTCATCCTCTACTTCTTCTTCTTCACCCTCTTCTTCTTCATCCTCTACTTCTTCTTCTTCTTCATCCACTTCTTCTTCATCCTCTACTTCTTCTTCTTCATCCACTTCTTCTTCATCCTCTACTTCTTCTTCTTCATCCTCTTCTTCTTCATCCTCTACTTCTTCTTCATCCTCTTCTTCTTCTTCATCCTCTACTTCTTCTTGTTCTTCTTCATCCTCTACTTCTTCTTGTTCTTCTTCATCCTCTACTTCTTCCTCTTCATCCTCTTCTTCTTCTTCATCCTCTTCTTCATCCTCTACTTCTTCTTCATCCTCTACTTCTTCTTCTTCATCCTCTTCTTCTTCTTCTTCTTCATCCTCTTCTTCTTCATCCTCTACTTCTTCTTCATCCTCTACTTCTTCTTCTTCATCCTCTACTTATTTTTCTTCATCCTCTTCTTCATCCTCTTCTTTTTCTTCTTCATCCTCTACTTCTTCTTCTTCTTCATCCTCTTCTTCTTCTTCATCCTCTACTTCTTCATCCTCTTCTTCTTCTTCATCCTCTACTTCTTCATCCTCTACTTCTTCATCCTCTACTTCTTCTTCTTCATCCTCTACTTCTTCTTCTTCTTCTTCTTCATCCTCTACTTCTTCTTCTTCATCCTCTACTTCTTCTTCTTCTTCATCCTCTACTTCTTCTTCATCCTCTACTTCTTCTTCATCCTCTACTTCGCCGTTACACTGGATCCCAGTGTTTGTGTTCTCCTTTCCAGCAGCCTCAGTTCTCCTCTTCCCCTAAATCCTCTCTTATCTCTCTCTCTCTCTCTCTCTCTCTCTCTCTCTCTTTAAATGTCAATTCAATTTGTTTTATTGGCATGACGTAACAATGTACATATTGCCAAAGCTTATTTTGGAAATGTACAATATTAAAATAATAATAATCAATATTGTCAATGGGACAACGCTAACAAATATAATCATGGGTCAAAATAACCATACATTGAACAATAACAATAAGCACAGAGGTCATGTGCAAGTTGGTTGGTCTGTCAGACACTGTCCCTCATCTTGTGGCAGGCAGCTATGTAGTGCGCTGGCCAGGTCGCAGTTGTAACTTGTTCTCAACTGGCCGACCTGGTTAAATAAAGGTGAAATAAAGTCAGATCTAGATGTGGCCACTCTGGAACCAGGTTGCTTGGCATGCAGCACATACATGTGTGCAGGCTTGTGCAAGTGTTTGTGTGTGCGCGCCCTGAACGTGACTCCCATTGAGCTGCAACCAAACACACACACACACACATGCATGAACGTAGCCACACACACACACATGCATGAACGTAGCCACACACACACACACTCCCTTTCTCTGCTGCTTCCATGGACAGAGTCATGATGGTAATGACTTGTATCTTCCCATACTGGTACCTGACTCTCCCCACTAATTACACTTGTATAGCTTTAGTTTTTATATAAATAACCACTTGTTAATCACTTTTATATCGGTCATCGTCACATAAAAAGCCGCCCATATGGGTCGTCTAATATATTGTGTGAGGCATTAAATTGGTGCTGAATTACAGTTTTATGGCGCAGGCTGTCCAGGCCGTGATTGATACCAGTGACACTTGGCCTGAGAGGGGATGTGTGGCTGTGTTTGGCCATTCCATAAATGCACCTAACTCTCTGTAGGATGGTGATGGAGCGAGCAGAGCTTTCTGCTAGTGCTCTCAACTTCCCCATGGCCCAGCATAGGGCCAGGCTAGCAAGCAACCCAGACCTGGGTGTGGAAAGGGTTTTTCTTTTAAATAGTTTAGGTTTGCTTCATTTATCTTAGTGGGTTTTGCACTTTGGGGGTATTCCATTGGTTCCATTATGCTGCGGCAAGCTAGGCCTATATCAAAGATCACAAAATATGTTTTCGACCCAGGTCTGATAGAAAACGTGTGGGTTTGATGCATTCCCACCGTGCCAATCCTTTTTCCTGTTGCATTCCTATACTGATGCTGTAGTGAGACACACACACACACACACGTAGCCACACACACAAACACATTCATGAACACACACACAAACATACTCATGAACACACACACAGGACGCGTGCATGCACGAACACACACATGAACGTAGCCACACACACAAACACACTCATGAACACACACACAAACACACTCATGAACACACACACAGGTCGCGTGCATGCACGAACACACACACACACACACACACAGAGCAACTGTTTCTCCCCAGATCAGCTCCATTCACCTCCTTTGCTTTATTGGCGATGGACTGTTCAAGGACACGGCTAATGTTGCTAGTGGTTACTGTTAGCGAAGTGACACGTCAGAAACCTGTCACATTTTGTGTGAAAGACAGACCCATAGACATCTTTTCTGGAACTGCTGTTTCTTCTCCACGTGCGTGCGTCTTCTCCACGTGCGTGCGTCTTCTCCACGTGCGTGCGTCTTCTCCACGTGCGTCTTCTCCACGTGTGTGTGCCTTACTGTTTGTCAGTGTCAACACGCGAGTGTCAACGCGTGAGTGTCAACATGCTTGTGACTGTGTGTGCTTGTGACTCTCGTTCTTTGTCTATGTCTCTCATTCTTTCACTCCCCTCTCTTTCTTTCTCTCGGTCTTTCTCTCTACTTTCTTTCTTTTTCTGTCTTTCTTTTCTTTCTCTTGCTATCAGTCTCTCTCTTCTTGTCCCCCTGTTCTCCATCCTTCTGACTCGGATAACTACGGTTCAATTTCCAAGCTATCTTGCCTTGTTTTAGAGTCCTGTTTATCTCTTTTTAAACTTGTCATGATATACTTAATCAGCACCAGACTGTTTTTAGACCTTGACATAGCAGTGTTTCAGCGTCTACACTCTTAGACCAGTCGTCGGAGGCCTGATTGGTGTCACGCTTTTGCCCCAGTCCCAGCTGACACACCTCAATCCAATAATCACCTCATCATCAGCTGTGTTTTCTAGGGATGTGGACAAAGCGTGACGTCTCTCCGTCCCCTGAGGGCTGGAGTTGCCCATCCCTGTCGTAGATTATGTGTTATATGTTTTAGACAATAAAAGTGTGACATCTCTCCGTCCCCTGAGGACTGGAGTTGCCCATCCCTGTCGTAGGTTATGTGTTTTAGACAATAAAAGTGTGACATCTCTCCGTCCCCTGAGGACTGGAGTTGCCCATCCCTGTCGTAGGTTATGTGTTTTAGACAATAAAAGTGTGACATCTCTCCATCCCCTGAGGACTGGAGTTGCCCATCCCTGTCGTAGGTTATGTGTTTTAGACAATAAAAGTGTGACATCTCTCCGTCCCCTGAGGACTGGAGTTGCCCATCCCTGTCGTAGGTTATGTGTTTTAGACAATAAAAGTGTGACATCTCTCCGTCCCCTGAGGACTGGAGTTGCCCATCCCTGTCGTAGGTTATGTGTTTTAGACAATAAAAGTGTGACATCTCTCCGTCCCCTGAGGACTGGAGTTGCCCATCCCTGTCGTAGGTTATGTGTTTTAGACAATAAAAGTGTGACATCTCTCCGTCCCCTGAGGACTGGAGTTGCCCATCCCTGTCGTAGGTTATGTGTTTTAGACAATAAAAGTGTGACATCTCTCCGTCCCCTGAGGACTGGAGTTGCCCATCCCTGTCGTAGGTTATGTGTTTTAGACAATAAAAGTGTGACATCTCTCCGTCCCCTGAGGACTGGAGTTGCCCATCCCTGTCGTAGGTTATGTGTTTTAGACAATAAAAGTGTGACATCTCTCCGTCCCCTGAGGACTGGAGTTGCCCATCCCTGTCGTAGATGATGTGTTTTAGACAATAAAAGTGTGACATCTCTCCGTCCCCTGAGGACTGGAGTTGCCCATCCCTGTCGTAGGTTATGTGTTTTAGACAATAAAAGTGTGACATCTCTCCGTCCCCTGAGGACTGGAGTTGCCCATCCCTGTCGTAGGTTATGTGTTTTAGACAATAAAAGTGTGACATCTCTCCGTCCCCTGAGGACTGGAGTTGCCCATCCCTGTCGTAGGTTATGTGTTTTAGACAATAAAAGTGTGACATCTCTCCGTCCCCTGAGGACTGGAGTTGCCCATCCCTGTCGTAGGTTATGTGTTTTAGACAATAAAAGTGTGACATCTCTCCGTCCCCTGAGGACTGGAGTTGCCCATCCCTGTCGTAGATGATGTGTTTTAGACAATAAAAGTGTGACATCTCTCCGTCCCCTGAGGACTGGAGTTGCCCATCCCTGTCGTAGGTTATGTGTTTTAGACAATAAAAGTGTGACATCTCTCCGTCCCCTGAGGACTGGAGTTGCCCATCCCTGTCGTAGATGATGTGTTTTAGACAATAAAAGTGTGACATCTCTCCGTCCCCTGAGGACTGGAGTTGCCCATCCCTGTCGTAGATGATGTGTTTTAGACAATAAAAGTGTGACATCTCTCCGTCCCCTGAGGACTGGAGTTGCCCATCCCTGTCGTAGGTTATGTGTTTTAGACAATAAAAGTGTGACATCTCTCCGTCCCCTGAGGACTGGAGTTGCCCATCCCTGTCGTAGGTTATGTGTTTTAGACAATAAAAGTGTGACATCTCTCTGTCCCCTGAGGACTGGAGTTGCCCATCCCTGTCGTAGGTTATGTGTTTTAGACAATAAAAGTGTGACATCTCTCCGTCCCCTGAGGACTGGAGTTGCCCATCCCTGTCGTAGATGATGTGTTTTTGACAATAAAAGTGTGACATCTCTCCGTCCCCTGAGGACTGGAGTTGCCCATCCCTGTCGTAGATGATGTGTTTTAGACAATAAAAGTGTGACATCTCTCCGTCCCCTGAGGACTGGAGTTGCCCATCCCTGTCGTAGGTTATGTGTTTTAGACAATAAAAGTGTGACATCTCTCCGTCCCCTGAGGACTGGAGTTGCCCATCCCTGTCGTAGATGATGTGTTTTAGACAATAAAAGTGTGACATCTCTCCGTCCCCTGAGGACTGGAGTTGCCCATCCCTGTCGTAGATGATGTGTTTTAGACAATAAAAGTGTGACATCTCTCCGTCCCCTGAGGACTGGAGTTGCCCATCCCTGTCGTAGGTTATGTGTTTTAGACAATAAAAGTGTGACATCTCTCCGTCCCCTGAGGACTGGAGTTGCCCATCCCTGTCGTAGGTTATGTGTTTTAGACAATAAAAGTGTGACATCTCTCCGTCCCCTGAGGACTGGAGTTGCCCATCCCTGTCGTAGATGATGTGTTTTAGACAATAAAAGTGTGACATCTCTCCGTCCCCTGAGGACTGGAGTTGCCCATCCCTGTCGTAGATGATGTGTTTTAGACAATAAAAGTGTGACATCTCTCCGTCCCCTGAGGACTGGAGTTGCCCATCCCTGTCGTAGGTTATGTGTTTTAGACAATAAAAGTGTGACATCTCTCCGTCCCCTGAGGACTGGAGTTGCCCATCCCTGTCGTAGATGATGTGTTTTAGACAATAAAAGTGTGACATCTCTCCGTCCCCTGAGGACTGGAGTTGCCCATCCCTGTCGTAGATGATGTGTTTTAGACAATAAAAGTGTGACATCTCTCCGTCCCCTGAGGACTGGAGTTGCCCATCCCTGTCGTAGATGATGTGTTTTAGACAATAAAAGTGTGACATCTCTCCGTCCCCTGAGGACTGGAGTTGCCCATCCCTGTCGTAGATGATGTGTTTTAGACAATAAAAGTGTGACATCTCTCCGTCCCCTGAGGACTGGAGTTGCCCATCCCTGTCGTAGATGATGTGTTTTAGACAATAAAAGTGTGACATCTCTCCGTCCCCTGAGGACTGGAGTTGCCCATCCCTGTCGTAGATGATGTGTTTTAGACAATAAAAGTGTGACATCTCTCCGTCCCCTGAGGACTGGAGTTGCCCATCCCTGTCGTAGATTATGTGTTTTAGACAATAAAAGTGTGACATCTCTCCGTCCCCTGAGGACTGGAGTTGCCCATCCCTGTCGTAGATGATGTGTTTTAGACAATAAAAAAACAACGTGCTGCTTTATTTATTCACCTGTCCAAGGTGTGTGATACGGTTCACCATCTCTTACTTGTTCAAAGGTTGTCTGAAATAGGTGTAAATCAGGCATGTTACAATTGGTTCAAGAGCGGACAGGACACAATGTGTGCTTACTGATGGCATCAATTCTAGTGTCCTCAATATTATGAAACGTTTTTGGGCCTGTCCTCATCACTATTTCTGTAAATAATATTGGTCTGTCTGATAAAACCTGTAACATTCATCTCTATGTGGATCCTATAGTTATTTACTTCTGTGCCATTCATGACCTTCAGCATGGTTTTGACTCAATACAAAAATCACTCATCTTAAATTAGTGCTAAATGCTAATAAAACCAAGTTTATGTTGTTCTCTAGGTCTTATATTTGCACATTGAAAGGACCCCAAATTGACAAAGTTCCCTATTATAAGTACTTGGATTGCCGATTAAACTCTCTTTTAAAACACACGTTGAAAAATGGACAAAAAGGCTGAGTTAAGATTGGTTTCTTTTATAGAAATAAATCATGCCTCACTTTGGAAAGTAGAAGGAAGGACAGCCTGTTTTCAAATCAATTGAAATGTTATTAGTCACGTGCCGAATACAACAGTGAAATGCTTACATAGAAGCCCCTAACCAACAACGCAGTTAAAAAAATACCAATAAGAACAAGAAATAAAAGTAACAAGTAGTTAAAGAGCAGCAGTAAAATAACAATAGCGAGACGATATACAGGCGGTACTGGTACAGAGGGCATATCGGGGTTCCTTTGAAACCGTTGTATTGTCTATTACACTGCGTTTTGTATAGTTTTGTTGCCGGGGAATCTTTGGCTACCAGAAGGGCCCAGCATTGGCTACGTATTGTATATAAATCGGTTCTTCAGATTACTACCTCATTTAACGTTTAAATTGGAGATTCAACCATTTTCAGATCAGCTCTCGGGACTGGCTGATCTGCTCTCGGGTCTGGCTGTTTCTGGAGGTCCCGCGGGTCTCCACTGACCTGAGGAAAAGTGCTTTTAGATTGTATGCCCCCAGCTCATGGGGTGGCCTTCAAATTGAATTTAGACTTGCTTGTTTAGATGGAGTGTAAGGAAGGTGATATGTAATAGTTGTTTGTTTTGATTCATCTTGTTGTATTCATTGTGTTCGTATTATCTTTCATGATGTGTATTAAATTGTGTGTGTTCATGTTCACAGGCTTCTCTTGTAAATGACACCCTTGTCTCGATAGTGACCCATCCTCAATAAAAATAATAAAAAACGTATATCCACCTGCTCTCTCTGTCCATGGACTCTAACGTGTTTCTACTTCCTGTGTTGCCCTCTGCAGGACCCTCTGGACAGGGCAGGCTTGGTCATCGTCATCCACTCCCTGGTGCCCGGCAGTGTGGCAGAGCGCCATGGGTACATGCTCCCCGAGGACCAGCTGGTGTTTGTCAACGACACCTACCTGGACACGGTGAGCCTGTCCCAGGCAATGGAGGTGCTGAATGCTGCCCCATCTGGAACAGTCTACCTGGGCATCCGCAAGCCACTGGTGGTACGTGAGAGATCAGGGTCTTTACTTACTTGATTTGGGAGATGTTTTTTAAACAATACAACTTCATTGTCCCAAAGGAATATGAATTTGACAGAGATGATCCACACATTTAATCAACCATTTCAAAGGTTTCTTTGTGTTTTTGATTTTGTGCGTCTATTTCTTGTTTATTTTTTTTACTTTTCCCAATGCAAGCAATTGTCTGGATTTCCTTTTAGTTTTTTGAAGAATACTGAAATAGCTTAGTACTACAGTATATATGTGTGTGTATATATATATATATATATATATATAATTTTATATATACACTGCTCAAAAAAATAAAGGGAACACTTAAACAACACAATGTAACTCCAAGTCAATCACACTTCTGTGAAATCAAACTGTCCACTTAGGAAGCAACACTGATTGACAATACATTTCACATGCTGTTGGACAGGTGGAAATTATAGGCAATTAGCAAGACACCCCCAATAAAGGAGTGGTTCTGCAGGTGGGGACCACAGACCACTTCTCAGTTCCTATGCTTCCTGGCTGATGTTTTGGTCACTTTTGAATGCTGGCGGTGCTTTCACTCTAGTGGTAGCATGAGACGAAGTCTACAACCCACACAAGTGGCTCAGGTAGTGCAGCTCATCCAGGATGGCACATCAATGCGAGCTGTGGCAAGAAGGTTTGCTGTGTCGGTCAGCTTAGTGTCCAGAGCATGGAGGCGCTACCAGGAGACAGGCCAGTACATCAGGAGACGTGGAGGAGGCCGTAGGAGGGCAAAATACACTGAATGTACAAAACATTAGGAACATCCTCCTAATATTGAGTTTAACCCCCGTTTGTCCTCAGAACAGCCTCAATTTGTTGGGGCATGGACTCTACAAGGTGTCAAGAGTTCCACAGGGATGCTGGCCCCCATGTTGGCTCCAATGCTTACCACAGTTGTGTCAAGTTGGCTGGATGTCCTTTCATCTACACTGATTGAAGTGGATTTAACAGGTGACATCAATAAGGGAAGACCACCTGGATTCACCTGGTCAGTCTGTCATGGAAAGAGCAAGTGTTCCTAATGTTTCGTACACTCAGTGTAAGTTGTAGTGACTGAATAGACGCTGAAGCAAGCACACTAATTAAGTGCTGGTATCAATACAGTTGTTGAGGCAGCCCTACAGAGGTGATGCATAGCCCTCCCATCTCTCTCTCTATATTTCCATATCTCCTACTCTCTCACTACCTCCCCCCCTCTCTTTCTCTCTTTCTCCCTCTCTCTCACTACCTCCCACCCTCTCTCTCTTTCTCTCTTTCTCCCTCTCTCTCACTACCTCCCACCCTCTCTCTCTCTCTTTCTTTCTCCCTCTCTCTCACTACCTCCCACCCTCTCTTTCTCTTTCTTTCTCTCTCACTACCTCCCACCCTCTCTTTCTCTCTTTCCTTTCTCTCCTCTCTTTCGCTCTCTCTCCTCTTTCTTCTCTCTCCCCCCTCCCCCACTCCCTGTCCCATATTAACTTGAATTTGAGTAAAGATGTAATGATGGCGCGTGGGAAGTAAAGTGATGGTCAGCCGTAAATCCACCAGAAATGAAATGAGACTAATTGTGCCATTAAGGTTATTTCCCTCGCTCTCGCTCATCTCTATCTTTCTCTCTCCCACCCTCCCCCCCACTCCCTGTCCCATATTACCCTTGAATTTGAGTAAAGATGTAATGGCGGCGCGTGGGAGTCAAAGTGGCGGCCGGCCGTAAATCCACCAGAAATGAGACTAATTGTACCATTAAGTTTTTAGACTCGGCACATTTCTCACTGTAAATTGTCCGGGGGGGGGGGTCTGGGTGTTGGGAAGAGCTCCTCTCCTTCTCCCCTTATCGGTTTGAAAGGCGCTGAGTCGGCGGGACGGTCTGAGGGGAGAGCAGTGATAAAAGTACTCTCTCAGCTTCACGGGATGTCTTAAGTGCGTTCTAAGGACACAGCTCCTAAGTACCTCTGGCTGAGATTGGCTCGGCCACCACAAGTTTTGGGGTGTGTGTGTGTGAGAGAGAGACAGAGAGAACCTAGCCCAGCTAATTGTAGCCATCATTGGTCGTACATCCTTTGGTTTTGTGTGTGTGTATGTTTGCGTAAAACAGTCAGGTTGTCTTGACACCAGAGTTCTCTTTTGATCTGAGAGGGATGTGGGATTGTACTCTAGTAATAAACTTAGAGTGTATATATATATATATATATATATATACGCACAACATTCTCAGTCAGACAAGGTTGGTCTTAAACGTGCTTCTTGCCAAAGTGCTTTGAGATATCAGATGATGTACGAAGGGCTATATAAATACATTTTATTTGATTTGAAGCACCTATTGTGACGACATACCTCCAGTTGTTCCTTTACATTTCTCCTAAAACAATGGGGCCCCAATTCAATCTATTGCAGTTAAAGGTATCTGCACTGCAGGGTCACTCCTCAATACAACTGCAGTACATTAGAATGTCTGGAACACAAATGTGTGTTTCTCCAGGGGTTTAGCGATTGCTCCATCCTCCCAGAAGTCCTTGGACAGGAAGAGGACGAAACCGAGCTGATCCTGGACAGTGGCATTCTCACCTCTGATCCCTGCCTTGACCCTTAAACCAACCCCCACCGTCATCCTTGCGAGCCTTAACCCCACTCCCACCTTGACCTAAGAGTTTTAACCCCACCCCAACTCCTACCCTGACCACCATCCCCCTCCCTCCAGGAGAGGAGAGGGAAATGGTAGTGGATGAAGAGGAACGTGGTGGATGTGAATGGTAGAGAGGGGCAAACCGTGGATTCCTACCCCAGAAAACCTCCACCGTCGTGGGGAGAGTGGATGAGGGTCAACAGAGCCCCCCCCCATCCTCTCTGGAGCTCAGGAGCAGGTGAATGCTCTACTCCTCTGTAGTATTGTGCCTTGGCAAGTCAGACGACAGATGTCTGGCTTCCACCTCTACATCAGTGCTGGCCAACAGGGGGCAGACTGTGTGTGCAGACTTACTCCAGCCTAGCTGGAACACACCAGACTTTAGTGAATCTCTCAAATCAAAGTTTATTTGTTACGTGCGCCGAATACAACAGGTGTAGTAGACCTTACAGTGAAATGCTTACTTACCGGCTCTAACCAATAGTGCAAAAAATGTGTTAGTTGAACAATAGGTAGGTAAAGAAATAAAACAACAGTAAAAAGACAGGCTAAATACAGTAGCGAGGCTATATACAGTAGTGAGGCTACATACAGACACCGGTTAGTCAGGCTAATTGTGGTAGTATGTACATGTAGATATAGTTAAAGTGACTATGCATATATGATAAACAGAGTAGCAGTAGTGTAAAGAGGGGTTGGGGGGGTGGAGCACACAATGCAAATAGTCCAGGTAGCCATTTGGTTACCTGTTCAGGAGTCTTATGGCTTGGGGGTAAAAACTGTTGAGAAGCCTTTTTGTCCTAGACTTGGCACTCCGGTACCGCTTGCCATGCGGTAGTAGAGAGAACAGTCTATGACTGGGGTGGCTGGGGTCTTTGACAATTTTTAGGGCCTTCCTCTGACACCGTCCTGGATGGCAGGCTGCGTAGCCCCAGTGATGTACTGGGCCGTTCGCACTACCCTTTGTAGTGCCTTGCGTTCGATGGCCGAGCAGTTGCCGTACCAGGCAGTGATGCTCTCGATGTTGCAGCTGTAGAACCTTTTGAGGATCTCAGGACCCATGTCAAATCTTTTTAGTTTCCTGAGGGGGAATAGGCTTTGTCGTGTCCTCTTCACGACTGTCTTGGTGTGTTTGGACCATTCTAGTTTGTTGTTGATGTGGACACCAAGGAACTTGAAGCACTCAACCTGCTCCACTACAGCCCTGTCGATGAGAATGGGGGCGTGCTCAGTTCTCCTTTTCCTGTAGTCCACAATCATCTCCTTAGTCTTGGTTACGTTGAGGGATAGGTTGTTATTCTGGCACCACCCGGCCATGTCTCTGACCTCCTCCTATAGGCTGTCTCGTCGATGTCGGTGATCAGGTCTACCACTGTTGTGTCATCTGCAAACTTGATGATGGTGTTGGTGTCGTGCCTGGCCATGCAGTCATGAGTGAACAGGAGGGAACTGAGCACGCACCCCTGGGGGCTCCAGTGTTGGGGATCAGCATGGCAGTTGTGTTGCTACCTACCCTCACCACCTGGGGCGGCCCGTCAGGAAGTCCAGGATCCAGTTGCAGAGGGAGGTGTTTAGTCCCAGGATCCTTAGCTTAGTGATGCGCTTTGATGGCACTATGGTGTTGAACGAAGACCACCGTTGGTTATTGGGTCAGTATTATATTAAACATGTTACTGCTATACATTCACAGTGCTGACCGTTGTTATTTAGGGAGAAGGTGGTGGGAGTGTGGCTGGGGACAGGATGAAACCATTTTGTCTTGCCATCTTGACAGGTGGAGGAGAAAGGTGGAGATGGTACTGTGGAGAAGCTGGAGTCCAGAGCCCTCTTTGATCAGCTCTCTCTAGGTCAGTCTGTGAATTCCTGGGTGGAGACTGGGGACAGCGAGGCGGACTCAGACTCCAGGAACGGAAGATCAGAACTCATCCTCACAGACACAGAGTTAGTACCGCTCTTCTTCGGAATACCAATATTGGTTTAAATGTTTTACAAAATACCAACACTCAATCCAAAAAATATTAGTCACATGCTTTGTAAACTGCAGCTGTAGACACAGTGAAATGCTTACTTATGGGCCTTCCTAACAATGCAGAGAGAAAGAAAATAGAGAAATAATAGAAAATTAAAACCACATAATAATAAACACACAATGAGTAATGATAACGTGGCTATATTCCGGCGCCGACAGAGATGGCCGCCTCGCCTCGCCTCGCTTCGCGTTCCTAGGAAACTATGCAGTATTTTGCAGTATAAGGTAGTTGTTGTGGAATTGTTAAATTACTTGTTAGATATTACTGCATGGTCGGAACTAGAAACACAAGCATTTTGCCACACTCGCATTAACATACATTTGTATGTGACATTTGATTTGATTTGGTACAAGTACCGAGTCGATGTGCAGGGGTACCAGGTAATTGAGGTAGATATGTACATATAACTAGGAATAAATTGACAAGGCAACAGGATTGATAATAAACAGTAGCAGCAGCGTATGTGATGAGTCAAAGTGCAAAAATGCTGTGCAACTAGGGTCAATGCAGATAGTCCGGGTAGCTATATGGTTAACTATTTAGTAGTCTTATGGCTTGAGGGTAGAAGCTGTTCAGGGTCCTGTTGGTTCCACACTTGGTGCATCGGTACCGTGCGGTAGCAGAGCGCCTGGTATCGAGGTCCTGGATGGCAGGAAGCTTGGCCCCAGTGATGTACTGGGCCGTACACACTGCCCTCTGTAGTATTTTGTGGTCGGATGCCAAGCAGTTACCATACCAAGCGGTGATGCAGCCAGACAAGATGCTCTTGATGGTGCAGATGTAGATCTTTTTGAGGATCTGAGGGCCCAGTCTCAGATCAGTCTCCTGAGGGGCCTCCGTGTTGAGGGTCAGCGTGGTTGAGGTGTTCAGTCCCAGGGTCCTTGGACACACGTACTCATTCCAAGTGTTTCCTTCATTTTACTATATTATTCTACAGTGAGGACATCAAAACTATGAAATAACACATGAGGAATCATGTAGGAACCAAAAAAGTGTTGAACAAATCCAAATATATTTTAGAATTTAGATTCTTCAAAGTAGCCACACTTTGTCTTGATGACAGCTTTGCACACTCTTGTAATTCTCTCAACCAGTTTCACCTGGAATGCTTTTCCAACAGTCTTGAAGGAGTTCCCACATATGCTGAGCACTTGTTGGCTGCTTTTCCTTCACTCTGCGGTTCAACTCATCCCAAACCGTCTCCATTGAGTAGGGGTTGGGTGATTGTGGAGGCCAGGTCATCTGATGCAGCACTCCATCACTCTCCTTCTTGGTAAAATAGCCCTTACACAGCCTGGAGTTTTGTCATTGTCCCTAGATAAATCACAGACAGTGTCACCAGCAAAGCACCATCACACCACCACCTCCATGCTTGACAGTAGGAACCACACATGCGGAGATCATCCGTTCACCTACACTGCGTCTCACAAAGACGTAATCTCACATTACGACTCATCAGACCAAAGGACAGATTTGCACCGGTCTAATGTCCATGGCTCAAGTTTCTTGGCCCAAGAAAGTCTCTTCTTCTTTTTGTTGTCCTTTGGTAGTGGTTTCTTTGCAGCAATTCGACCATGAATGCCTGATTCACACAGTCTCCTCTGAACAGTTGATTTTGAGATGTCTGTTACGTGAACTCTGTGAAGCATTTATTTGGGCTACAATCTGAGGTGCATTTAACTCTAATGAACTTATCCTCTGCAGCAGAGGTAACTCTGGGTCTTCCTTTCCTGTGGCGGTCCTCGTGAGAGCCACTTTCATCATAGTGCTTCATGGTTTTTGCCACTGCACTTGAAGAAACGTTAAAAGTTCTTGACATTTTCCGGATTGACTGACCTTAATGTCTTAAAGTAATGATGGACTGTCATTTCTCTTTGCTTATTTGAGCTGTTCTTGCCATAATATGGACTTGATCTTTAACTAAATAGTCTGTATCTTCTGTATACCACCTCTACCTTTTCACAACACAACTGATTGGCTCAAATGCATTAAGATGTAAAGAAATTCCACAAATTAACAAGGCACACCTGTTAATTGAAATGCATTCCAGGTGACTCGACTACCTCATGAAGCTGGTTGTGAGAATGCTAAGAGTGTGCAAAGCTGTCATCAAGGCAAAGGGTGGCTACTATATAAAATATATTTGTGTAACACTTTTTTGTTGACTACATGATTTGGTATGTAGTATGTCATAGTTTTGATGTCTTCACTATTATTCTACAATGTAGAAAATAGTCAAATGAAAGAAAAACCCGTGAATGTGTAGGTGTGTCCAAACCTTTGACTGATACTGCATATCATCCATGTCTTTTTTCAGCCACGACTCTGTGAAACAGTTCTTCAGGTCCCGTTGATAGGATAGTCTCGACCGGAGCTTGTTCAGTTTGTTCTGTACGTTTGCCAAATGATTTATGTGTCAGGGTGCCCGTACGTCGGCCTCTTTTACTCTTCCTTTTAGTGAAAGCTTTTCTGAAGGCCAGAAGCTATTTTCGGTGGAATCATGCAGAAAAAAACTAAAAATCTAAAAGTTTGAAATGACAAAATGAATAGAATGTAATCTACCTTGTTTAGTGTCATTTATATCAGACAGTGGGTTGAGTAAGAGTTACATGTCATTACATTAATTCTCAAAAATGTAGTTGATCTGCTCAGTCTCTGGCTCTCTAGTAGGCTTGGCGCCCCCTCTGCTGGTAACATGATGGTATGGAAGGCAGTGACTCCAGTGACGTTGCCTGAGTCAGTCATACATACAGTATATCTGAACCATGATCTGAAAATACAGGATTGGACAGTGTTTCCCAACTTGTTTTTGCACTAACAAACCTGATTCAAATCAAATGTATTTATATAGCCCTTTTTATATCAGCAGGTGTCACAAAGTGCTGTACAGAAACCCAGACTTAAAACCCAAACAGCAAACAATGCAGATGTAGAAACACAGTGGCTAGGAAAAACTCCCTGGAAAGGCAGGAACCTAGGAAGAAACCTAGAGAGGAACCAGGCTCTGAGGGGTGGCCAGTCCTCTCCTGGCTGTGCTGGGTGGAGATTATAGGAGTACATGGCCATTAAGGCCAGATCGTTCTTCAAGATGTTCAAACATGTATAGATGACCAGCAGGGGCAAAAAAAAAAAGAGAGGGAGGGAGTGCAAAGGTGAACTACTTAAGTTCACACAGAACAGATAGGACAGACTGACCCTAGCCCCCCAACGCATAGATACTGGAGGCTGTGATGGGCGGGGGTATCGCCCACAAAGATCTTCTCCACCGCACACGCCCTAGGGGTTGCAAAATCAGACAGGAAGATCACATCAGTGACTCAACCCGCTCAAGTCGAGTGTATCGGGGAAGAAAAATGCCTGGCACAACATGACGCACCCCCTCCCTAGGGACGGACAGTCCCACCTTTTAAATGTTCTCCTCCCGCCCGATTTCTATTCAACCGAAAGGAGCCCAAAGGACTTGGCTTCTCTTCACGTCCATAACAGCCTCACTCACGTCCATAACAGCCTGTCCATAACAGCCTCACTCACGTCCATAACAGCCTGTCCATAACAGCCTCACTCACGTCCATAACAGCCTGTCCATAACAGCCTCACTCACGTCCATAACAGCCTGTCCATAACAGCCTCACTCACGTTCATAACAGACTCACTCACGTCCATAACAGCCTCACTCACGTCCATAACAGCCTGTCCATAACAGCCTGTCCATAACAGCCTCACTCATGTCCATAACAGCCTCACTCACGTCCATAACAGCCTCACTCACGTCCATAACAGACTGTCCATAACAGCCTCACTCACGTCCATAACAGCCTCACTCACGTCCATAACAGCCTGTCCATAACAGCCTCACTCACGTCCATAACAGCCTGTCCATAACAGCCTCATTCACGTCCATAACAGCCTCACTCACGTCCATAACAGCCTGTCCATAACAGCCTCACTCACGTCCATAACAGACTCACTCACGTCCATAACAGCCTGTCCATAACAGCCTCACTCACGTCCATAACAGACTCACTCACGTCCATAACAGCCTGTCCATAACAGCCTGTCCATAAGTCTCACTCACGTCCATAACAGCCTCACTCACGTCCATAACAGCCTGTCCATTACAGCCTGTCCATAACAGCCTCACTCACGTCCATAACAGCCTCACTCACGTCCATAACAGCCTGTCCATAACAGCCTCACTCACGTCCATAACAGCCTCACTCACGTCCATAACAGCCTGTCCATAACAGCCTGTCCATAACAGCCTGTCCATAAGTCTCACTCACGTCCATAACAGCCTCACTCACGTCCATAACAGCCTGTCCATAACAGCCTCACTCACGTCCATAACAGCCTCACTCACGTCCATAACAGCCTGTCCATAACAGCCTGTCCATAAGTCTCACTCACGTCCATAACAGCCTCACTCACGTCCATAACAGCCTCATTCATATTCAACTACATCTCTTGTCGCTTGAGATGGATACCAAATTCAATTTATCAGCTCGTCTTTGCCTGTTGGAATAGGAGATCACATACTAGTTAAATCGGGATTCGTTACTCTGAAATCTCTATCATTTCCCCCTTTGGCAAAGGTCTGTATTCATAGTGTCTCAGAGTAGGGGTGCTGTTTTCAGGTCAGTTTTGCCTTTTTAGATCATCATGAATAATATTACATGAACACACAGGGAAGCTGATCCTAGAACAGCACTCGTACTCTGAGATGCTTGATACATACGATCCCTGTTAAGGTATGAGGTTTATTGCAGAGTAAATTATGTAAATTGAATGGTTATACAGACCCACTAGCCGCACATATTGTAGGAGGGAACATTTCTACCTGGGGAACCTAAAGGGTTGTGTTATTTCCAGTGCTGCTGTATAAACAGAGGGAATAAGTTGCAAAAATGTCTTGCCGTGTCATATCCTCACGCGGTACATACATAATAATAATAATACAGTATCAAAACTGAACAACGTATCGTACTGCACTACCAATATCCCAACTGGTACAGTAAAGTGGTTGATTCATTTATGAATGGATAGATTGATTGATATACCTAATGGTTGATGTGTTCTCCTCTAGCTCGGTGCATTTGATTGGCACAGAGAGGAGAAAGAGGAGTGGCCAGGGAGGAGGACGACACAGGTAGGACAACAGAACTCACTGTAGAGCCACAGTCAACACACACACATTCTACATTCACCATTACCTCTGGTTGTTATTTAAAGTGTCTCATGGGGGACAAACATAATTAACCAAACCCAGAATCGGTCAGGAAACACCCCTCCAAGACCGAAATATAGTTTTTTCTAATGAGCAACAGAAAACACATGTTCCAATTGACGTGTTCAGTCACTCTTTAACCTTTCGTTACCTGGGAAAAGACCCTTGGGGTCAGAAACCTCTCTTGCAAGGGGGAGCTGGCAAGAGGTCAGCAGGAAGCAGTCAGCGTGTAGATACAGAACAGGTGAACGTACAGGGACAATACATTAAAATCAATTAGTGGTTAACAACATCTTGGCGTATGCTCTCAGTGATCTACCTGAGAGGGAGGAAGGAGAGGGAGAGGAGACCCCTGCCTTCAGTCACTGGGGACCCCCACGCAGGTAAGGGCTGTGTCCATGTGTGTCCATTTGTCTGTGTGTCTATGTGTCCAAGTGGATACTGACAAAGTATATTTTTTTTAATGAAACATTTAACAGATTCACTAAATTCACCTTGTTTTTTGGGTCACGGTTTGTTTTTAGTTTATCGGGTACAGAAGGACTGGGGAAAGAATCGTTATTCAACGTGTAGTTTGGAACCTGGATGATAACTTCTCACAGTTAAAAGAAATGTCAAACTCCAGGCCCACCTAATAGAGAGCAATGTGATCATAACTGCAGTGTACCTGGACCTGTGTGAGTGGTAGTGTGCAGGGCCATAACCATGGACTGAGGTGAATGAACCTACAGCAGCCAAGGTCATAATTTTGCTGTTCTCCAAATAGAATTTGGATGTTTTTTTTATTATATTGAAATGCAGTAAATGAGCTTCAACTTTCCAAAAAGGTGGGGAGGGAAGGTTTCCCCCCAGCATTGTTTTGGGGAAAGTTTAAACTAATTTACTTCATTTCTATACAATAAAAAAAAAAAGTGTTCAAATTCTATTTGGAGAACAGCAAAAACAAGCATTAACACCAGCCATTATGACCTTGGCTGCTCTAGGTTCATTCACCGCAGTCCATCTACAAACACACAGCCTATTAGCTACACAATTGTAATGTTATACCCCTGAAAGGATGGAAATATGACAAATGATTCACACGGACACATAGTATCAGCGACGAAATGAAAACGTAGGACATTTTTTGAACTATTGTTTGCGTGTTTATTGCATTTTAATGTAAGGCCTATAAGGAAGATGGGTCAATGGGAGATGCTCATATATGAAACATATCTTATGTGTTTAAGTTCCTAACTTGTTTGATAAGATTAGTACAGATTTTCTCAGGGGTCCCCACATGGGGCCACGACCTCCAGTTTGGGAACCACGGTACTAACTTTTCCCTCTGCTCCCTCCCTCCTGCATGCGTCCCGCCTCAGCCTCACCACTGAGCGCCACATCATCACTGTCTTCCTCAGTAGCCTACTCTCTGTAAAGCAAAGTTATTGTGTGAATTTAGTAGCGTATTTTTTGCTCCTGCTGAGGTAGGCTCCGTTTAACATTAGCTTTTGCTTCTTGCGTCATCGTTCTAGCTGGCTAGGTAATATTAGCCAGAGCCCTGCCGACAGACTGACATATCTATAAGCTTGTGCACTCCTTCTCCGCGTGTTGTTTTATGTTTGTGTGGGGGTTGTCTGTTAGTCACGGCAGGAGTCGATGGATCGTTTTAAAATGGCCTTTTGTCCGGCATTTCGCAAACACAGCAGGGTCTCTATTGCCTACTTGAGCCGACTGCGAGCTGGTTTTGTTTGTTCCTGGTCGGCCCTCGGCCTGTGCCACGAGGGGGCAGAGTTAGCTGTTTGAGAGCGTGGTGAATGTGCTTTTAAAAAGGCATATCCGCGGTACGCAGGCAAACATAATGAACAAACCACTGTTCATGATTCCACTGGTACACATAGAGGCAGGCAAACATAATGAACAAACCACTGTTCATGATTCCACTGGTACACATAGAGGCAGGCAAACATAATGAACAAACCACTGTTCATGATTCCACTGGTACACATAGAGGCAGGCAAACATAATGAACAAACCACTGTTCATGATTCCACTGGTACACATAGAGGCAGGCAAACATAATGAACAAACCACTGTTCATGATTCCACTGGTACACATAGAGGCAGGCAAACATAATGAACAAACCACTGTTCGTGATTCCACTGGTACACATACAGGAAGGCGAACATAATGAACAAACCACTGTTCATGATTCCACTGGTACACATAGAGGCAGGCAAACATAATGAACAAACCACTGTTCATGATTCCACTGGTACACATAGAGGCAGGCAAACATAATGAACAAACCACTGTTCATGATTCCACTGGTACACATAGAGGAAGGCGAACATAATGAACAAACCACTGTTCATGATTCCACTGGTTTTTGAAAGAAAAGCACATTTTTTGTCCATTAAAATAACATCAAATTGATCATAAATACAGTGTAGACATTTGTTAATGTTGTAAATGACTATTGTAGCTGGAATATGGAATATCTACATAGGCGTACAGAGGCCCATTATCAGCAACCATCACTCCTGTGATCCAATGGCACATTGTGTTAGCGAATTCAAGTTTATAATTTTAAAAGCTATTTGATCATTAGAAAAGCCTTTTGCAATTATGTTAGCACAGCTGAAAACTGTTATTCTGATTAAAGAAGCAATGAAACTGGGCTTCTTTAGACTAGTTGAGTATCTGGAGCATCAGCATTTGTGGGTTTCGATTACAGGCTCAAAATGGCCAGAAACAAATAACTTTCTTCTGAAACTCGTCAGTCTATTCTTGTTCTGAGAAATTAAGGCTATTCCATGTGATAAATTGCCAAGAAACTGAAGATCTCATACAACACTGTGTACTACTCCCTTCACAGAGTTTATATACACAGTACCAGTCAAAAGTTTGAACACACCTACTCATTCCAGGGTTTTTCTTTATTTTTACTATTTTCTAGATTGCAGAATAATAGTGAAGACATCAAAACTATGAAATAACACATATGGAACCATGTAGTAACCAAAAAAGTGTTAAACAAATCAAAATATATGTTATATTTGAGATTCTTCAAAGTAGCCACCCTTTGCCTTGATGACGTCTTTGCACACTCTTGGCATTCTCTCAACCAGCTCCGTGAGGAAGTCACCTGGAATGCATTTCAATTAACACGTATGCCTTGTTAAAAGTTAATTTGTGGAATTTATTTCCTTAATGTGTTTGAGCCAATCAGCTGTGTTGTGACAAGGTAGGGGTGGTATATAGAAGATAGCCCTATTTGGTAAAATACCAAGTCCACGTTATGGCAAGAACAGCTCCAATAAGCAACGAGAAATGACAGCCCTTCATTACTTTACTTTATTACTTTAAGACATGAAGGTCAGTAAAACTTTTTAAGGTTCTTCAAATGCAGTCACAAAAACCATCAAGCGCTATGATGAAACAGGCTCTCATGAGGACCGCCACAGGAAAGGAAGACCCAGAGTTACCTCTGCTGCAGAGGAGAAGTTCATTAGAGTTACCTGGCTCTCATGAGGACCGCCACAGGAAAGGAAAGGAAGACCCAGAGTTACCTCTGCTGCAGAGGAGAAGTTCATTAGAGTTACCTGGCTCTCATGAGGACCGCCACAGGAAAGGAAAGGAAGACCCAGAGTTACCTCTGCTGCAGAGGAGAAGTTCATTAGAGTTACCTGGCTCTCATGAGGACCGCCACAGGAAAGGAAAGGAAGACCCAGAGTTACCTCTGCTGCAGAGGAGAAGTTCATTAGAGTTACCTGGCTCTCATGAGGACCGCCACAGGAAAGGAAAGGAAGACCCAGAGTTACCTCTGCTGCAGAGGAGAAGTTCATTCGAACTTACATGATTCCATATGTGTTATTTAATAGTTATTTAATATTAAATAACTCAAATAGTATTTGGTAGCATTGCCTTTAAATTGTTTAACTTGGGTCAAACGTTTCCGGTAGCCTTCCACAAACTTCCCACAATAAGTTGGGTGAATTTTGGCCCATTCCTCCTAACAGAGCTGGTGTAACTGAGTCAGGTTTGTAGGTCTCCTTGCTTCGCACACGCTTTTTCAGTTCTGCCCACAAATGTTCTATAGGATTGACTTCAGGGCTTTGTGATGGCCACTCCAGTACCTTGACTTTGCTGTTCTTAAGCCATTTTTCCACAACCTTGGAAGTATGCTTGGGGTCATTGTCCATTTGGAAGACCCATTTGCGAGCAAGCTTTAACTTCCTGACTGATGTCTTGAGACGTTGCTTCAATATATCCACGTCATTTTCCTCCCATTTTGTGAAATTCACCAGTCCCTCCTGCAGCAAAGCACCCCCACAACATGATGCTGCCACCCCTGTGCTTCACGGTTGGGATGATGTTCTTTGGCTTGCAAGCCTCCCCCTTTTTCCTCCAAACATAACGATGGTCATTATGGCCAAACAGTTCAATTTTCATCAGACCAGATTTCTCCAAAAAGTGTGATCTTTGTCCCCATGTGCAGTTGCAAACCGTAGTCTGGCTTTTTTTATGGTGGTTTTAGAGCAGTGGCTTCTTCCTTGCTGAGCTGCCTTTCGGTTATGTCGATATAGGACTCGTTTTACTGTGGATATAGACACCTTTGTACCCGTTTCCTCCAACATCTTCACAAGGTCCTTTGCTGTTGTTCTGGGATTGATTTGCACTTTTCGCATCAAAGTACGTTCATCTCTAGGAGACAGAACGCATCTCCTTCCTGAACGGCTGTGTGGTCCATTGGTGTTTATACTTGCGTACTATTGTTTGTTCAGATGAACGTGGTACCTTCTGTGGTTTGGAAATTGCTCTCAAGGATGAACCAGACTTGTGGAGGTCTACAATTTTTTTTCTGAGGTCTTGGCTCTTCTTTTTGATTTTCCATGAGGTCAAGCAAAGAGGCACTGAGTTTGAAGGTAGGCCTTGAAATACATCCACAGGTACACCTCCAATTGACTCAAAGGATGTCAATTAGCCTATCAGAAGCTTCTAAAGCCATGATATAATTTTCTGGAATTTTCCAAGCTGTTTAAAGGCACAGTCAACTTAGTGTATGTAAACTTCTGACCCACTGGAATTGTGATACAGTGAATTATAAGTGAAGTAATCTGTCTGTAAACAATTGTTGGAAAACTGACTTGTATCATGCAAAAAGTAGATCTAACCGACTTGCCAAAACTATAGTTTGTTAACAAGAAATTTGTGGAGTGGTTGAAAATGAGTTTTAATGACTCCAACCTAAGTGTATGTAAACTTCCGACTTAAACTGTATATACATTGTCATTTTTTCTAATTATACATTTTTATGAGGTCCGAGACTCATCCTCATAATAGTTAGGGCCATGGTTGTGTGTGTGCCTGTCTCATCCCGGGAGCAGTCATGACTCATGAAGACTTTAATGAGCTGTTCTGCTACATAATGGATGTAGGCGAGATGCCTGAGTAATGGAGATCACAGGATTTGTGTGTGTGTGTACTTGTGTACGTCTGTGTGTGTGTACGTGCGTCTGTCTCTCTGCGTGTATGTGCACGTGCATCTGTCTCTTTCTCTCTCTCTCTCTCTCGTGTGTGTGTGTGTGTGTGTGTGTGTGTGTGTGTGTGTGTGTGTGTGTGTGTGTGTGTGTGTGTGTGTGTGTGTGTGTGTGTGTGTGTGTGTGTGTGTGTGTGTGTGTGTGTGTGTGTGTGTGTGTGTGTGTGTGTGTGTGTGTGTGTGTGTTTTCCCTCGTCTGTGTGTGAACTTACCCTGGCATGTGCCCACGTGCTTCCAGAGTGGAGGTGTGGCAGGAGGATGGCGAGTCTCTTGGCATCAGCATCGTGGGCGGGCACAGCGTCATCAAGAGACTGAAGAATGGAGAGGAACTCAAGGGCATCTTTATCAAACAGGTGACGCCGTGCTGACATTCTCCCTCCCTCGACTTTGAAGCCTTATACCAAATCAAGTGGTATCGTATCCTGTTTAGATCTTGTTTAAATCCCAGAATGTAGCTTTACATCTTTATATTGATTCAGAAATGTATCATAACTTGTATCTTTTTATTTAATTAATTAATTGAATTAATGAAATAAATTACAGGTACTGCCGGAGAGCCCAGCGGGACGCACTCGCTCCCTCAAGACTGGAGACAAGATAGCGCTAGCACAATGCTATAGCAGTGACACAGCATTGATACAGGAATGATACGGGAATGATACAGGAATGATGCGGGAATGCTACGGGAATGATACAGGAATGATACAGGAATGCTAATTCAACACTGTAGCAACGCTAGAGGAACACTACTTACCCTGCCATGTCTATGCTACAGAAACGCAAACCGCAAATTCCAGACAGGTTGGTGACCTCTGTTGTATCCTCTCCCCCACCCCCCTCTCTCCTTCTCCCTCTCCCTCTCTCTCTCTCTCTCTCTCTCTCTCTCTCTCTCTCTCTCTCTCTCTCTCTCTCTCTCTCTCTCTCCCCCTCTCTCTCTCTCTCTCCCCCCTCTCTCTCTCTCCCCCCCCCCTCTCTCTCTCTCCCCCCTCTCTCTCTCTCTCTCCCCCCTCTCTCTCTCTCCCCCCCTCTCTCTCTCTCTCTCTCCCCCCTCTCTCTCTCTCTCCCCCCTCTCACTCTCTTTTTCTCTCTCCCCCCTCTCTCTCTCTCTCTCCCCCCTCTCACTCTCTTTTTCTCTCTCTCCCCCACCCCCCTCTCTCCCTCTCCCTCTCTCTCCCTTTCTCTCTCTCTCTCTCCCCCCCTCTCTCTCTCTCTCCCCCCTCTCACTCTCTTTTTCTCTCTCTCCCCCCCCCTCTCTCTCTCTCTCTCTCCCTCTTTCGCACTCTCTCCTCTCTCTCTTTTTGTCGTGTTCTCTCTCTTTTGACCCCTTTTCTTATTCTTTCCTCTTTCCATCTCTATCCCCTTCCTCACCACTCAATCTCATGCCATCCCTTTTTCTTTCTGTATGTTCATTCCCGTCTCCTATCTCTTTCTCCTCTCCTCTCTTTCTCCTCTCCTCTCTCTCTCTTCCCCCTCTCCTCTCTCTTCCCCCTCTCCTCTCTCTTCCCCCTCTCCTCTCTCTTCCTCCTCTCTCTCTTCCTCCTCTCCTCTCTCTCTCTTCCCCCTCTCCTCTCTCTCTCTTCCCCCTCTCCTCTCTTTCTGTGTGCGTGTGTGCCTGTGTCTGTCTGTGTATGTTTGTGTGTATTGTGTGTGTGTCAGGTATCAGGTGTGGACCTCCAGAATGCCAGTCATGAGGAGGCAGTCCAGGTCATCAAGACAGCTCCCAGTCCCGTGGTCTTCATCGTTCAGAGCCTCTCTGCCACGCCAAGGGTAAACATACACCCCACACACACACACATGCAGCACAAATCATGACCCAACAAAATGTATTTCTATTTTTATATGCCTCAGATGCTCAAGCGTTTTCTTAGGGGATAGGCAGTTTATTGGTGGGCGTCTCTTCAGTGATACAGTGTTTCATGAATGTGTATCACTGTTGTAGTTCGTGGTGCCCCCTCTTTGCCTTAGAGAATTGGTTGTGTTTGCTCTGCGGCTTCTCTTCTAGGTTAGAATTTCTTGTAGTTGTTGTTATTTCAGCTGGTGCTTGGTGCATGAATGGAGTTTGACGTTCTTCCTTTCGCATGTCTATGTGTCTGTCTCTGTATGTGTGTGCGCGTTTGTCTGTGTTTGTCTGTCTTTGTGCTTGTCTGTCCGTATATGTGCGTGCGCGTTTGTCTATGTGTGTCTGTCTTTGTGCTTGTCTGTCCGTGTATGTGTGTGCGCGTTTGTCTGTGTGTGTCTGTCTTTGTGCTTGTCTGTCTGTGTATGTGTGCCTGTCTGTGTGGGTGTGTGTGTCTGTCTGTCTGTGTGCTTGTCTGTCTGTCTGTCCGTCTGTCTGTGTGCTTGTCTGTCTGTGTGCTTGTCTGTCTGTCTGTCTGTGTGCTTGTCTGTCTGTCTGTCTGTGTGCTTGTCTGTCTGTCTGTCTGTCTGTATGTGTGCTTGTCTGTCTGTGTGCTTGTCTGTCTGTGTGCTTGTCTGTCTGTCTGTCTGTGTGCTTGTCTGTCTGTCTGTCTGTGTGCTTGTCTGTCTGTGTCTGTTTGTCTGTCTGTCTGTGTGCTTGTCTGTCTGTCTGTCTGTGTGCTTGTCTGTCTGTCTGTGTGCTTGTCTGTCTGTCTGTGTGCTTGTCTGTCTGTCTGTGTGCTTGTCTGTCTGTCTGTGTGCTTGTCTGTCTGTCTGTGTGCTTGTCTGTCTGCCTGTGTGCTTGTCTGTCTGCCTGTGTGCTTGTCTCTCTGTCTGTGTGCTTGTCTGTCTGTGTGCTTGTCTGTCTGTCTGTGTGCTTTTCTGTCTGTCTGTGTGCTTGTCTGTCTGCCTGTTTGCTTGTCTGTCTGTCTGTGTGCTTGTCTGTCTGTCTGTGTGCTTGTCTGTCTGCCTGTGTGCTTGTCTGTCTGTGTGCTTGTCTGTCTGTCTGTCTGTGTGCTTGTCTGTCTGTCTGTGTGCTTGTCTGTCTGTGTCTGTCTGTCTGTCTGTGTGCTTGTCTGTCTGTCTGTGTGCTTGTCTGTCTGTCTGTCTGTGTGCTTGTCTGTCTGCCTGTGTGCTTGTCTGTATGTGTGCTTGTCTGTCTGCCTGTGTTCTTGTCTGTCTGTCTGTGTACTTGTCTGTCTGTCTGTCTGTGTGCTTGTCTGTCTGTCTGTGTGCTTGTCTGTCTGTCTGTGTGCTTGTCTGTGTCTATTTGTCTGTCTGTCTCTCTGTCTGTGTGCTTGTCTGTCTGTCTGTGTGCTTGTCTGTCTGTCTGTGTGCTTGTCTGTCTGCCTGTGTGCTTGTCTGTCTGCCTGTGTGCTTGTCTGTCTGTCTGTGTGCTTGTCTGTCTGTCTGTGTGCTTGTCTGTCTGTCTGTGTGCTTGTCTGTGTCTGTCTGTCTCTCTGTCTGTGTGCTTGTCTGTCTCTCTGTCTGTGTGCTTGTCTGTCTCTCTGTCTGTGTGCTTGTCTGTCTCTCTGTCTGTGTGCTTGTCTGTCTGTCTGTGTGCTTGTCTGTCTGTCTGTGTGCTTGTCTGTCTGCCTGTGTGCTTGTCTGTCTGTCTGTGTGCCTGTCTGTCTGTGTGCTTGTCTGTCTGTGCTTGTCTGTCTGCCTGTGTGCTTGTCTGTCTGTCTGTCTGTGTGCTTGTCTGTCTGTGTGCTTGTCTGTCTGTGTGCTTGTCTGTCTGCCTGTGTGCTTGTCTGTCTGTCTGTGTGCTTGTCTGTGTGTGCTTGCCTGTCTGTCTGTCTGTCTGTCTGTCTGTGTGCTTGTCTGCCTGCCTGCCTGTCTGTCTGTCTGTCTGTGTGCTTGTCTGTCTGTCTGTGTGCTTGTCTGTGTCTATTTGTCTGTCTGTCTCTCTGTCTGTGTGCTTGTCTGTCTGTCTGTGTGCTTGTCTGTCTGTCTGTGTGCTTGTCTGTCTGTCTGTGTGCTTGTCTGTCTGCCTGTGTGCTTGTCTGTCTGCCTGTGTGCTTGTCTGTCTGTCTGTGTGCTTGTCTGTCTGTCTGTGTGCTTGTCTGTCTGTCTGTGTGCTTGTCTGTGTCTGTCTGTCTGTCTCTCTGTCTGTGTGCTTGTCTGTCTCTCTGTCTGTGTGCTTGTCTGTCTGTCTGTGTGCTTGTCTGTGTCTGTCTGTCTGTCTCTCTGTCTGTGTGCTTGTCTGTCTCTCTGTCTGTGTGCTTGTCTGTCTGTCTGTGTGCTTGTCTGTCTGTCTGTGTGCTTGTCTGTCTGTGTGCTTGTCTGTCTGCCTGTGTGCTTGTCTGTCTGTCTGTGTGCTTGTCTGTGTGTGCTTGCCTGTCTGTGTGCTTGTCTGTCTGCCTGTGTGCTTGTCTGTCTGTCTGTGTGCTTGTCTGTGTGTGCTTGCCTGCCTGTCTGCCTGTCTGTCTGTGTGCTTGTCTGCCTGCCTGTCTGTCTGTCTGTCTGTGTGCTTGTCTGCCTGCCTGCCTGTCTGTCTGTCTGTCTGCATGTCTTTCTCTTTCCAGCCTGTCTCACTAACGGGGCCCAGTTACAGAAAACACAAGGCAAAGAGCAGAGTCATGCCGGTAAGCAGCCACACACTTTCTGAGGACATTTGATGGTGGTGAAAATGTCACAGGCTTGGTTATAACTTTTAAAATATGTTTATTAGGACTGACCCCAATTAGTCGGCTGGCCGATTGTGTGGTCGATCGGCAGTTGGTCGACCAAGATTTCTTTGGTCGAGCTTTAGCTGTGTGTATATATATATCTATATATATATATATATATATATATATATATATATATATATATAATGGTGCACAAGACACCTGTCTGAGTGGACTGATCCATTGTGGAGGCCTTTGGGATGGCACAGTCTAAGTCTTGTGCTACTGAAATTATATATGGTTATATTACATAAGAACAATGAGTCAACACTAATACAAATAATATTATTTAATAACAAATGTGCTTTCTCCCGCATTGGATAGCGGTCGCTGTCCGCGGTTCTGAAACACATCAGTGCTCTGTTGAATTGGAGCCTTTTCCTAGACCATGTTGCTATGAGCATAATAGCAAAGTTAACCAGCATATTGGTGTTAAGAAAACAATGCAGTTGAGGCAGCAGCAGAATAAGGAGATGAGAAAACAACCCCAACTTAATTAGGTCAATAGCCTAACTGTTAAATGTGCCTGGCTTTATAAATCATCAATATACTGTATCGACAGAAATGAGACTGATCCTGCTCCTGTTGCCTGTTTGAGTGTTTAACGACCTGCTGACTCCGTGAGCACCAAACTTCACACAACTAGTAAATCATTTGACAAAAGTGTCTGTTTTTAATCTTTGCTTTGCTGTAATAAAGGCTTTACCCTTCTTTTTGTTAGAACAGCCTTTTCCAAATGGTCAGAAAAATAATGTTTATAATAACAATAATAACGCTCCTTTTTCTTGATCTCCTTCTTATTGTTATTATGATCATCATTATAATAATAAGTAATGTCATTATCATTAGTAGGGTTAGTATAGCACCACCATGTCATTATCATTAGTAGGGTTAGTATAGCAGCCTTGTATAACCACCATTGATCTAAGAGCCTAAGAGCCCATCCTGTTTAGTCTTAATACCGTATCTTACTGAGGCCTATATTTCAAAACTTACATAGGCTACTGTATCAATCAATCATTAATTTGTTCATGTCATCACACAGCATACGAGCCATTCATGATTTGAAATGCAATCAAGCATTTGGTTTTAAAATACAATAAAGCAAGCCATGAATAATTAGCTTAAACAATAAATAAACCGCTCCATTTCCGAATGAATGTGACTGTTTTTAGTCTTTGCTGTAATAAATGCTTAACAAAGAAAACATTACAACAGACTCTCTGGCACACTTATAATTTATGAGTGTTTACATTGTTCCAAACGCTCAGGGAAATGATATTGTATTCTATACAGCAGCTGTTTGGCAGAGACATAATATACACGCAGCGCTTTCTTGATCTCCAGAATTTTCCACAACTAGTCAAATTTATTCCACACATCCGACTTCCCCTTTACCTCCTGAGCAACCAGTAAACATTCCCCGGTTCAACTTTGTCACTTCTTCTGCATCCATTTTTCTGTCACAAGTTTGTTATAACTGTCGTGACTTTCATTAATCTGATGACTGTTATTTATCTAATCCACTAACTATGTTTAATTGTTATCCGATTTAAAGTAAGCATGTAACAATTAACTCATTAGGATTTGGTGCACCATGATCGTGGTTGTTTAAAGAGTTTCGATCTCCCGAATTAAACTCTAAAGGTCTTTACCTATCACATTCATAAAATAGTCAACTTATTAATCATAACCTCGTATCATATCATCATTCTGAACAGTCGTAGCCTCCTGCATCTGCAAAAAACCCAACCTTACTTGTGATTCAGTACTACACAAATTGGTTTAATTATTTATTTACTAGCTAACTAAATGATAACACAGGATAAACATACACACTGTTAAGGTTTTCTTCTGG
Source organism: Oncorhynchus clarkii lewisi (assembly GCF_045791955.1). Classification (NCBI taxonomy): domain Eukaryota; kingdom Metazoa; phylum Chordata; class Actinopteri; order Salmoniformes; family Salmonidae; genus Oncorhynchus; species Oncorhynchus clarkii. Next base: position 12,695,267 of record NC_092147.1, on the reverse strand, counting down.
TGAAGGAGAGGCGGACCAAAATGCAGCGTGGTTATTTCGATACATGTTTAATAACAGATAAACACGAACAATACAAAACAATAAACGTAACGTGAAAACCTAAACAGCCTTATCTGGTGCAAACAAACACTGAGACAGGAACAATCACCCACGAAACACTCAAAGAATATGGCTGCCTAAATATGGTTCCCAATCAGAGACAACGATAAACACCTGCCTCTGATTGAGAACCACTCCAGGCAGCCATAGACTATTCTAGACAACCCCACTAACCACAATCCCATGACCTACAAAAACCCCAAGACAAAACACACCACATAAATAACCCATGTCACACCCTGGCCTGACCAAAATAATAAAGAAAACACAAAATACTAAAACCAGGGCGTGACACACACTTAATACATTTAGAAACAGGTCCCTAGCAGACTGACACAATAGAGATGGAGAGAGACAGAGAAAGAGGCACATATCGTTGGTACATTTTAGAAACTACTCTCACAGTAATCATGTACTTTGCACACAGACCGCCGCCCGTTTGGAGTAAGAAATCATGAATGTATTTACGTGTAAATGCCTTGGTTCGCTGTGTAGTCTTGAACAGAACTACAGAGTTGATTTCCCTTCCATTCTCTCCTGAAGCTGCCTCTTTGAAGATAGGCTAGCCAGCCATGTCGATGGTTCCCATTGGTTGATGAGAGTAGCATACTACGGTGATTTGAGAAGAGTAGTAGAGTGGTCCCACCTAATTTCGCTTTTCTATATACTCTACTTAGGACAGCTAATCAGCCGTACCAGTGATTTTTCGGTAGGTGATGTTATCGTCCCTACCTAGTGTTGAGAGTTCAAACTACTTTGGAGGTGAGCTGCAGCTACACGCCTCTCTGGTCTGATATGTTAATTCTTAACCCCTCATTTTATACAGTTCTTCAAAAGGGGTGGTTCATCAAGCTGACACGCTCTCTCAAAGGAGTGGTAACTACTCACTTGTACAAAGTTATAGAAACAATTTCCTATTATAGTTTCTAAGATCACATCCCTCTCTTAACAAAAACACTCAGCGTTTGTCATATTTCATACACAACATAGAGGATGGACACTTCACACATAGTGTGTATACTTTTCAAGTTACAGTATTTCCTTTATAACATTTTTAATGACATCACAAAATAACAACCCAAATGACATTACTTTAAATTGTTTAACTTGGGTCAAACGTTTCGGGTAGCCTTCCACAAGCTTCCCACAATAAGTTGGTTGAATTTTGGCCCATTCTTCCAGACAGAGCTGGTGTAACTGAGTCAGGTTTGTAGGCCTCCTTGCTCGCACACGCTTTTTCAGTTCTGCCCACAAATGTTCTATAGGATTGAGGTCAGGGCTTTGTGATGACCACTCCAATACCTTGACTTTGTTGTCCTTAAGCCATTTTGCCTCAACTTTGGAAGTATGCCTGGGGTCATTGTCCATTTGGAAGACGCATTTGCGACCAAGCTTTAACTTCCTGACTGATGTCTTGAGACGTTGCTTCATATAGTTGATTTGGTTAAAACAAATAGGATGTGTCTATATATGGAAAAAATACATGTTTTAAAATGTTGACCAATAGATTGGTCGAAAGAACAGACGACTCTTGGTCAACCCAAACTTCTTTTAGTCAGGGACAGCCCTATTGTTTATTACCTTGTATTTCTTTTTAAGTTACCAGGACGAAAGGAGGGAGGGAGGAAGGAATCTCATCCCTCTAAAAGTGCCTTAGTGAGCCTAGCTTGATGAGAACAGTCCGTCTGCAATTAACCTTTAATCATTTGGCTTAATAGACCCAGATCTATTAGCGTCACGTCCAACTCTGGAGGATGGAGGGCTGTTAAGCACAATTCATTTGCGGTTTAATTACATTGAGATCATATGTCCCGAGTTGAACTGGATACTTCAGTATATATCTCCCTTTGGATAATGTTTGATATGTAAAGTGCATTAGATGGATGGGGAAATGACATTAGGGAACGTTGAGGAATAGACCCCATTTAGAGGTCTGAGAAGGCAGACAAGGAGCCCATTCATGTACTGCACAGTTACATTTCCCAAATGCTTTAGTTCAATAGAGAGGTGCTGGAGTGCTGCCTGGCACCAAACACACCACACTTCATCTTTTCCCCTGTCATCTACTACCCCTCCTGGAGGCCCTCATCCTTTCCCCTGTCGTCTCCTACCCCTCCTGGAGGCCCTCATCCTTTCCCCTGTCGTCTCCTACCCCTCCTGGAGGCCCTCATCCTTTCCCCTGTCGTCTCCTACCCCTCCTGGAGGCCCTCATCCTTTCCCTTGTCGTCTCCTACCCCTCCTGGAGGCCCTCATCCTTTCCCCTGTCGTCTCCTACCCCTCCTGGAGGCCCTCATCCTTTCCCTTGTCGTCTCCTACCCCTCCTGGAGGCCCTCATCCTTTCCCTTGTCGTCTCCTACCCCTCCTGGAGGCCCTCTCTCTTTTCTCTCGTCTTTTTTCTCTCCAGCTTCTCTTTATGATGTTTCCAAGGACAGGGTCACATCTTCTCTTGGGTGAACACTTCCTCTTGCAGAGAGTTAAAAGTTCAAGTCAGCTGTCCAGTTCCTGGTGCAGATGAATGGCAGGAGAGGAAGGAAGCCGTTTTAGACTGTGTCAGGGATGGACAGCGTTGGTCCCAGAGTGCTGCAGGTCCAGAGTTGCCCACTTCCTAATCTACACGTCATATCTTTGGTTTCCCCCCCCCTGCAGAAAGCAGAAGTAGGAGGTGCCCCTCCCCCGATGAGACTCCCCCCGCCTTACCGGCCACCCGGTCAGCTGATAGAGGACCAGGACGAAGAGTTGGAGGGAGTCAAAGGTCAGTGTCTATTCTCTTGACCAATCGGAAACTGTGTTGTTGGGTACATCCGATCTCTTCCCTCGTCTCATTCACGCCTCATAAGCATGTTGAAATTCTGTTGACTTGTGCATGGATCTTCTCAGTAATGACTGCCAGTGAAAACACTTTCTTGCTGTGTGTATATAGGCCTTAAAGGGATATCTCAAGGCAATGCTACCAAATACTAATTGAGTGTATGTACACTTGGAATGTGATGAAAGAAATAAAAGCTGAAAGAAATAATTCTCTCTACTATTATTCGGACATTTCACATTCTTAAAATAAAGTGGTGATCCTAACTGACCTAAGACAGGGAATTTTTACCAGGATTAAATGTCAGAAATTGTGAAAAACTGAATTTAAATGTATTTGGCTAAGGTGTATGTAAACTTCCGACTTCAACTGTATGTGAACCACCGTTTCATCTCGTGTGTGTGTGTGTGGAAGCTTATGTGAATAACCTTTGCCTCTCGTGTGTGTGCATGTGTTTGCAAGCTTGTGTGTGTGACTGGTCATTTCTGGATACACGTGTGTGTGTGTGCATGTTTGTGTACGTGCGTTACATGCCTAACCCGTGCATGTTACATGCCTAACCCTTAGCGTGTTACATACCTAACCCTTAGCGTGTTACATACCTAACCCTTAGCATGTTACATGCCACACCCTTAGTGTGTTACGTGCCTAACCCTTAGCGTGTTACATGCCTAACGTGTTACATGCCTAACCTGTGCATGTTACATGCCTAGCCTGTGCGTGTTACATGCCTAACCCGTGCATGTTACATGCCTAACCCTTAGTGTGTTACATGCCTAACCGTTAGCGTGTTACATGCCTAACCGTTAGCGTGTTACATGCCTAACCCTTAGCATGTTACATGCCTAACCCTTAGCGTGTTACATGCCTAAAGTGTTACATGGCTAACCCTTAGCGGGTTACATGCCTAACGTGTTACATGCCTAACCCGTGCGTGTTACATGCCTAACCCGTGCATGTTACATGCCTAACCCGTGCATGTTACATGCCTAACCCGTGCATGTTACATGCCTAACGTGTTACATGCCTAACCCTTAGCGTGTTACATGCCTAACCCTTAGCGTGTTACATGCCTAACCCGTACGTGTTACATGCCTAACCCGTACGTGTTACATGCCTAACCCGTACGTGTTACATGCCTAACCCGTATGTGTTACATGCCTAACCCGTGTGTGTTACGTGCCTAACCCATATGTGTTGCGTGCCTAACCTTAGCGTGTTACATGCCTAATGTGTCACATGCCTAAATCGTGCGTGTTACGTGCCTAACCCTTAGCATGTTACGTGCCTAACCCTTAGCGTGTTACGTGCCTAACCCTTAGCGTGTTACATGCCTAACCCTTAGCGTGTTACATGCCTAACCCGTGCCTTACATGCCTAACCCTTAGCGTGTTACATGCCTAACCCTTAGCGTATTGCATGCCTAACCCGTGCGTGTTACATGCCTAACCTGTATGTGGTACATGCCTAACCCATGCGTGTTACGTGCCTAACCCGTATGTGCTACATGCCTAACCCTTAGCGTGTTACATGCCTAACGTGTTACATGCCTAACCCTTAGCGTGTTACATGCCTAACGTGTTACATGCCTAACCCTTAGCGTGTTACATGCCTAATCCGTGAGTGTTACATGCCTAACCCGTATGTGTTACATGCCTAACCCGTGCGTGTTACATGCCTTAGCTGTATGTGTTACATGCCTAACCCTTAGCGTGTTACATGCCTAACGTGTTACATGCCTAACCCATACGTGTTACATGCCTAACCCTTAGCGTGTTACATGCCTAACCCGTACGTGTTACATGCCTAACCCATACATGTTACATGCCTAACCCGTGCGTGTTACGTGCCTAACGTGTTACATGCCTAACCCGTACGTGTTACATGCCTAACCCTTAGCGTGTTACATGCCTAACCCTTAGCGTGTTACATGCCTAACCTGTACGTGTTACATGCCTAACCCATACGTGTTACATGCCTAACCCGTGCGTGTTACATGCCTAACCCGTGCGTGTTACGTGCCTAACCCTTAGCGTCTTACGTGCCTAAGCCTTAGCGTCTTACGTGCCTAAGCCTTAGCGTCTTACGTGCCTAAGCCTTAGCGTCTTACGTGCCTAACCCTTAGCGTCTTACGTGCCTAACCCTTAGCGTCTTACGTGCCTAACCCTTAGCGTCTTACATGCCTAACCCTTAGCGTGTTACATGCCTAACCCGTGTGTGTTACATGCCTAACCCTTAGCGTCTTACATGCCCAACCCTTAGCGTGTTACATGCCTAACCCGTGTGTGTTACATGCCTAACCCGCGTGTGTTACATGCCTAACCCTTAGCGTGTTACATGCCTAACCCGTGCGTGTTACGTTCCTAACCCTTAGCGTGTTACGTGCCTAACCCTTAGGGTGTTACGTGCCTAACCCTTAGGGTGTTACGTGCCTAACCCTTAGCGTCTTACATGCCTAACCATTAGCATGTTACATGCCTAACCCGTGTGTGTTACATGCCTAACCCGTGTGTGTTACATGCCTAACCCGTGTGTGTTACATGCCTAACCCGTGTGTGTTACATGCCTAACCCGTGCGTGTTACATTCCTAACCCGTACGTGTTACATGCCTAACCCGTGCGTGTTACATGCCTGACGTGTACGTGTTACATGCCTAACCCATATGTGTTACATGCCTAACCCGTACGTGTTACGTGCCTAACCCGTGCATGTTACGTTCCTAACACTTAGCGTGTTACGTGCCTAACCCTTAGGGTGTTACGTGCCTAACCCTTAGCGTCTTACGTGCCTAACCCTTAGCGTCTTACGTGCCTAACCCTTAGCGTCTTACATGCCTAACCCTTAGCGTGTTACATGCCTAACCCGTGTGTGTTACATGCCTAACCCTTAGCGTCTTACATGCCTAACCCTTAGCGTGTTACATGCCTAACCCGTGTGTGTTACATGCCTAACCCGTGTGTGTTACATGCCTAACCCTTAGCGTCTTACATGCCTAACCCTTAGCGTGTTACGTGCCTAACCCGTACGTGTTACGTGCCTAACCCGTGCGTGTTACGTTCCTAACACTTAGCGTGTTACGTGCCTAACCCTTAGGGTGTTACGTGCCTAACCCTTAGGGTGTTACGTGCCTAACCCTTAGCGTCTTACATGCCTAACCCTTAGCGTGTTACATGCCTAACCCGTGTGTGTTACATGCTTAAACCGTGTGTGTTACATGCCTAACCTGTGCGTGTTACATGCCTAACCCGTACATGCTACATGCCTAACCCGTGCGTGTTACATGCCTGACGTGTTACATGCCTAACCCTTAGCGTGTTACATGCCCAACCCGTGCATGTTACATGCCTAACCCGTGCATGTTACTTGCCTAACGTGTTACATGCCGAACCCTAAGCGTGTTACATGCCCAACCCATGCATGTTACATGCCTAACCCGTGCATGTTACATGCCTGACGTGTTACATGCCTAACCCTTAGCGTGTTACATGCCTAACCCGTACGTGTTACATGCATAACCCGTACGCGTTACGTGCCTAACCCGTATGTGTTACGTGCCTAACCCGTATGTGTTACGTGCCTAACCCGTACGTGTTATGTGCCTAACCCGTATGTGTTACATGCCTAACCCGTATGTGTTACGTGCCTAACCCGTATGTGTTACGTGCCTAACCCGTACGTGTTATGTGCCTAACCCGTATGTGTTACATGCCTAACCCGTATGTGTTACGTGCCTAACCCGTACGTGTTACGTGCCTAACCCGTATGTGTTACATGCCTAACCCGTGCGTGTTACGTGCCTAACCCGTATGTGTTACGTGCCTAACCCTTAGCGTGTTACATGCCTAACGTGTTACGTGCCTAACCCGTGCGTGTTACGTGCCTAACAATGCGTGTTACATGCCTAACCCTTAGCGTGTTACATTTCTAACCCGTGCGTGTTACATGTCTAGCCAGTCTGAATCAATCACTTCACTCTGACTGATAGGATCTCATGCGTTAGCAGTGGCTGCATGTGTCCCAAATGGTAGCCTATTCCCCACATAGTGCACTACTTTGGACCAGAGCCTGGTCCAGGCTATAGTGCACTATATAGGGGATAGAGTGCCTCTTTGGGACGTAGACTTGTATTAGCAGGGGGTCTGACTGACTTAAGTCCCCCCTGACTCCTTTCCTGCCCCAGTTATCCACTTCTTCTGTTCAATCAGATGGTTAAACACTGATCTGAGATCAGGACCACAGTGGAAAGGACTTGCTTGGGGGAACAGCCACGGCATACTGATTCCACACCTGGATTCAAATAATATTCGCAATCTTTCCAAAACCTTGAGTGTTTGCTCTAGGCTGGGGTTTTCTGCTTTGTGAGCATGCTATTGGTCCGTTAAGACAGACTAGCTCAATCGAGCACAGATAAAGCCATTTGAAATGATTTTTAATAGTATCTGAACCCTGGTGTTCCTTGATGGGAAGTCATCGTGGAAATGAAGATGTAAATCCTGCAATAAGACAGGAGGCTGTTTGTCTATATTTAGGCTACTATACGTGGAGGGGTTCTGATCGAGGCCTGTGTTGGGATGTAATCCCAAGCTATACACAGAGACCTGTCCTTATAGGCTACAAGGCAGCACTCTACAGCTAGTGTAGTCAAGTTTTGAAACTAAAATAGTGTTTCTGATTGGACAAGTCATGGTAATCCCTCCCAGTTTCACTCCCGTTTTCTTCCGTTTGGTGCCTAATGAATACACCCCTGGTGTCCCAGGTCTGAATCAGTCCCTGATAAGAGGGCTCATATCCCTGATCTAACTTCATATTTATTTACTGCATATTGAGTATTGTGTTCTCCATGTCCACCTGGGGTTGTTGACAGTGTGAGTCCCAAATGAAACCCTATTGCCTATAGTGAACTACTGAGCCCATAGGGCTTTGGTAGTGCATTACATAGGGAATAGCAGTACATTATATGGGGAATAGCAGTACATTATATGGGGAATAGCAGTGCCTTATATGGGGAATAGCAGTGCATTTTATGGGGAATAGCAGTACATTATATGGGGAATAGCAGTGAATTATATGGGGAATAGTAGTGCATTATATGGGGAATAGTAGTGCATTATATGGGGAATAGTAGTGGATTTTATGGGGAATAGCAGTGCATTTTATGGGGAATAGCAGTACATTATATGGGGAAAAGCAGTACATTTTATGGGGAATAGCAGTGCATTTTATGGGGAATAGCAGTACATTATATGGGGAATAGCAGTGAATTATATGGGGAATAGCAGTGCATTATATGGGGAATAGTAGTGCATTATATGGGGAATAGTAGTGCATTATATGGGGAATAGTAGTGGATTATATGGGGAATAGTAGTGGATTTTATGGGGAATAGCAGTGCATTTTATGGGGAATAGCAGTACATTTTATGGGGAATAGCAGTACATTATATGGGGAAAAGCAGTACATTTTATGGGGAATAGCAGTGCATTATATGGGGAATAGTAGTGGATTTTATGGGGAATAGCAGTGCCTTACATAGGGAATAGCAGTGCCTTACATAGGGAATAGCACTGCATTACATTATTTTATTTTATTTTACCTTTATTTAACTAGGCAAGTCAGTTGAGAACAAATTCAATGACGGCCTAAGAACAGTGGGTTAACTGCATGTTCAGCAGCTCGGGGATTTGAACTTGCAACCTTCCGCCCCTACACTCTAACCACTAGGCTACCCTGCCACCGCTACACTCTAACCACTAGGCTACCCTGCCGCCCCTACACTCTAACCACTAGGCTACCCTGCCGCCCCTACACTCTAACCACTAGGCTACCCTGCCGCCCCTACACTCTAACCACTAGGCTACCCTGCCACCCCTACACTCTAACCACTAGGCTACCCTGCCGCCCCCACACTCTAACCACTAGGCTACCCTGCCACCGCTACACTCTAACCACTAGGCTACCCTGCCGCCCCTACACTCTAACCACTAGGCTACCCTGCCGCCCCTACACTCTAACCACTAGGCTACCCTGCCGCCCCTACACTCTAACCACTAGGCTACCCTGCCGCCCCTACACTCTAACCACTAGGCTACCCTGCCGCCCCTACACTCTAACCACTAGGCTACCCTGCCGCCCCCACACTCTAACCACTAGGCTACCCTGCCGCCCCCACACTCTAACCACTAGGCTACCCTGCCGCCCCCACACTCTAACCACTAGGCTACCCTGCCGCCCCTACACTCTAACCACTAGGCTACCCTGCCGCCCCTACACTCTAACCACTAGGCTACCCTGCCGCCCCTACACTCTAACCACTAGGCTACCCTGCCGCCCCTACACTCTAACCACTAGGCTACCCTGCCACCCCTACACTCTAACCACTAGGCTACCCTGCCGCCCCCACACTCTAACCACTAGGCTACCCTGCCGCCCCTACACTCTAACCACTAGGCTACCCTGCCGCCCCTACACTCTAACCACTAGGCTACCCTGCCGCCCCTACACTCTAACCACTAGGCTACCCTGCCGCCCCTACACTCTAACCACTAGGCTACCCTGCCGCCCCTACACTCTAACCACTAGGCTACCCTGCCGCCCCTACACTCTAACCACTAGGCTACCCTGCCGCCCCCACACTCCCCTACAATTTCTCATGAATGTGGTCGGCTGAAATTTAGTAATACTAGACATTTTGAAATCGCTACTCAAACTACTATCAGATAATTGCTATCAGGCAGGCACTTTGAATAGACCTCTTTTTAAATGCCCTCCATTATAGCCCTAATATCATTGTTAAATTGTCGTAAACATTGTTCTATCAAATGGGCGAGGCCCAATAACCACACAAAACATCCTCAATCCATTCAACCTTGAGATGTACGTCCCTGATTTATAGGCTCTGGGCTGGCAAGGGCTTTTGGCCTGAAGTCTGTTTGTGGTCGCTGTCGTGTGTGTCTGTGTCGACACACACACAAACACACACACACACACCTGCGAAGGCTTCTGGGCTGAACTGGTGTGTGTGTGTGTTGAATCGATGTGTGCAGCGTTGCAGTGAATGAATGCCACCATCCAGGCTGTATCACATCTGGCCGTGATTGGGAGTCCCATAGGGTGGCGCACAATTGGCCCAGCGTCGTCTGGGTTTGGCCGGGGTAGGTCGTCTTTGTAATTAAGAATTTGTTCTTATTTGTGGAACTATACTGGATCTGAGTACAAATAGGGGCTAGGGGTCTAGGATTAGGGGCCTGGGTTAAGGGTAGGGGACTAGGATTAGGGGGCTGGGTTAAGGGTAGGGGACTAGGATTAGGGGGCTGGGTTAAGGGTAGGGGACTAGGTTTAGGGTCCTGGGTTAAGGGTAAGAGGCTAGGGGACTAGGATTAGGGGCCTGGGTTAAGGGTAGCGGACTAGGATTAGGGGCCTGAGTTAAGGGTAGGGGCCTGGGTTAAGGGTAGGGGACTAGGATTAGGGGCATGGGTTATGGGTAGGGTACTAGGATTAGGGGCCTGGGTTAAGGGTAGGGGACTAGGATTAGGGGCCTGGGTTAAGGGTAGCGGACTAGGATTATGGGCCTGGGTTAAGGGTAGAGGGCTAGGATTAGGGGCCTGGGTTAAGGGTAGGGGGCTAGGATTATGGGCCTGGGTTAAGGGTAGAGGGCTAGGATTAGGGGCCTGGGTTAAGGGTAGGGGGCTAGGATTAGGGGTTAGGAGCTAGAGAGAGAGAGATAGAGACCCAGTTGAGCAGGCATTTATCCCAGTCAGTCAGAACCTGGCACCATTTCTGCTAGCTGGATGAATAATGGAGGAGCCAGCGTTGTACAGTGTGTATGCTATGCTACAGTTGCCAAGGGGCTAGACCTTGACCACCCCTACTCAGTCGGGTTCAGCCCATCACTTACTTGCATCAACACAAATTATACAGATCCATAAGTGGGCAATGTACGTAGACACTTGCCACGCAAACTGTGACTCATACTTGTGTTTACCGACTCAAACATGGGGACATTTCAGTAATTTAACAGACACATATCCAGAGTGACTTCGTCAGTGAGAAATTACAACATTACTTTACATTCTATATGGAGTTAAGGCAGTTTAGATCTGTAAGGCTTTACTCAGACATTGGAGAACTCAGAAGTGAGAACTTAGACATATAGCCCACCTACATACAGTGTAATAAATAACATATTTTAATAGTTTCTTTACTGTTTGTTTTGTTTTGATAAAAGACCTTGCCTCAGTGGCTCCCCTATACTTACAAAACAAAGAGATGGTATGTCATTATGGTATGAAGCTATCTGTGGTCTTACAAAGCCAGAAAGCATGTTTTGAGTTGGTACGCAATTGAGTTTTGTTTTGTTTCATACTATGAAATTGGTTTCCGATTGATTGTTGTGCAGAGCAATTCCAAGGTGTGTGTGTGTGTGTGTGTGTGTGTGTGTCACTTGTAACTGGTCATGTTTGCAGTGAGACTAAAGGGAAGTATCATTGTGTCCCCAGTGTGCAGGAGAATTTGTATTACTGTAGTATAGCCTCTTTGTTTTCTTGATTGATTCTACCTTCTTTACTCAGGAAAATCTATAAAATACGCAGTCAGAGGCGTATAGAAGTCGGTGCCAGCACACAAACACCAGGGCTCAGAACTGCAACCAAAACACCTGCATGTGTGGCCCTTTGACTTGGCAGTTCATTCTAATAAACACAACCATTTGACCGTTGCCCAAAATGCAATTGTGGGATAAAGACAGTTTTCAAAGGAACTATTTTTGTTATCGTTACAGAGAGAATAGTCACAACTTTCTGTTAGTATATAGTTTATTTCTCACCTCTCAGTATTGAGTTCATAGCACCACTTTACAACCGGAGTATGCTATGTACAGTAATAGGCCTATATGGTTTTAATGCAGCCATGGAGCCAAGCGGAGTGTGCCATTTGTGGTGAATAGGCCTACAAAGCAGCCTGTTGTAGGCCTAGCCCTGGAGAGGTTTTGTGGGACATTACATTTACGGATAGCCATTTAGGCTAATTGACTAATCTATCTAGCAACATGATCTGGTGAATAATAATATAGCCTTGGCTAATATGCACAAAAAAATAAATCTGATAACCATGGATGATAACCCTGGGTGATTAAAAACCCTGTAGGTGTTGACTAGACTGCTGTAGGTCTTGGCTAGACTACTCTAGGTCTTGGCTAGACTACTGTAGGTCTTGGCTAGACTAATGTAGGTCTTGGCTAGACAAATGTAGGTCTTGGCTAGACTACTGTAGGTCTTGGCTAGACTACTGTAGGTCTTGGCTAGACTACTGTAGGTCTTGGCTAGGCTAATGTAGGTCTTGGCTAGACTACTGTAGGTCTTGGCTAGACTACTGTAGGTCTTGGCTAGACTACTGTAGGTCTTGGCTAGGCTACTGTAGGTCTTGGCTAGACTACTGTAGGTCTTGGCTAGCCTACTGTAGGTCTTGGCTAGACTACTGTAGGTCTTGGCTAGCGTACTCTAGACATAGTATCAATCTCTTGGAAAGCAGTCGGTATTAAAGGGGCAACGTTCTATTTCTTCAAGTTACAGGCCCACTTTAGAAACAGAAATAAATGCATGCTATGAATGCAGTGCAATTGTAACAGAATAATGTCTTGCATTGCTTAATTACATCATACAGCTGTTTAATTAAATAATAACCAAATGTAGCCTATTACTAGCTGAATATAGAGAGAAAGCATACACCCCAATGCATTAAACTGCCAGTGAGGAAAGAAGGTTAACATTGAACCCTGAGTAAATATATCCAAATCAATGCAAGAACAAAGGGCATGCTAATTTAAATGAAGGCTAGTCATTATTAGCCTGTTTCCGTATGAACGCAGGAACATTACAGGATATAAATCATGTGCTGGTGCCATCAACCGAAAGAGTTGGAATCACCGAAAGAGTTGGAATCACCAGTATCACTAGTGGATAAAGGACATCTAGCGCCCCCCCCCCCCCCCCCCCCCCCCCCCCCATGCCCATTCAGTCTGGTGTGTGTGTGTACTCTGCTTTTCAAACCGCAGTGTCCAACCAGACTGACTGAGTGCTTATCCATGTAGCTCCTTGTATATTCTGTGTGTGCATGTACGTTCCCGAGGGCTGTAATGTGCTGATGTGGTACAGGGGGAATTCCCAGGTAATCGGGTGGCAGGTAGCCTAGTGGTTAGAGAGTTGGGCCAGTAATCGAAAGGTTGCTGGATCGAAATCCCCGAGCTGACAAGGTAAAAATCTGTTATTCTGACCTGACCAAGGCAGTTACAATAAGTCCTAGTGATGACCGAGGCGCAATTTTGCGGGCTCCATATTTCAAAGCCATATCAGATATCTTGAGTGTGCTTTGAGCTCAATAATGATGGTTGAGAAATACATCCCTTCTCTTGAACAACGACAACTAGTTGCTTCCAAAGTAGTTTTTTCCCCCGCAGTAGCATTTTGAAATGTTATACAGTCGATGGACAGTTGAGGGGGGAGAGATGTTGAGAGGCTTGCTCATTACAGCAGAAGGCCCCAGTGGAACATGCAGGCACTGCAGCAGGGCAGACAGTTATATAATAGGAATCATGAGGATAATGCTGTTTAACAAAAAAAAAAAAATGTGAGCTGTGTGATTTAATATTGGTATTAACTCCCGGTCCATAGTTAATGTGAGCTGTGTGATTTAATAGTGGTGGAGAGACCGGTGGCACAAGGAGACGTATATGGATTTCTCTAATTACACTGTCCACTGTGTGTGCTTGTGTGTGTGTGTGTGTGTGTGTGTGTGCATACGTGCGTGCATTTGTATGCCTGTGTGTGTGTGTGTCTGCATGTGCATGTGCATCACTCAGAGACTCGGTGTGTGTGTAAAGTCTCCAGTGTGTTGTGTTCCTGGACAGCTTGTTATTGACTGTGTGTGTGATTGTGTGTTGAAGACTGAAGTGGGTCGACAGCCAGCTACCCTGCACTCTGTGTCACAGTGACTGGCACTCAGTCCCAGCCCAGTGTCTAAGAGTCTGGCTGGCTGGCTGTTTCATTGGCTGTCTAAGATTCTGGCGGCCTGTGAGTTTCAAGTTTGGGAAAGCATACAATTTATCTGAGTGTGTCTGTCTGTATGGTCTGAGAGTCTGTCTGAGAGTTTATCTGTCTACTGACTCTCTTACTTCAGAGGAGGGAGTACCTTAAATTACCATTTGTTGCAGTCACAGCCCGGTCACACTTTATTTGGATAGTACATCTGTAGATGCTCTGCTTGCTAAGGTTACGGTTAAGGTTAGGTTCAGAATAAGGGTTAGGATTTGGGTTAGGATAAGGGTTAATGTTAGTGTAAGGTTTAGGTTAGGATAAGGGTTAGGGTTAGGGTAAGGGTTAAGGTTTGGGTTAGGGTAAGGGTTAAGGTTAGGGTAAGGTGTGGGTTAGGATAAGGGTAAAGGTTAGGGTAAGGTAAGGGTTAAGGTTAGGATAAGGTTTGGGTTTGGGTTAGGATAAGGGTTAAGGTTTGGGTTAGGATAAGGTTTAAGGTTTGGGTTAGGATGAGGTTTGGGTTAGGATGAGGTTTGGGTTAGGATGAGGTTTGGGTTAGGATAAGGGTTAAGGTTTGGGTTAGGATGAGGGGTAAGGTTTGGGTTAGGATGAGGGTTAAGGTTTGGGTTAGGATAAGGGTTAAGGTTTGGGTTAGGATGAGGGTTAAGGTAAGGGTTAGGATAAGGGTTAAGGTTTGGGTTAGGATGAGGTTTGGGTTAGGATGAGGTTTGGGTTAGGATGAGGTTTGGGTTAGGATAAGGGTTAAGGTTTGGGTTAGGATAAGGGTTAAGGTTAAGGTTAGGATAAGGGTTAAGGTTTGGGTTAGGATAAGGGTTAAGGTTAAGGTTAGGATAAGGGTTAAGGTTTGGGTTAGGATGAGGTTTGGGTTAGGATGAGGTTTGGGTTAGGATGAGGTTTGGGTTAGGATAAGGGTTAAGGTTTGGGTTAGGATAAGGGTTAAGGTTTGGGTTAGGATAAGGGTTGAGGTTTGGGTTAGGATGAGGTTTGGGTTAGGATGAGGTTTGGGTTAGGATGAGGTTTGGGTTAGGATGAGGTTTGGGTTAGGATAAGGGTTAAGGTTTGGGTTAGGATAAGGGTTAAGGTTTGGGTTAGGATAAGGGTTGAGGTTTGGGTTAGGATGAGGTTTGGGTTAGGATAAGGGTTAAGGTTTGGGTTTGGATAAGGGTTAAGGTTTGGGTTAGGATGAGGGTTAAGGTTTGGGTTAGGATAAGGGATAAGGTTAGGGTTAGGATAAGGGTTAAGGTTAGGGTTAGGATAAGGGTTAAGGTTAGGGATAGGATTAAGGTTAAGGTTTGGGTTAGGATGAGGTTTGGGTTAGGATGAGGGTTAAGGTTTGGGTTAGGATAAGGGTTAAGGTTTGGGTTAGGATGAGGTTTGGGTTAGGATGAGGTTTGGGTTAGGATGAGGTTTGGGTTAGGATAAGGGTTAAGGTTTGGGTTAGGATAAGGGTTAAGGTTTGGGTTAGGATGAGGTTTGGGTTAGGATGAGGTTTGGGTTAGGATGAGGTTTGGGTTAGGATAAGGGTTAAGGTTTGGGTTAGGATAAGGGTTAAGGTTTGGGTTAGGATAAGGGTTGAGGTTTGGGTTAGGATAAGGGTTAAGGTTTGGGTTAGGATGAGGGTTAAGGTTTGGGTTAGGATAAGGGATAAGGTTTGGGTTAGGATAAGGGTTAAGGTTTGGGTTTGGGTTAGGATGAGGTTTGGGTTAGGATAAGGGTTAAGGTTTGGGTTAGGATAAGGGTTGAGGTTTGGGTTAGGATGAGGTTTGGGTTAGGATGAGGGTTAAGGTTTGGGTTAGGATAAGGGGTAAGGTTTGGGTTAGGATAAGGGTTAAGGTTTGTGTTTGGATAAGGGTTAAGGTTTGGGTTAGGATGAGGGTTAAGGTTTGGGTTAGGATAAGGGTTAAGGTTTGGGTTAGGATAAGGGGTAAGGTTTGGGTTAGGATAAGGGTTTGGGTTTGGATAAGGGTTAAGGTTTGGGTTAGGATGAGGGTTTGGGATAGGATAAGGGTTAAGGTTTGGGTTAGGATAAGGGATAAGGTTTGGGTTAGGATGAGGTTTGGGTTAGGATAAGGGTTGAGGTTTGGGTTAGGATAAGTGTTAAGGTTAGGATAAGGGATAAGGGTTAGGGTTAGGATGAGGTTTGGGTTAGGATAAGGGTTAAGGTTAGGATAAGGGTTAAGGTTTGGGTTAGGATAAGGGTTAAGGTTTGGGTTAGGATGAGGGTTAAGGTTTGGGTTAGGATAAGGGATAAGGTTTGGGTTAGGATGAGGTTAGGGTTAGGATAAGGGTTAAGGTTAGGGTTAGGATAAGGGATAAGGTTTGGGTTTGGGTTAGGGTAAGGTTTGGGTTAGGATAAGGGTTTGGGTTTGGGTAAGGTTTGGGTTAAGGTAAGGGTTAAGGTTAGGGTAAGGTTTGGGTTAGGGTAAGGGTTAAGGTTAGGGTAAGGTTTGGGTTAGGGTTAAGGTTAGGGTTAGGGTTAAGGTAAGGGTTAGGGTAAGGTTTGGGTTAGGGTAAGGTTAAGGTAAGGGTTAAGGTTAGGGTAAGGGTTAAGGTTAGGGTAAGGTTAGGGGTTTAAGGTCTCCACTGCTGCAGTCCAGCTCTCACATAGTCCTTATGAACATAGTGTTGGTCTCTGGAGTGGGAAGAAGGCTGGCGTACTCTGAACGATTGCATTTCACTCTGAGAGCCTTTGGTAAGGACTACACGACAGAGAAGGAAACAGTATTGGCATGAACATGATAACACATTATCTGTGTCGCAATTGGCACCCTATTCCCTTCATAGTGTGCACTACTTTTACAGTTGAAGTCAGAAGTATACATACACCTTAGCCAAATACATTTAAACTCAGTTTTTCACAATTCCTGACATTTAATCCTAGTAAAAATTCCCTGTCTTAGGTCAGTTAAGGTCACCACTTTATTTTAAGAATGTGAATTGTCAGAATAATAGTATCGAAAAGGATTTATTTCAACCTTCATTTATTTCATCGCATTCCAAGTGGGTAAGAAGTTTACATACACTCAATTAGTATTTGGTAACACTGCCTTTAAATTATTTAACTTGGGTCAAATGTTTCAGGTAGCCTTCCACAAGCTTCCCACAATAAGTAGGGTGAATTTTGGCCCATTCCTCTTGACAGAGCTGGTGTAACTGAGTCAGGTTTGTAGGCCTCCTTGCTCGCACACGCTTTTTCAGTTCTGCCCACACATTTTCAGGGCTTTGTGATGGCCATTCCAATACCTTGACTTTGTTGTCCTTAAGCCATTTTGCCATAACTTTGGAAGTAAGTGGGCCGAGCGACCTTTCAGGTTATGTCGATATAGGACTTGTTTTACTGTGGATATAGACATTTTTGTACCTGTTTCCTCCAGCATCTTCACAAGGTCCTTTGCTGTTGTTCTGGGATTGATTTGCACTTTTCGCACCAAAGTACGTTAATCTCTAGGAGACAGAACATGTCTCCTTCCTGAGCGGTATGACGGCTCCATGGTCCCATGGTATTTATACTTGCGTACTATTGTTTGTACAGATGAACATGGTACCTTCAGGCATTTGGAAATGGCTCCCAAGGATGAACCAGACTTGTGGAGGTCTACAATTTTTTTCTGTCTTGGCTGATTTCTGTTGATTTTCCCAAAGAGGCACTGAGTTTGAAGGTAGGCCTTGAAATACATCCACAGGTACACCTCCAAATGACTCAAATTATGTCAACTAGCCTATCAGAAGCTTCTAAAGCCATGACATAATCTTCTGGAATTTTCCAAGCTGTTTCAAGGCGCAGTCAACTTAGTGTACGTAAACTTCTGACCCACTGGAATTGTGATACAGTGAATTATAAGTGAGATAGTCTGTCTGTAAACAATTGTTGGACAAATGACTTGTGTCATGCACAAATTAGATGTCCTAACCGACTTGCCAAAACTAGTTTTTTAACAAGAAATTTGTGGAGGTGTTGAAAAACAAGTTTTAATGACTCCAACATAAGTGTATGTAAACTTCCGACTTCAACTGTGTATAGGGCTGTTGTCAGAAGCAATGCACTATATAGGGAACAGGGTGCCATTTTGGTACGAGCCAACTAATTGTCATTCATTGAAGTCCTGATACCCAACAATATCTATGAGGTGTCCTCTGGGGTCTGGTGTACTGTTTGACTGTGGGGTAAACTGTTCCTTTGTGGTCTGTGTATCCAGGGTAACGGGAGCTCAGCTTTGTCTTGGTGTGTGTGTGTGCGCGGTGTTGAATATGTGTGTGGAGGTGAATGGTCAGTCAGTGTTGATGAGTGTGTGGTGGTGGTGGGGTGAAGGGTCAATCAGTCAGTGTTGATAAGTGTGTGGTGGTGGTGGGGTGAAGGGTCAGTCAACCAGCCAAGCTCTGGGTAGGACTGATGATGTCTTAGAAGTAGCTTGCAGGACTATCTTTTCAAAGTTAATATGTGAGTGCTCTGTTGCTGTTTTCAAAGTTGCTTATGTTCAAAATGTAACAGAAACAAAATGTACTCATACTCTTTGTTGTATTAACCAATACAAAATGTGCCTAAATCACTTTAATAGCCTTCCGGGCTTGACCAGTCATCACTACCGGCCTTGACCAGTCATCACTACCGGCCTTGACCAGTCATCACTACCGGCCTTGACCAGTCATCACTACCGGCCTTGACCAGTCATCACTACCGGCCTTGACCAGTCATCACTACCGGCCTTGACCAGTCATCACTACCGGCCTTGACCAGTCATCACTACCGGCCTTGACCGGACTGGTTCCCCTTTGGAATCTATCCCACAACCCTGGCGTTGGAAGTTCCATGCTCTATCGACTGAGCTACACGGGACAGCTACCACTAGCGCTACCTCACAGTTCCACTAAGTCCATGATTTAAAGAACAAAGGGAATGCAAGACATCTGACTTCAAAAGTGCTCCTTTGACTACTAAGGTGTTTTGGCGTAAAGCCTTCATTGGTGTGCTGGCCCTGCCTTGACAGACCAGACTAGAGCTTCAAGGCTATATTCTCTGGCTGTATGTGTACATGTCTTGTTCCTTGTCCTGAGCTGTGATGCTCTGTTCCTCAGTCTTATTTAGGTCAGCCTTAATTAACAACAAGTAGGCCTAGCGAGCAAGCAGGCAGTGGAGCGAGAGCTCTCTCTCTCTCTCTCTCAATTCAATTCAATTCAAGGGCTTTATTGGCATGGGAAACATGTGTTAACATTGCCAAAGCAAGTGAGGTAGATAATATATAAAGTGAATATATAAAGTGAAAAACAATAAAAATTAACAGTAAACATTACACATACAGAAGTTTCAAAACAATAAAGACAATCCAAATGTCATATTATATATATACAGTGTTTTAACAATGTACAAATGGTTAAAGGACACAAGATAAAATAAATAAATCTCTCTCTCTCTCTCTACCCTTCTTCCCATGTCTCTCTCTCTTTTTCGCTCTACCCCTCTTCCTTTCTGTCTCTCTTTCCATCTCTCTCCTGCCTTTATTTAGTGTTTTCTCTATCTTCTTGTCCTCCTCCTTCCTGCCATCTCTAACCTCTTTTTCACCACCTCGTTTCCGCCTCTTGACTCATTCTCGTTCCCTTTCTGTTTGTTTTTACCTTCCCTTCTTCTCTCCTCTCTCTCCAGTTCTGTCTCTTACCCTTTGGTCTGTCACTTCTGGTCATCTTCCTCCTTTGCCCCCCTCTTCTGTCAGTCTCTTTTTCTCTCTGTCTCTTCCTTGTTTTTTTCTAAATCCCCCACTCCTTCTTCCCCCCTTCCCTTACACCTCCTACTTCTCCCCGGAATCCTGTGGCCACAAGACTGTGGAGTCCCCTCTCTCCCCCCTCTTCTTTCTTTCTTTCTTTCTTTCTTTCTTTCTTTCTTTCTTTCTCTCTCACTCCCTCTCCCTCTCTCCCTTCCCCCTCTGTTCCTCGCTCCTTCCTCTGGGTGTTGATTTGTGGTTAGAGTGCTGTCTAATGGATCGTTCTGTAGCAGATAGCTGAATATCAGCATCTATCTGGCTGGGGCCGATAGCCTGACAGCCCAGCACCTCCACTATATATATGGACACCCCTTCAAACTAGTGGATTCGGCTATTTCAGCCACACCTGTTGCTGACAGGTTTGGGCATACAGCCATGCAATCTCCATAGACAAACATTGACAGTAGAATTGCCTTACTGAAGAGCTCAGTGACTCAACACGGCACTGTTATAGGATGCCACCTTTCCAACAAGTTAGTTTGTAAAATTTCTGCCCTGCTAGACCTGCACCAGTCAACTGTAAGTGCTATTCTGAAGTGGACCGCCTAAAGCAACAACGGTTCAGCCACGAAGTGGTAGGCAACACAAACTTACACAAAGGGGCACTGAAGCACGTTGCGCCTAATAATCGTCTGTTCTCGGTTACAACACTCAGTATCGGCACAAGAACTGTTCATCGGGAGCTTCATGAAATGTGCTTCCATGACCGAGCAGCCGCACGCAAGCCCAAGATCACCATGCGCAATGCCAAGCATCAGCTGGAGTGGTGTAAAGCTCGCCTCCATGGGACTCTGGAGTAGTGGAAATGCGTTCTCTGGAGTGATGAATCACGCTTCACCATCTGGCAGTCTGACGGATGAATCTGGGTTTAGCGTTCTCCTGGCATCCGCCAAACCCAGATTCGTCCGATGCATTGGGGCTACCTGCCCCAATGCATAGTGCCAACTGTAAAGTTTGGTGGAGGAGGAATAATGGTCTGGGGCTGTTCTTCATGGTTTGGGCTAGGCCCCTTAGTTCCAGTGAAGGGAAAACTTAACACTACAGCATACAATGACATTCTAGATGATTCTGTGCTTCCAACTTTATGGCAACAGTTTGGGAAGGACCTTTCCTGTTTCAGCATGAAAATGCCCCCGTGCACAAAGCAAGGTCCATACAGAAATGGTTTGTCGAGATCGGTGTGGAAGAACTTGACTGGCCTGCACAGAGCCCTGACCTCAACCCCATCGAACACCTTTAGGATGAATTGGAACACCGACTGCGAGCCAGGCCTAATTGCCCAACCTCACTAATTTTCTTGTGGCTAAATGGAAGCAAGTCCCCGCAGTAATGTTCCAACATCTAGTGGAAAACCTTCCCAGAAGAGTGGAGGCTGTTTTAGAGGCAATGGTTGGACCAACTCCATGTTAATGCCCATGATTTTGGAATGAGATGTTCGACGAGCAGGTCCACATACTTTTGGTAATGTAGTGTATTTTTGACTCGCCTCAGCATTTTACAGAAGACAGACAATGTCAGGGGGTAGAGGTTAGAGCCCTGTTTTCAGTTCTTGATTGTAACACTCAGTTTGAGGGTATTAGTTTTCTCTCGTATTCTGTAGGACTTTTGAAAACAGCAACAGGCATTATTAACATGAAGTGAAAAACTATGGATCTTTTAGCTTAAATGTAAGAGGTGGATAATACATGTTCTATGATGGCTGGTGGTAATTGTATCTCTAATTCAGGCTAATGCTAATATTTAGCCCCATTTTTCATTAGCCTTGCTAAAGAAGTTAGCACTTTTTGTAATGCCTGCTTATTATCAAACTTGTTATTAGTAGGATTGCTAAGAAAGTTAGCGCTGTTAGCCCTGTTATCATTACCTTGATAAGGAAGTTAGTGAGTAGCAGCAAAGGAAAATGCTTTAATCTGTGTTTCTCTCTTTGTCTTTACAGGGGGGCGTATTGGCTGACTATTGTATCGGTTGCCTGGCGACTGAGGGTGGGTCAGGGATGCAACCTAACCAATAGAACTACTGTACTAACATGAGAGAGTGGGGAAGGTGGCCATCTTGTCTTGTCACTGCACTGTGTTGTTCCATCTCTTTTACAGCTTTTTACTCTAATGCAGTGCATTCAGAAAGTATTCAGACCCCTTGTCTTTTTCCACATTTTGTTACATTACATCGTTATTCTAAAATGTATTAAATTGTTTTTTCCCCTCATGAATCTACACACAATTCCCCATAATTACAAAGCAAAAACATTTTTTTGACATTTTTACAAATGTATAAAAAATAATCAAATTTACATAAGTATTCAGACCCTTTACTCAGTACTTTGTTGAAGCACCTTTGGCAGCCAGATCCTCTCAAGCTCTGTCAGGTTGGGAAAGGGAGGAGGATGCCTAGTCAGTTGTCCAACTAAATGTATTCAACTGAAATGTGTCTTGGGGAGCTTTGCTGCACAGCTATTTTCAGGTCTCTCCAGAGATGTTCGATCGGGTTCAAGTCCGGGCTCTAGCTGGGCCACTCAAGGACATTCAGAGACTTGGCCCAAAGCCCTGCCTTGTCTTGGCTGTGTGCTTAGGGTCATTGTCCTGTTGGAAGGTGAACCTTCACCCCAGTCTGAGGTCCTGAGTGCTCTGGAGCAGGTTTTCATCAAGGATCTCTGTACTTTGCTCTGTTCATCTTTGCCTTGATCCTGAGTAGTTTCCCAGTCCCTGCAGCTGAAAAACATCCCGCCAGCATGATGCTGCCACCACCGTGCGTCACCGTAGGGATGGCGCAAGGTTTCGTTCAGATATTACGCTTGGCATTCAGGCCAAAAGAGTTCAATCTTGGTTTCATCAGACCAGAGAATCTTGTTTCTAATGGTCTGAGAGTCCTTTAGATGCCTTTTGGCAAACTCCAAGCGGGCTGTCATGTGCCTTTTACTGAGGAGTGGCTTCTGTCTGGCAACTCCATAAAAGCCTGATTGGTGGAGTGCTGCAGAGATGGTTGTTCTTCTGGAAGATTCTGCCATCTCTACAAAGGAACTCTGGAGCTCTGTCAGAGTGACCGTTGGGTTCTTGGTCATCTCCCTGACCAAGGCCCTTCTTCCCTGATTGCTTTGCATGGATGGGCGGCCAGTTCAAGGAAGAAACAGTGGTGGTTCCAAACGTCTTCCATTTAAGAATGATGGAGGCCACTGTGTTCTTGGGGACCTTCAAAGCTGCAGAAATGTTTTGGTACCCTTCCCTAGATCTGTGCCTCAACAAAATCCTGTCACGGATTGTGATTTGGGTTATGCCCTGGCATGCACTGTCAACTGTGAGACAGGTGTGTGCCTTTCCAAATCATGTTCAATCAAATGAATTTACCACAGGTGGACTCCAGTCAAGTCGTAGCAATTTCTCAAGGATGATCAATGCAAACAGGAGCTCAATTTAGAGTCTCATAACAAAAGGTCCGAATACTTATTTAAACAAGGTATTTTTTTGATTTATTTTTTTTGAATATATTTGCAACAAACCTGTTTTCGCTTTCTCATTATAGGGTATTGTGTGTAGAAGGCATGGTATATTGTTTCCTCAGGGCCGTCCCCTTAGGTGTTGCACCTTTTTGTTACTGCCCAGCATTACACCTATTTCAACTAGCCTAATGGCTTGGTGATTTGTTGACTAGTTGAATCAGGTGTGTTATCGCTGAGCTTGAACAAAAGGTTAAGACTTGAACTTTGTCAGCGTTTCCACTTGTTCCTAGGGATACCTTGCTGTAGATTTCTGTCTGGTTTCAGTATTGGGCCTCTATCTCTATGCTTCAATGGGCTTATACCTCCAAATACTATTTTGCTGTATCAAACACCGGCTTTAACTTTACAGTGGCTTACTTTCAATTCAGTGCCATCTGGTCTTCTCTATGTTGCTTCCCCAGTGGTGATGTTTAGAAACCTGTTTAAATAGCTGTTGTCATTAATATTGTAAAGAGCGTACTTGTCGGCTTTATCTCTCGCAGTGTCTTACATCGGCTCTTGTCAAGGTCTGCTATGGCAGGCATGCCACAATGGGAATATAAGGTCATTAGGGTCTCTATCACTCTGGCTTGTTCACACTGTTGTGGGTTGAATGCAGGTTCCATTTTGAAAGGATTGACCTTGGCTAAGGTGAGATCCAACAACATTGACCTTCTGAACAATCTCCTTTCCCCACTCTCCTCCTCCCTGAGGTTCCCTCCATTTGTTATGTCATGTTGCCACGACAATCAATCACGATGACTGTTGCTGAATCAGTCTGCTGCTCTCCTGCCATATTCTTCATATCTATACTATACTGAACGGAAATATAAACGCAACATGCAACATTTACAAAGATTTTACTGAGTTACAATTCGTATAAGGAAATCAGTCAATTGAAATGAATTCATTAGGGTAATCTATGGATTTCACATGACTGGGAATACAGATATGCATATTTTGGTCACAGACACCTTAAAATAAAAGTAGGGGCGTGAATCAGAAAACCAGTCTGTATTTGGTGTGACCACCATTTGCCTCATGCAGTGTGACACGCCTCCTTCACATACAGTTGACCAGGCTGTTGATTGTGGCCAGTGGAATGTTGTCCCACTCCTCTTCAATGGCCGTTTGAAGTTGCTGGATGTTATCGGGAACTGGAACATGCTGTCGTACACATCGATCCAGAGCATCCCAAACATGCTCAATGGGTGACATGACTTGTGAGTATGTAGGCCATGGAAGAACTGGGACATTTTCAGCTTCCAGGAATTGTGTACAGATACTTTCGACATGGGGGCTGTGCATTATCATGCAGAAACATGAGGTGATGGCGGCGAATGAATGGCACGACAATGGGCCTCAGGATCTCATCACGATATCTCTGTGATTTGAAATTGCCATTGATCAAATGCAATTGTGTTCGTTTTCTGTAGCTACTGACCTTCAGCCACACTGTTGACATTAGCAAATCCCTCAACCACACAATGTCATACACGTGTCTTGCCGTTGTGTGGCCGGTTGGACGTACTGCCAAATTCTCTAAGACGATGTTGGAGGCGGCTTATGGTAGAATGTAATGTTAATTTCTCTTTGGCAATAGCTCTGTTGGACATTCCTGCTGTCAGCATACCAATTGCATGTTCCTTCAAAACTTGAGAAATTTGTGGAATTGAGTTGTGTAACAAAACTGCATTTTTGAGTGGCCTTTTATTGTCCACAGCGCAAGGTGCACCCATGTAATGATTATGCTGTTTAATCAGCTTCTTGATATGCCACACCTGTCAGATGGATGGATTATCTTGGCAAAGGAGAAATGCTCATTAACAGTTATGTACTGTAAACAAATTTGTGCTCAACATTTTAGAGAAATTATATTTTTTGTGTGTATGGAATATTTCTGGGATCTTTAATTTTATTTCTATAAAACATGGGACCAACACTTCACATGTTGCATTTATATTTTTGTTCAGTGTATTTTGTGCAATAAATCAGACTTGTTACTTGATATTTTTTTTCTTCTAAGGTGGTTTAATGAATTAAAAGCTTGTTTGTTTCAAGTACCAGCATGTCAGGTGGGTGGAGTTTGTACTTTTGGGACTAATCAATGTTAGCCTATTGCATTTCTTTTGTAAATCCAACATGGTGGGTTTGTTTTTATTTTTTCGAGTGATGAGCACCCTATTAAAAAGTGTTGTCAAGGGTGTGAGCTGTTACTATAGGTGTTATGCCACAAATAAAAGTATCCAAAGCACCACTCTACCAATTTTCTATTTTTACAGAGCTCTACCGAGCTTTCACTCCTACAGCTTTCATTCAGACATTATTTTGGAAGCATGACACGCTCTACTCTCTCTGCGAGTGGCGATGGATGCAGCTAATGTTGACTTTTTGAGTGGCAGTCTTCTCTTCAACGTGTTTTTCCACTAGAGCTGAGCAGTGTCAAGAGGAGAACGGGATGGAGGGATGAAAAGGGAGAAGATTGACTGAGATGAAATACTGTATAGCTGCTTTCCTGTCTGTCTCGATGCGAAAGGCAGACATATTTAACTCCTCAGTCAGTCTCATGCAGCCTCAAGTGCACCCAGCTGGTTAGTGTACTAAACAATAGTATCAGGGTATATGTACTGACAAGGGAAGGTAAACACAAAGCCCATGGTGTTAAAACAGTGTGTGCGTTGATTGTACTTTGTGTGCCTAGCCTGCTAATACTAGTTCAGTCATTATGAGCAAGATGGCGCCGACAGAGATGGTCGCCTCGCTTCGAGTCTTTAGGAAACTATGCAGTATTTTTTTAATGTATTATTTATTACATTGTTACCCCACGAAGTCTTATTACCCCAAGAAATCTTAAGTCTTATTACATAGAGCCGGGAAGAACTATTGAATATAAGAGCGACGTCAACTTACCAACATTACGACCAGGAATACGACTTTCCCAAAGCGGATCCTCTGTTTGGACCACCACCCAGGACAATGGATCTAATCCCAGAAGCTGACCCAAAACAACGGCGCCACAGAAGGGGCAGACGGAGTGGTCTCCTGGTCAGGCTCCGTAGATGTGCCCATCGCCTACCGCTCCCGAGTATACTACTTGCCAATGTCCAGTCTCTTGACAACAAGGTAGACGAAATTCGAGCAAAGGGCTGCCTTCCAGAAAGACATCAGAGATTGTAACATCCTCTGTTTCACGGAAACATGGCTCTCTCGGGATATGTTGTTGTAATCGGTTCAGACACCGGGCTTCTCCATGCATTGATCCGACAGAGATAATCACCTCTTTCGGAAGAGGAAGAGCGTGGGTGTATGCTTGATGATTAACGACTCATGATGTTATCATAACAACATACAGGAACTCAAGTCCTTCTGCTCACCCGACCTAGAATTCGAGCCACTGCCTGTTAACACTGCTACCATCCAGAAGGCGGGTTAGTACAGGTGCAACGAAGCTGGGACCGAGAGAATGAAAACAGCTTCTATCTCAAGGACATGCAAAACAGCAATCACTAACTCAGAGAGGCTGCTGCCTACACTGAGACCTGATCACTGGCCACTTTAATAAATTGACCACGAGTCACTTTAAACAATGCCACTTTAATAATGTTTACATATCTTACATTACTCATATCATATGTATATACTGTATTTTATACCATCTATTGCACCTTGCCTATGCCGCTCGGCCATCGCTCATCCATATATTTACAATGGGGAAAAAAAGTATTTAGTCAGCCACCAATTGTGCAAGTTCTCCCACTTAAAAAGATGAGCGAGGCCTGTAATTTTCATCATAGGTACACTTCAACTATGACAGACAAAATGAGAGAAAAAAAATCCAGAAAATCACATTGTAGGATTTTTTATGAATTTATTTGCAAATTTATGGTGGAAAATAAGTATTTGGTCACCTACAAACAAGCAAGATTTCTGGCTCTCACAGACCTGTAACTTCTTCTTTAAGAGGCTCCTCTGTCCTCCACTCGTTACCTGTATTAATGGCACCTGTTTGAACTTGTTATCAGTATAAATGACACCTGTCCACAACCTCAAACAGTCACACTCCAAACTCCACTATGGCCAAGACCAAAGAGCTGTCAAAGGACACCAGAAACAAAATTGTAGACCTGCGCCAGGCTGGGAAGAATGAATCTACAATAGGTAAGCAGCTTGGTTTGAAGAAATCAACTGTGGGAGCAATTATTAGGAAATGGAAGACATACAAGACCACTGATAATCTCCCTCGATCTGGGGCTCCACGCAAGATCTCACCCCGTGGGGTCAAAATGATCACAAGAACGGTGAGCAAAAATCCCAGAACCACACGGGGGGACCTAGTGAATGACCTGCAGAGAGCTGGGACCAAAGTAACAAAGCCTACCATCAGTAACACACTACGCCGCCAGGGACTCAAATCCTGCAGTGCCAGACGTGTCCATACCTACTGTGAAGCATGGGGGTGGAAACATCATGCTTTGGGGCTGTTTTTCTGCAAAGGGACCAGGACGACTGATCCGTGTAAAGGAAAGAATGAATGGGGCCATGTATCGTGAGATTTTGAGTGAAAACCTCCTTCCATCAGCAAGGGCATTGAAGATGAAACGTGGCTGGGTCTTTCAGCATGACAATGATCCCAAACACACCGCCCGGGCAGCGAAGGAGTGGCTTCGTAAGAAGCATTTCAAGGTCCAGGAGTGGCCTAGCCAGTCTCCAGATCTCAACCCCATAGAAAATCTTTGGAGGGAGTTGAAAGTCTGTGTTGCCCAGCATCAGCCCCAAAACATCACTGCTCTAGAGGAGATCTGCATGGAGGAATGGGCCAAAATACCAGCAACAGTGTGTGAAAACGTTTGACCTCTGTCATTGCCAACAAAGGGTATATAACAAAGTATTGAGAAACTTTTGTTATTGACCAAATACTTTTTCTACCATAATTTGCAAATAAATTCATTAAAAATCCTACAATGTGATTTTCTGGATGTTTTTTCTCTCATTTTGTCTGTCATAGTTGAAGTGTACCTATGATGAAAATTACAGGCCTCTCTCATCTTTTTAAGTGGGAGAACTTGCACAATTGGTGGCTGACTAAATACTTTTTTGCCCCACAGTATATGTACATATTCTAATTCCATCCCTTTAGATTTGTGTGTATTAGGTAGTTTTTAGGGAATTGTTAGATTACTTGTTACATATTACTGCACTGTCAGAACTAGAAGTACAAGCATTTCGCTACACTCGCATTAACATCTGCTAACCATGTGTATGTGACCAATAAGATTTGAGTTGATTTAATTTGACACTGCGTTGTAAATAGTTTAGGGGCAGAGCTACACTGGGTCTTGTTTAGTTGATTGCCCTTGGTGGCCTGGCATTGCCCTTGGTGGCCTGGCATTGCCCTGGGTGGCCTGGCATTGCCCTGGGTGACCTGGCATTACCCTGGGTGGCCTGGCATTACCCTTGGTGGCCTGGCAGGCAGCTCTCTCTCATCCATCAGCCCGGCCCACATGCTGGCAAGGTGCTGGGCCTAATTTATCTGTGCCCCAGGCCCTGGCACTCAGTGTAGTGCACGACCTTTGACCTGAGCCCTGTCTGAAGGTAGTGCACTACATAAGGACTAGGTTGCCATTTGGGAAGCAGAAGGGTTGTCTAAAAGCAACAACAAAAAAACAAGGGGGTTAGGGCCCGACACCGTTCTGCTGTGTAGAATCCTCCCAGACATACACCGTGGGCTGGGTTTAGAATAGCACCGCTGCCTGCTTGTAAATCCATCATTTTCAGTTTCTTCAAAACACGCACATACACTCTTAAGACCAGTCGACCGTACACACACACACATACACACACACACACACACACAGCGATAAACCATCATCACTATCCCATCTTTTTTTACCGCTCTGTTTTTTTTAACCTTGCTGTCAGGCCCTAGTGTCAATTCCAGAGCAGACACCCCAGATGTGTTCACACAGATTGGGGATAAGAGGAGAGAGAAAATAGCATGGCTTCCTGTGGCCAACGGGGAATGGGAGGGGAGGGAGGGAGAGAAGGGGAGGGAAGCTTAAATGAATACTTGTCCTCAAACTCTGAATGTCAAATATTTTTTCTCCCCATCCTACTTTAATTATCCATCACTTCATCTCTATATATACATTTTCCCTCTCTCTCCGCTGTTCAACTTCTCCCCTTCTTCTCTCTCTCCCTCCTTTCTTTTGCTCTCCCACTCCCACTCTGTTAAGAGTCTGGTATGTCCTCAATCAGTCATTATTAAAGACACTGCATCTCAGCGCTAGACGCGTCACTACAGACCCTGGTTTGAATCCAGGCTGTATCACAACCGGCCGTGATTGGGAGTCTCATATGGCGGCGCACAATCGGCCCAGCGTGGAATTTTGTTCTTAACTGACTTGCCTACTTAAATTGATGTTAAATTTAAAAAATGTAAAATTGTCCTGAGCCTGCTTCACACGTAGACATGGACACGTACACAGACATGCACATTCCCTGTCCCAATCATCTGAGGACCTAGTCGTCTGACGCAAACAAGGCAGCCAGAGGAGATACTGTTGTTGACGAGGTCGGAACCATGGGAGCATGGGGTGGCTTAATGTGAGATAGCACTGACAACCACAGGGTGAATGACACCACCAGCTTGGAACCACCAGATTGAAATTGTTCCGAGTTAATTTACTGTTTTTTTTCTGCTAGTGCTCTTTCCCATAATAGGTTTGCTCTTGTCAAATTGGCAGTTGAATGCATTTAGTCTTACTGAAACAGGGGAAGAGATGGGCCTGTGTGTTAATGTCTGTTAGTCATCACTCTCTGATGTCTCCTCATGTTTAAACCATGCAGAGCCTTGTGCTGTGTGTGTGTCTGTCTGTCTCTTTCTCACTCCCATCTCTCTCTCTCTCTCTCTCTCTCTCTCTCTCTCTCTCTCTCTCTCTCTCTCTCTCAATTTTTCAATTCAATTCAATTCAAGGGCTTTATTGGCATGGGAAACATGTGTTAACATTGCCAAAGCAAGTGAGGTAGATAATATATAAAGTGAATATATAAAGTGAAATAAACAATACAAATTAACAGTAAACATTACACATACAGAAGTTTCAAAACAATAAAGACATTACAAATGTCATATTATATATATATATATATACAGTGTTTTAACAATGTACAAATGGTAAAGGACACAAGATAAAATAAATAAGCATAAATATGGGTTGTATTTACAATGGTGTGTCTTCTTCACTGGTTGCCCTTTTCTCGTGGCAACAGGTCACAAATCTTGCTGCTGTGATGGCACACTGGAATTTCACCCAGTAGATATGGGAGTTTTTCAAAATTGGATTTGTTTTCAAATTCTTTGCGGATCTGTGTAATCTGAGGGCTCTCTCTCCTTAGCCTTATTCTGAAATTGATTAAATCATTATTTTTTTCTCATCAATCTACACATTTGCAAATAAATTAAAAACTGAAATATCACATTTACATAAGTATTCAAAACCTTTACTCAGTACTTTGTTGAAGCAACTTTGGCAGCGATTACAGCCTCGAGCCTTCTTGGGTATGATGCTACAAGCTTGGCACACCTGAATTTGGGGAGTTTTTCCTCTGCAGATCCTCTCAAGCTCTGTCAGGTTGCATGGGGAGTGTCACTGCACAACTATTTTCAGGTCTCTTCGATCAAGTCCGGGCTCTGGCTGGGCCACTCAAGAACATTCAGAGACTGGTCCCGAAGCCACTCTTGCTTTATCTTGCCTGTGTGCGTAGGGTCGTTATCCTGTTGGAAGGTGAACCTTCGCCCCAGTCTGAGGTCCTGAGCGCTCTGCAGCAGGTTTTCATCAAGGATCTCTCTGTACTTTGTTCCGTTCATCTTTCCTTAGATCTTGACTAGTCTCCCAGTCCGTGCTGCTGAAAAACATCCCCACAGCATGATGCTGCCACCCCCATGCTTCACCGTAGGGATGGCACCAGGTTTCCTCCAGAATTGAGGCATTCAGGCCAAAGAGTCCAATCTTGGTTTCATCAGACCAGAGAATCTTGTTTCTAATGTTCTGGAGTCCTTTAGTTGCCTTTTGGAAAACTCCAAGCGGGCTGTCATGTGCCTTTTACTTAGGAGTGGCTTCCGTCTGGCAACTCTACCATAAAGGCCTGATTTGGTGGAGTGCTGCAGAGATGGTTGTCCTGGAAGGTTCTCCCATCTCCACAGAGTAACTCTGGAGCTCTGTCAGAGTGACCATCGGGTTCTTGGTCACCTGCCTGACCAAGGCTCTTCTCCCCCGATTGCTCAGTTTACCCAGGCGACCAGCTCTAGGAAGAGTCTTGGTGGTTCCAAATTTCTTACTTTTAAGAATGATGGAGGCCACTGTGTTCTTGGGGACCTTCAATGCTGCAGAATTGTTTTGTACCCTTCCCCAGATCTGTGCCTCAACACAATCCTGTCTCGGAGCTCTATGGACAGTTCCTTCGACCTCATGGCTTGGTTTTGTCTCTGACATGCACTTTCAACTGTGGGACCTTATATAGACGGGTGTGTGCCTTTCCAAATCATGTTCAATCAATTGAATTTACCACAGGTGGACTCCAATCAAGTTGTAGAAACATCTCAAGGATGATCAATGCAAACAGGATGCACCTTGCTCAATTTTGAGTTTCATAGCAAAGTTAAGTGAAGAAGGTATTTTTTGAATTTTTTAAAATAAATTTGCCAACATTGCCAAAAACCTGTTCGCTTTGTCGTTGTGGGGTATTGTGTGTAGATTGATGTGAAAAAAATATAATCTAATCCATTTTAGAATAAGGCTGTAACGTATCAAAATGTGGAAAAAGTCAAGGGGTCTGAATACTTTCAGAAAGCATTGTTTGTGTGTGGGAAGCAGGCTTAGGCCAAGGCTTTGATGACTTTGCAATTCTCATCTCCCAAGTTGAAAATGAACAATCTTCTATATAAAGGGCTGCTTCTCCGCTCAAAGGTTCAACTGCTTCTTAATTTGTAGCTTTGTATGCTTTTTATAAATCTAGGATGGAGACTGTAACATTTCTCCCATTTTATTTTGTGTATACATATTATTCATTTTCTCGTTCTCTTTGGATTTCTTATGCTTGCCCATAACCTCACCAATGTTGGACGTACTTGGCCGG
Source organism: Oncorhynchus clarkii lewisi (assembly GCF_045791955.1). Taxonomy (NCBI): domain Eukaryota; kingdom Metazoa; phylum Chordata; class Actinopteri; order Salmoniformes; family Salmonidae; genus Oncorhynchus; species Oncorhynchus clarkii. The sequence goes on along the minus strand of NC_092147.1, from coordinate 12,662,956 downwards.
TTGGACGTACTGCAAAATTCTCTAAAACGGTAGAGGAATGGTAGAGAAATTATCATTCAATTATCTTTAACAGCTCTGGTGGACATTCTTGCAGGTCAACATGCCAATTGCACACACCCTCAAATCTTGAGACATCTGTGGCATTGTGTTCGGTGGCAAAACTGCACATTTTAGAGTGGCCTTTTATTGTCCCCAGCAGAAGATGCACCTGTGTAATGACCATACAGTTTAATCAGCTTCTTGATGTGCCACACCTGTCCGGTGGATGGCAAAGGTACATTTGTGCACAACATTTTAGAGGAATAAGATTTTTTTTCAAATGGAACATTTTCTGGGATCTTTCATTTCAGCTCATGAAACAAGGGACCAACACTTTACATGTTGTGTTTATATTTTTGTTCAGTAGTGTTGCTGTTGCTAATGCTCTGAAAGGCCCAGTGCAGTCAAAAGTGCATATTTCCACACTATGAGGTTGGAATAATACTGTGAAAATGATAATGATGATGATGCACTTTCAGAGTAAGAACTATTTGAAAATGTCACCTAAAAATTCAGCCTGGTTTATTGGGATGAAGTTTTGGCCTGCCTGGTCAAATCATGAGAAAGAGTTCCAAACCTCTCTTCCAGTAACTGCTAGTTTTCAGTTTTCTCCAGTACAGAGCCCTGTATAGAATAAATGGCCGTATACATTATTACCAAATTATTCCCGCGCTGTTCTCAATGTCAAAGGCTATTTATGCTAGTTTGCTTGTATTAAGTCAACATTTAGATTTTAACCTCTTGAAGCTAGGGGGCAGTATTTTTATGTTTGGAAAAATAACATTCCCAAAGTAAACGGCCTATTTCTCAGGACCAGATGCTAGAATATGCATATAATTGACAGATTAGGATAGAAAACAATCTAAAGTTTCCAAAACTGTCAAAATATCGTCTGTGAGTATAACAGAACTGATATTGCAGGCGAAACCCTGAGAAAAATCAAACCAGGAAGTGGCTTCTATTTTGAAAACTCCATGTTCCATAGCCTCCCATTGCTCCATTTAAAGGGATATCAACCAGATTCCTTTTCCTATCGCTTCCTCATGGTGTCAACAGTCTTCAGACATAGTTTCAGGCTTTTATTTTGAAGAATGAGCGTGAATGACCACATTGTGTAAGTGGATAGGTGGGGGCTCTCAGAGTGAATTGTGCGCAAAAGAGAAAGGCGACCATTGTTACTCCCGGTCCTAGTGAAAAGCCAACTGTCCCGGTTGATATATTATCAAATAGATATTTGAAAAACACCCTGAGGATTGATTATAAAAACCTCTGACATGTTTCTGTGGACATTATGGATATAATTTTGAATTTTTGTCTGCGTTGTCGTGACCGCTCTTTCCGGTGGACTCCTGGGCATAATGCACCAAACTAACGGAGGTATTTGGATATAAAAAATATCTTTATGGAACAAAAGGAACATTTGTTGTCTAACTGGGAGTCTCGTGAGTGAAAACATCCGAAGATCATCAAAGGTAAACGATTAATTTGATTGCTTTTCTGATTTTTGTGACCAAGTTACCTGATGCTAAGTGTACTTATTGTTTGAGTTGAGCGATCGATAAACTTACACAAACACTTGTATTGCTTTCGCTGTAAAGCATAATTTCAAAATCTGAGACGACAGGTGGATTAACAAAAGGATAAGCTGTGTTTTGCAATATTGCACTTGTGATTTCATGAATATTAATATTTTCTAGTAATATTATTTGACTGTGACGCTATGCTATTCAGCGTTGCTGATGACAATTATCCCGGATCCGGTATGGGTGGTTCAGAGATGAACTATTTTAACCTATATAAGTCATCGCTATATATTCTATTTACTTTGTCCTTGTCCTTGAATATGCTGTTTATTTCTCCTGGGGAGAGGATGTTTTGATATTGAGTTATATTTATTCTGGAGAGATGATGACTTGTCCTGCTATGTATGCAGGCCAGAGGCAGTGTAATGGAGTTTTCAAGCAGCCCGTTGGTCTGTGGATGGGTATTCTGCATCACTGTTCCACTCAATGACTAGCTAATTGAAGTGCAGAGACGACAAAGCAGCGATCACTAAGTTCCTGAAATGACTTAACCTAGCAATATTTTCTGAAAGGGATTTGTTTCTACGAGTTGTCGAGGACAGTTTAGGAAAACACAAACAAACATTTATTTGGGGCAATTTCGACTGTCTTTCTGCATGTGTTTTATTTGATAAACATTTTCTTATTTTTTTTGTATTTGACCCCTTTTTTCTCTCAAATTTCGTGATATTCAATTACGGTCTTGTCTCAACGCTGCAACTCCCCAACGTGCTCGAGAGAGGCAAAGCTCGAGTAATGCGTCCTCCGAAACATGACCTGCCAAACCTTGCATCTTAACACCCGCCCACTTAACCCGGAAGCCAGCCGCACAAATGTGCCGAAGGAAACACAGCTCAACTGATGAGTGAGGTCAGCCTGCAGGTGCCCGGCCCGCCACAAGGAGTCGCTAGAGCACAATGAGCCAAGTAAAGCCCCCCCGACCAAAGCCTGCCCTAACCCGGACGACGCTGGGCCAATTGTGTGCCGTCCTATGGGACTCCTGGTCACTGCCAGTTGTGACACAGCCTGGGATCAAACCCGGGTGCAGTGCAGTGCCTTAGACCGCTGCGCCACTCGGGAGACCGATTAAACAGTTTCCTGATTGAAAGCGGGATGATATGCTGTGCGTGTGCGTGCGTACAGGTGTCTGAGATGCTGCTGCAGACAGTGTTTGTAAACTGGTAATTGAAATTTGACTGATATCAGATGATGTAGAAATAAATGTGTTTTGATGTAGGAGTCATTGGGAGGGTCAGATGATGTTTGAGTTGTTGGGAGGGTCAGATGATGTGTTTGATGTAGGAGTCATTGGGAGGGTCAGATGATGTTTGAGTTGTTGGGAGGGTCAGATGATGTTTGAGTTGTTGGGAGGGTCAGATGATGTGTTTGATGTAGGAGTCATTGGGAGGGTCAGATGATGTTTGAGTTGTTGGGAGGGTCAGATGATGTTTGAGTTGTTGGGAGGGTCAGATGATGTGTTTGATGTAGGAGTCATTGAGACGGTTGTTTAGTATATTTCTTCTCCTAAACCGTCAGTCAACTCTTGATGTCTGTCTGTTTGACAGTGAGTGAGCGGCGTCACGTTGGATTTGTGACACCAGTTTGTCAGACAGGTGGTATGAGGAGAATAGCAATATCTCTCTGTGTGTGTGTGTGTGTGTGTGTGTGTGTGTTCCAGTGGGCGGACTGGGCTGCCAAATCGTGAAGTGACTCAATAAGCCATCATAATGTGCTAAACAGACGGTAATGAAACGCTTGCTCTCGCACCCCACAGCTAGCACACAACACACACCAGTCCCTCTACTCTTGATTAATGAACCACGTCTGTTAAATGGTGCCCACATACACACACAGCTCCTGCTCTGCCAGCTAGAGCAGTGGTGCAGAGCAGCCTCAATCACCACCAGTTTGTCGTGTCATTCCCCCCTTCCTCCCCTCAACCCCCATTGTCTTTACTGCAGCGATAGCTCCCTCCTCTCTGCCTCTCACTTTCTCTAACACAGACACACACAAACTATTATACACATGCAAGTTTACACACATGTAATAAAGGGATGGATCAATGATTACAGCCTCACACAGGCACACAAACTGACGCACACGAAATCCAATCAGCCCTACCACATGCTTGAGAGAGGTAAAGACAAGTGGCGAGGGCAAGATAGAGGGAAATATAATGATTCTCTATGGAGCAAGTGGGATAGATAAGACTAGTTGTCTCTTCTATGGTTTCTCATAGTGTGGAGAGGGAGAGAGAGGGGTAGAGGGATGCTGAGGCATGTGAGTGTGGTGCACTCCGCACAGGAGCTGGATTGCAAGCAGTCGCTCTCCTCCTCCCTTCTCTCTCCTTTCTACGTGTGTTCTCTGTAGATTCTCACCCTATTTCAGTTTGCCTGCTCAGCCTTGCTCAAGGCAGCGCTGCCAACCAACACCACGAGGTTGACAACCGACAAACACACACAAACACACACTGGCGCATGGGGATGTTAACCTCAGGATTGCTGGGTGAAGAGTGAAGCATGGACCATGCTGCCAGGTCAGTGTGTATCTTTAATAAGCTTGTTTGGCTTTCTAGTCTGGGCAGGCAGGGAATCAGGAGGTGTGTGTGTGTCAGAGTGTGTGTGTTGCTGTTCTTGCCACTCTCATGTGAAGACATCCCTTTATTTTTAGTTGTTTGTTTCTAGTTTGTGTGTGTTTGTGTGTGTGTGTCCTCAGTGTCCTCTAACGGGAGTGTTTGCCGGCCGCTGTGCAGTAACACAGGGGGACGAGGGAGTTAAGAGCGAGGGGCCAGTGGGTTGACGTGTGTGTAGACTGCAATATGGAGACATTGAGCCCACTTTGTCACCAATGCATCCACTCAGAAGATAGCCAAGAGTCACCCACACCAATGTAGAGTCTGTCTGTCCACTTCAGACTGCTCTGATGAGACGTCGGCAGCCTTTCATCTCTGTCCCTCTATTCATGTTTTACTCTCCTTTTATGTCCATCTCTTTTTTTCCTCTCATTTGATCTATTCCCTCTCTCTCCCTCTATTCCTCCCCCTTTCTCTCTCTCTCTCGCTCCCCATTTCTTCCTCCCTCTCTATCTTCTACTCCTCTCCCTGTGCAAGGACCATTCTGTAGAAACAGGTGTTGAGGAGTGGAGGAACTCTCAGATAAACACTTGTCCTTACTGTGGTGTTTCACCTCAGCTAAACCAGGCAATTATCTCTCTCACACATACAGTACATACACAATCTTCTAGTGTGTGTGTGTGTGTGTGTGTGTGTGTGTGTGTGTGTGTGTGTGTGTGTGTGTGTGTGTGTGTGTGCGTGTGTGTGTGTGTGTGTGTATGGTAGAGATCATTTAGTTTATCCTTGTCTAATATATATATTTTTATATCCTTTATTTTTTACGGGGTGGATCAGCTTTAATATTGCAGATAGACTGTGCCTTCTCCCAATGTAATTGTCTATATCATTTCCAATCCCCCATTTGTTTGTAATATATTTTCCTATTATCCCTGTCTACAATTAATTCTAACCAATGAGGGTCAGAGCAGAGGCAGCCACTTGTTAATTCTTCCAATTACATCCCAAGTGAATGCAATGACATGGAAGTTCTCTCGATCAGTGCTTTAAAAGGAGACGGTAGATGTCTGACTCTGATAGGAGAAACAGTCTAGCTTTGTGTTTGTGGGACAATGTATATGTGTGCATGGCAGCCTCTTTGTGCGCTCCACCCTTGTGTCTGTGTACTGTACGTGCCAGCTCATCTGTGTGCTTGTGTCTTTGTACAATGTGTGTGTGTGTGTGTGTATGTGCCAGCTTATCTCTGTGTGCCTGCCTCTCTCTCTCTCTCTGTGTGTTTGTCTGCCCCTGCCCTCCCCCTGTCGTTGAGTCCCCTACACCTGTGTGCCCTGGTGAATGTAAATCAGTACTCTCATGGGAAGGTTTATGTGGTAAATGATGATAGCAGTATGCTGCTGCTCACTGGGCACAGTGGACTTGTCTTCCCCATGTTGGTGCTGCACCACCACTCATTCATCTTAGAGGGAGCATGGAGACACACACATTTATCGTCTTGGAGGAAGCATGGACACACGCACAAACACACACAGAGAGAGACACTCACACGCACATATTAATCTTGGATGAAGCCAATTAGCTCAGTTGGTTGGGTGTGTGGTGCCTAGTTGGAACAAAATCCTGCAGTACCTGCAGTCTTCCTCTCTCTGCGTCTCCATGTCTCCCTGTTAGATAAGCAGAATGATTACTGTATTCAGTAATTGGTCAGAAGTGTCTGGGAATGACTTCAGATGATTCCTGCTAATTGTCACGCAAAATCCCTGAAACTGTCTAGTTGTGCTTTACCAGAGAGCTTAATTTACTTTCACCATGCGTAGCCCTCTCTTAACTCAAGCATCAGTTCCTAGAAAACAGCCGTGATGCTTTAGGGAAAGCTCTGAATAGAAAGTAGCATTTACTCGTCTCTGTTGGAGCTGGATGGTACTGGATGGAGCTACAATGGAGGACAGTGAGGACCACACCGCAGCATGCTACTCTGCTTCTTCAAGTTTAACTGCACTGTTCACTGGGAGTTCCCTGAGAGGGCATCCGTCTCGTCTACTGTGGGCTATGCTAATGGGGGCGTAGAATGTCTTGGTCATTAAGACTAGTGTTTCTCAACTCGCGTCATATTGTAGGCTCGTTCTGAGGTTACACATTTTTATTCCAGTAACATGCAACATCACAAGCAAAGGAAACCCGGCACACTGCTGAAAAGAAGATACCGGCTGAAAAGGAGATACCGGCTGAAAAGGAGATACCGGCTGAAAAGGAGATACCGGCTGAAAAGGAGAAAAGGAGATACCGGCTGAAAAGGAGAAAAGGAGATACCGGCTGAAAAGGAGAAAAGGAGATACCGGCTGAAAAGGAGATACCGGCTGAAAAGGAGAAAAGGAGATACCGGCTGAAAAGGAGATACCGGCTGAAAAGGAGATACCGGCTGAAAAGGAGATACCGGCTGAAAAGGAGAAAAGGAGATACCGGCTGAAAAGGAGATACCGGCTGAAAAGGAGATACCGGCTGAAAAGGAGATACCGGCTGAAAAGGAGAAAAGGAGATACCGGCTGAAAAGGAGAAAAGGAGATACCGGCTGAAAAGGAGAAAAGGAGATACCGGCTGAAAAGGAGATACCGGCTGAAAAGGAGAAAAGGAGATACCGGCTGAAAAGGAGATACTGGCAAGATCAGTGTGCATGTTTTCATTTTCTCTTAAGATATCATCAAATTATTCCCACGCACCTGCAACAATCAGACTCCGATGTGAACAATGTCAAAAGTACAGAAAAAAGGAACACGTAATTCATAAGAGACTCTACACAGTGAACTCTATTACCCACATAGAGAGCAGAGACTTTGTTATGGGCAGAAACATGGGCTGTAGCCATGCAGAGTTGGTTGTCATGTTTTAATGAGCTTTCATAGTGAGATGTGCTCCCTTTCCTCCCACATTAATATGATGCTACGCTAACATAGCACACAGCTACATCCCGCTCCAGGTAGCCTATTCCTAATTAGACACCCTGCTAGTTATCATGATGATGTAGTAATAGCCAGCATGGTTTCTGAATGGGAATTTATTTTAGGGGATAGAAGCTTTGTAGTCAACAGTTGGAACTGGTGTGTGTGTGTTTGGAGGGACACACTGCAGGAGAGGACACATCCACTCTGTGTGTATGTGAGTTGAGCAATGTTTGTGTGTTCATCCACTTCCGCCAACACCAAATGTAATATTTAATGTCTAGGGGAAACGTGTGTGTGTTTGTGTTTGTGTGTGTGTGTGTGTGTGTGTGTGTGTGTGTGTGTGTGTCGATCTGGTGTTGTGGGTGTTTTAAGTGTTTGCTTGCGTGCATGTCCAGCTAATCAGATTGTCCTTATAACTCGACGAAATCCAATTCCACTGACAAATGCTGAGTTATCACAAACTACAACTGTGAGTCTGTCCTGATTTAGCAGCCCTGTTTCCATGTGCAACACAAAATGGATTCTCACCTTCCCTTAACATAATGCAATCAGTGTGTGCATCCTGCTTGTTCTAAAGCCCTGATGGGTTAGTAATGGAAGAAGCTTTTCCCACTGTCTTTTTTGTTTAGTTTTTTTAACCTTTATTTAACTCGGCAAGTCAGTTAAGAACAAATTCTTATTTGCAATGAAGGCCTACCCCGGCCAAACCCCTAACCTGGACAACGCTGGGCCAATTGTGCGCCACCCTATGGGACTCCCAATCACGGCCGGTTGTGATACAGCCTGGAATCGAACCAGGGCCTGTAGTGACACCTCTAGCACTGAGATGCGGTGCCTTAGACCGCTGCACCACTTGGGAGTTATCACTGGACTGGAATTAAAACAACGCGCCAGTTAAATTCTACTGAATTCTATAAATGGCCCTATAGACCGATAAGCATGACCGGTCAAATTTATTTTCAGCAGGTAACCTGTTAACGGTTAACCGTTAACATCCCTAACTGACACCCCATCACACACACACACTTTCACACTCACCACGTACGCTCCTGCAACAGCTCAGTCTTATCTGTCACTTTACCCCTACCTAAATGTACATAGCAAACTGAATTACCTCGTACCCCTGCACATTAACTCAGTACTGGTACTCCCTGTATGTAGCCATGTTATTACCTGGTACTCCCTGTATGTAGCCATGGTATTACCTGGTACTGTCTGTATATAGCCATGTTATTACCTGGTACTCCCTGTATATAACCATGTTATTACCTGGTACTCCCTGTATGTAGCCATGTTATTACCTCGTACTCCCTGTATGTAGCCATGGTATTACCTGGTACTCCCTGTATATAGCCATGTTATTACCTGGTACTCCCTGTATATAGCCATGTTATTACCTGGTACTGTCTGTATATAGCCATGTTATTATTACCTGGTACTCCCTGTATATAACCATGTTATTACCTCGTACTCCCTATATGTAGCCATGGTATAAACTGGTACTTCCTGTATGTAGCCATGTTATTACCTGGTACTCCCTGTATGTAGCCATGGTATTACCTGGTACTGTCTGTATATAGCCATGTTATTACCTGGTACTGTCTGTATATAGCCATGTTATTATTACCTGGTACTCCCTGTATATAACCATGTTATTACCTGGTACTCCCTGTATGTAGCCATGTTATTACCTGGTACTCCCTGTATGTAGCCATGGTATAAACTGGTACTCCCTGTATATAGCCATGTTATTACCTCGTACTCCCTGTATATAGCCATGGTATAAACTGGTACTTCCTGTATATAGCCATGTTATTACCTGGTACTCCCTGTATATAGCCATGTTATTACCTGGTACTCCCTGTATATAGCCATGTTATTACCTCGTACTCCCTGTATGTAGCCATGTTCTTACCTGGTACTTCCTGTATATAGCCATGTTATTACCTGGTACTCCCTGTATGTAGCCATGGTATAAACTGGTACTCCCTGTATATAGCCATGTTATTACCTCGTACTCCCTGTATATAGCCATGGTATAAACTGGTACTTCCTGTATATAGCCATGTTATTACCTGGTACTCCCTGTATATAACCATGTTATTACCTGGTACTTCCTGTATATAACCATGTTATTACCTGGTACTCCCTGTATATAACCATGTTATTACCTGGTACTCCCTATATATAACCATGTTATTACCTGGTACTTCCTGTATATACCCATGTTATTACCTGGTACTTCCTGTATGTAACCATGTTATTACCTGGTACTTCCTGTATATAGCCATGTTATTACCGGGTACTTCCTGTATATAACCATGTTATTACCTGGTACTTCCTGTATATAACCATGTTATTACCTGGTACTTCCTGTATATAACCATGTTATTACCTGGTACTCCCTGTATATAACCATGTTATTACCTGGTACTCCCTGTATATAGCAATGTTATTACCTGGTACTTCATGTATATAACCATGTTATTACCTGGTACTTCCTGTATGTAACCATGTTATTACCTGGTACTTCCTGTATGTAACCATGTTATTACCTGGTACTTCCTGTATATAGCCATGTTATTACCTGGTACTTCCTGTATATAGCCATGTTATTACCTGGTACTTCCTGTATATAGCCATGTTATTTTTACCCCTTATTTGTCTTTGTTATTCACTGTGTATTTATTCCTCATGTTACTATTTAAAAATATCTATGATCTTTAACTCTGTGGAGAGAGAGGGATGGAAAGGGGGACAGTGGCTGTCCTATATTGTGATGCCACACCTATTATCCATAGAAACCATGTCTTTTGTTCAGGGAAAGGCCAGCGTCCCGCTTCTGCCATTGTGCTGCATCCAACCATTCTGATCAGTACAGCTTCAGTATGCTAAACTAACTCACATTCTGGGTCACTGACTCACTACTGTAGGTGTCCAGGGAAGTGGATGCTTATTGTAGAGAGATGGCAGTTATGTGTTTTTTACATTTGTATTGTGTGTTCTCCCTTCCAGCAAGAAGACAGTGAATCAACAAACATTAAACACCAGGGGACAACTACAATTTATCAATTTATGGACATGAGGTGTTTTGAGTTCACTGGATTCTGTGTGTGTGTGTGTGTGTGTGTGTGTGTGTGTGTGTGTGTGTGTGTGTGTGTGCGCGTCTTTGTGCGCACCTGTGTGTGCGTATGTGTTCCTCTGTAATTGAGGCATCAGTGTGTGACAGTGTCAACACTCTAGAGGCTGAGCAACGCTCCATGTGTTATACACCCCCTACTGTGTCTGTGTGTCATCTTTGGTTTCGGGGGAGGTTAATTCATATAACTCATTGGCACTGGCAGTTCTATTTACAAACGAGTGCAAGGGGCTGTAGTGTCCGACTGTTGGCGCTATCATGCCAACTCCCTGCCACTCATTGTCATGACTTGATAATGACAGCAAACAAGTTTCAATGTCACGTGCACAAGTACAGTGAAATGACTTTCTTGTAAACTGTAAGGTCACGAACAGAGCTGGGGCCAGACTACAGGGGCTGTACTTCTGACTGGAAACTAAAGTTACAGATTATGCCTTTAACAAATGTACAGTTGAAGTCAGACGTTTACCTTAGCTAAATACATTTAAACTCAGTTTTTCACAATTCCTGACATTTAATCCCAGTAAAAATTCCCTGTTTTAGGTCAGTTAGGATCACCACTTTATTTTAAGAATGTGAAATGTCAGAATAATCGTAGAGAATTATTTGTCAGCTTTTATTTCTTTCATCACATTCCCAGTGGGTCAGAAGTTTACATACACTCAATTAGTATTTGGTAGCATTGCCTTTAAATTGTTTAACTTGCGTCAAACGTTTTGGGTAGCCTTCCACAAGCTTCCCACAATAAGTTGGGTGAATTTTGGCCCATTCCTCCTGACAGAGCTGGTGTAACTGAGTCAGGTATGTAGGCCTCCTTGCTCGCTCACACTTTTTCAGTTCTGCCTACACATTTTCTATAGGATTGAGGTCAGGGCTTTGTGATGGCCATTCCAATACCCTGACTTTGTTGTCCTTAAGCCATTTTGCCACAACTTTGGTAGTATGCTCGGGGTAATTTTCCATTTGGAAGACCCATTTGCGACAAAGCTTTAACTTCTTGACTGATGTCTTGAGATGTTGCTTCCATATATCCACATAATTTTCCACCCTCATGATGCCATCTATTTTGTAAAGTGCACCAGTCCCTCTTGCAGCAAAGCACCCCACAACATGATGCTGCCACCCCCGTGCTTCACGGTTGGGATGGTGTTCTTCGGCTTGCAAGCTTCCCCCTTTTTCCTCCAAACATAAGGATGGTCATTATGGCCAAACAGTTCTATTTTGGTTTCATCAGACCAGAGGACATTTCTCCAAGAAGTATGATCTTTGTCCCCATGTGAAGTTGCAAACCGTAGTCTGGCTTTTTATGGAGGTTTTGGAGCTGTGGCTTCTTCTTCATGGAGGAACCAGACTTGTGGAGGTCTACAATTATTTTTCTGAGGCCTTGATTGATTTCTTTAGATTTTCCCATGATGTCAAGCAAAGAGGCACTGAGTTTGAAGGTAGGCCTTGAAATACATCCACAGGTACACCTCCAATTTACTCAAATTATGCCAATTAGCCTATCAGAAGCTTCTAAAGCCATGACATCATCTTCTGGAATTTTCCAAGCTGTTTAAAGGCAGGGTCAACTTAGTGTATGTAAACTTCTGACCCACTGGAATTGTGATACAGTGAATTATAAGTTAAATAATCTGTCTGTAAACAATTGTTGGAAAAATTACTCATGTCATGCACAAAGTAGTCAACCGCGCAAAGGCACCCGCGCTAACCGTCTTGCCAAAAATATAGTTTGTTAACAAGAAATTTGTGGAGTTGTTGAAAAACGAGCTTTAATGACTCCAACATAAGTATGTAAACTTTCGACTTCAACTGTATATCTGACATGTGTAATGCATTACTTTTGACCAGAAGTAGGCACACACTGACACACACACACTGACACACACACTGAGAGACACACACTGTCACGCCTTGCTTCCAGGCAAGGCGTCCAGTCCAGCTCCATGGCCGGAGCCCTCCTTTGCACAGGTGCCCAGTCCAGGCACTGCGTTCAGTTCCGCCCCAAGGCCGGAGCCTTCCTCTGCGCCGGTCACCAGTCCAGGCACGGCGTCCAACCCAGCTCCATGGCCGGAGCCTTCCTTTGCACCAATGCCCAGTCCAGGCACTGCGTTCAGTTCCGCCCCAAGGCCGGAGCCTTCCTCTGCACCGGTGCCCAGTCAAGAGCCCTTGGTTCTCTATGGTGTAGTAGGTCAGGGTGTGACTAGGGGGTGATCTAGTATATATATTTCTATGTTGGTGCTAATGTGGTTCCCAAGTAGAGGCAGCTGTTTATCGTTGCCTCTGATTGGGGATCATATTTAGGTAGCTATTTCCCCACCTGTGTTTTGTGGGATATTGAGTGTTTGTTAGTGTGTTTGGGTACTACTTCCTCATGGTCTTTGTACGTTTTGTTATGTTGTTTTATTAGTTTCACTTAAATAAATATGTGGAACTATACTCACGCTGCGCCTTGGTCTGCTCATTTCCAAGATCGTGACACACATACACACTACACACAGACATTCTCACTCACTCACTCACTCACGCACTCACACACACCGGCCCTTCTGAGATGAGAGTGATCACTAATTGAGCCAGCAGCAGCTGTCCTGCCTCCCACACTGTTCCGATAGTGCTCCTTAACTGTGTGCGTTTGCGTGTGTGCGTGCGTGACTCAAGGTCACAAAGAGTTCACGGTTGGTAATCTTATCAAAACTAAATTAAATGTAAATTAACAATTTTAAAAAAAAAATGGATTTGACCTATATTTGATTCTAGGCCTGCTTCATACTCAGAATGTCAACAAGACGTGTCAACACTAAAATAACAATCCACCTTTGACCTTTTGCTCTTTGTGCCACTGTTTTCTACTCAATGCAGATGTCGATCCCCAAAATCAAACAGCTGAGATTAAAGCCTCTGCTGCCATCATGACTCAAATATCAAATGGTGATTAATAAGAAAGACGTTTCGGACCAGTTCCCTGCACTTTACACCTCTATTTTCACAATCTTCCCTTTCTCACTATCCCCCTCTCTCTTCATCCCTCTATCTGTCAACATTTCTCTGCCTGCCTTCTTTCCGGTCTCCCCTTTCTATTCTTCCCTCTATCCCCCTCTCTCTTCATCTCTCTATCCCCCTCTCTCTTCATCCCTCTATCTGTCAACATTTATCTGCCTGCCTTCTTTCCGGTCTCCCCTTTCTCAACTCATTCTTCTACCTCTTTCTTTCCCTTTAGTTTCTCTGTCTTTCTCCCTCCCAACTCACCCCCTTGATCTCTTTTCCCCTCTTCCTACTTTTCTCCACATTTACTATAACAGTCTCTCTCCCTCTTTTCCCTCCTTCCCTGACTCTTTTCTCCTGTTCTCTCATCCTACTTTTTTTGTTTTCTCAACCCATCCACGCGTACTACCTCTAAAGTCTCTCTCCCTCTTCCTCTTGTCCCTCGTTCCCTCTGTTTCTGACCTCCTTTACTCTCATGGAGTGTTTCTCTCCCCCTCCTTTGTATCGGTTGGAATTGATGAACCTATTGGGACCTTTAATTACTCTTCTTACAGCGTGACAGGAATGAAAGCCTTCTCTCTCGCTCTCTCTGTTTCTCTCTCCCTCCCTCTTTTCTTTCTCTTTGTCTCTCTCTTTTCCCTCTCTCACCACTGTAAAAAAAAAAATAGCCCTCAATGTTTTTATTTTCTATCCCTGTTCTCTCGTCTTCCTCTCTCTCCCCCTCCTTCTCTAAGTGCTTAAAGAAAGTATTCACACCCCTTGATCTTACAGCCTGAATTTAAAATGGATTAAATTGTCCTCAACCCAATTGAGATGGTTTGGGATGAGGTGGACCGCAGAGTGAAGGGAAAGCAGCCAACAAGCGCTCAGAATATGTTGGAACTCCTTCAAAACAGTTGGAAGCTGGTTGAGAGAATGTCAAGAGTGTGCAAAGCTGTCAAAACAAAGGGTGGCTACTTTGAAGAATCTCAAATATAAGATCTATTTTGATTTGTTTATCACTTTTTTGGTTACTACATGATTCCATATGTGTTATTTCATAGTTTTGATGTAGAAAATGTAGAAAATAGTAAAAAAGAAAGAAAAACCCTTGAATGCGTAGGTGTGTCCAAACTTTTGACTGCTAATGTATGTATTTTGAAATGTTTACTAATTAATTACAAATGAAAAGCTGAAATGAAATGTCTTCAGTTAATAAGTGTTCAAGTGTTGTTATTTCAAGCCTAAATAGGTTCAGGAGTAAAAAATATGCTTAAAAAGTAGTCACATAATAAGTGGCATGGACTCACTCTGTGTACACAATAATAGTGTTTAACATGATTTTTTCATCTCTGTACCCCACACATACAATTATCTGTAAGGTCCCTCAGTCGAGTAGTGAATTGCAACCACAGATTCAATCACACAGACAATATTTTGACCGTTTTGGAAACTTTAGAGTGTTTTCTATCCTAAGCTGTCAATTATATGCATATTCTAGCATCTGGTCCTGAGGAGGAGGCCGTTTAGTTTGGGCAACTTATTCATCCAAGCTACTCAATACTGCCCCCCAGACATAAGAAGTTAATGAGCATTTCTCCTTTGCCAAGATAATCCATCCACCTGACAGGTGTGGCATATCAAGAAGCGGATTAAACAGCATGATCATTACAAAGGCGCACCTTTTGCTGGGGACAATAAAAGGCCACTCTAAAATGTGCAGTTTTGTCACACAACACAATGCCACAGATGTCTCAAGTTTTGAGGGAGCGTGCAATTGGCATGCTGACTGTAGGAATGTCCACCAGAGCTTTTGCCAGAGAATTGAACGTTAGTTTCTCTACCATAAGGCTCCTCCAACGTCATTTTAGAGAATTTGGCAGTACGTCCAACCGGCCTCACAACCGCAGACCACGTGTAACCATGCCAGCCCAGGATCTCTACATCCGGCTTCTTCACTTGGGGGATCATCTGAGACCAGCCATCCGGACAACTGATGAAACTGTGGGATTGAACAACCAAAGAAGTTCTGCACAAATGGTCAGTAACCGTCTCAGGAAAGCTTATCTACATGGGTCAACACCAGGGCTGATCCTGCGTTCAGAAAGTATTCAGACCTCTTGACTTTCTTCTAATTCCTAATTGTTTTCCCTCATCCCTACACACACGACCCCATTATGACAAAGCAAAAACAGGTTTTTAGAAATGTTTGTAAATGTATACAAAAACAAAAATAGAATTATCACATTTACATAAGAATTCAGACCCTTTACTTTGTTGAAGCACCTTTGGCAGCGATAACAGTCTTGAGTCTTCTTGGGTATGACGCTACAAGCTCCCATTCCTATCTGCAGAACTTCTCAAGCTCTGCCAGGTTGGATGGGGAGCTTTGCTGCATAGCTATTTTCAGGTCTCTCCAGAGATGTTCGATCGAGTTGAAGTCCGGGCTCTGGCTGGTAAACTCAAGGGCATTCAGAGACTTGTCCCGAAGCAACTCCTGCATTGTCTTGGCTGTGTGCTTAGGGACGTTGTCTTGTTTGAAGGTGAACATTTGCCCCCAGTCTGAAGTCATGAGCGCTCTTGAGTAGGTTTTCATCAAGGATCTCTGTACTTTGCTCAGTTAATCTTTCCCTCGATCCTGACTATTCTCCCAGTCCCTGCCGCTGACAAACATTCCCACAGCATGATGCTGCCGTCACCATGCTTCACCGTAGGGATGGTGCCAGGTTTCCTCCAGACATGACGCTTGGCATTCAAGCCAAAGAGTAAAATCTTGGTTCCATCAGACCAGAGAATCTTGTTTCTCATGGTTTGAGAGTCCTTTAGGTGCCTTTTGACTGTCATGTGCCTTTTACTGACGAGTGGCTTCCGTCTGGCCACTCTACCATAAAGGCCTGATTTGGTGGAGTGCTGCAGAGATGGTGGTCCTTCTGGAAGGTTCTCCCTCTCCACAGAGGAACTCTGGAGCTTTGTCAGAGTGACCATCGGGTTCTTGGTCACCTTCTCCCCCGATTGCTCAGTTTTGGCCTGGTGGACAGCTCTAGGAAGAGTCTAGGTTGTTCCAAACTTCTTTCATTTAAGAATGATGGAGGCCACTGTGTTCTTGGGGACCTTTAATGCTGCAGGTACCCTTCCACAGTTCTGCGCTCGACACAATCCTGTCTCTGAGCTCTACGGACAATTCCTTCGACGTCAAGGCTTGGTTTTTGCTCTGACATGCACTTTCAACTGTGGGACCTGATATAGACAGGTGTGTGCCTTTCCAAATCATGTCCAATCAATTTGTAGAAACATTGTAATGATGATCAATGGAAACAGGATGCACCTGAGCTCAATTTTGAGTCTCATAGCAAAGGGTCTGAATATTTATGTAAGTAAGCTATCTCTGTTTTTATTTTCAATGCATTTTTCTAAAAGCTTGTTTCCGCTTTGTCATTATGGTTTGTTGTGTGTAGATAGATTTTTTTTTATTAAATCCATTTTATAATAAGGCTGTAACATAACAAAATGTGGGAAAAGGGAAGGGGTCTTAATACTTTCCGAATGCATTGTACGTGCTCATCCTCGTCCTCCTCACCAGCATCTTGACCTTACTGCAGTTCGGTGTCGTTACCAACTTCAGTGGACAAATGCTCACCTTCGATGGCCGCTGGCACGCTGGAGAAGTGTGCTCCTCACGGATGAATCACGGTTTCAACTGTATCACATGTATGGTGTTGTGTGGGCGAGCGGTTTGCTGTTGTCAACGTTGTGAACAGAGTGCACCATGGTGGCATTAGGGTTATGGTATGGGCAGGCATAAGCTACGGATAACTAACACAATTGCATTTTATTGATAGCAATTTGAATGCACAGAGATACTGTGACGAGATCGTAAGGCCCATTGTCGTACCATTCATCTGCCGCCTTCACTTCATGTTTCAGCATAATAATGCACTGTCACAAGGATCTGTACATGATTCCTGGAAGCTGAACATGTCCCAGTTCTTCCATGACCTCCATTCTTACCAGACATGTTACCCATTGAGCATGTTTGGGATGCTCTGGATCAACGTGTACAACAGCGTGTTCCAGTTCCCTTCCAATATCCAGCAACTTTGCACAGCCTTTGAAGAGGAGTGGGACAACTTTCTACAGGACAAAATCAACAGCCTGAACTCTATACAAAGGAGATATGTCGCGCTGCGTGAGTCAAATGGTGGTCAGACCAGATACTGACTGGTTTTCTGAATTTATGTATCTGTGACCAACTGATGTATATCTGTATTCCCAGTCATGTGAAAGCCGTAGATCAGGGCCTAATGTAGTTATTTCATTTGACTGATTTTCTTATAATGAACTGTATGGAACTCAATTAAATCTTAGAAATTGTTGCATGTTGTGTTGATATTTTTCTTCAATGTAAATCTACTTGAAAATCTACAGCAAGACAAAAAAATGGTTGTCTAGCAATGATCAACATCCAATTTGACAGAAGTTTAAGAATTTTGTAAAGAATAATGGGCAAATGTTGCACAATTTTTTACATTATTTTTTAAAACTTTTATTTAATTAGGCAAGTCAGTTAAGAACAAATTCTTATTTACAATGACGGCCTACCCTGGCCAAACCCGGACGACACTGGGCCAATTGTGCGCCACCCTATGGGACTCCCAATCATGACCGGATGTGATACAGCCTGGATTCAAACCAGGGTCTGTAGTGACGCCTCTTGCACTGAGATGCAGTGACTTCGAACGCAGCGCCACTCGGGAGCTACAATCCAGGTGTGGAAAGCTCTTAGAGACTTACCCAGAAAGACTCACAGCTGTAATCGCTGCCAAAGTTGCTTCTACAAAGTATTGACTCGGGAGTGAAAACTTAGGTAAATGGGATATTTCTAAAAACATGTTTTCATTTTGTTATTATGGGGTATTGTGTATAGATGATTTAATCAATTTTAAATTCAGGCTGTAACACAAGAAAAGTTGGAATAAGTCAAGGAGTATGAATAATTTCTGAAGGCACTGTATCTCTCGCTCTCTTGCCCTTTCATGTTCACTGTGTGACAGCTGCAGGTTTTGATGCAAAACAGGAGTTGGAACACTATGCTGGGCAGAAATACAAAGAAAGAGAGAGGAAGGGGTGGTCTGAGCCAAATAAAGACCTGTATATACAGTACCTCTGCTGATTGGGTGATGGATAAATGATGTGAGTTGGATGGGGGAATTACTGTGCAATGGATTGGGTGGAAGAGTGGCTTTTTACAAGTTGTTGCAGCACCTTACACAAACACACACACAGCGTACATGCACAGGGGTTGTATGATCAGAAGATTTGAATCTCATTATTTTGATTGGCATCTGCCTTTGAGGGTCATCTAATATGATCCTTTCATGAAAGATGGGCAGATCTTAAATGGGGGACACACACAGAGGAGTTTAAGTCTGGACCTCCGCTCTACCCAGACCTTTAGCTGTGGACAGAAAGGGGAAGAGCAAAGATAGAGAGGGAGGACAAATAAGAGAGGGAGGACAGATAAGAGAGGAAGAGCAAATACGATAGGAGAAGAAAGTGAGGACAGATGAGATTGGAGAAGAGTGGAGGACAGATAAAATTGAAGAGGAATAGGACAAATAATATAGGAGAAGAGAGAGAGGACAGATAAGAGAGGATTACAGAAAGGAACAGCTAGTGTAGGAGCCTTTCTACAGTAACCTAGGGCTGGGCGATATGGCCAAAATATCATATCACTGTATTTTTCAAAATGTGTATTTTGTAAATTTGCTCTATAATTAGTGTGTGACCCTAGGCTGCATTCTCACCAGACATGTCACCCATAAAGCATGTTTGGGATTCTCTGGATTGATGTGTACGACAACGTGTTCCAGTTCCAAATTCTAAGTGATTTTAATGGGTCTTTCTTCATTCTGATTTGTTTTATACTGTTCAATTAAACTTCAGCAAAAAATAATTTTCATCAATTTCTGCATTTCCTGCATTCATTTGAGATCATTTCCACATTGCCACGTATGGCTACACGATATTGGCAAAACATCTAGACCTTATTTTTAACCAAATGTTGCAATTGTGATTTGACTTAAAACAAAAAACGCTTTGGTGAACTGTTGGAATCATGGAAATAGAATGATTATTATAATTCTATAGTTAGAATATATTAGTGGGCACTTTGAATACAGTGTTTGACATGACAACGAATGAAAATGCCAGAGAGGAGTTATTGTGACAGTATAGGAACCAAAGTGTTGGTCAGTGTTTCCTAGGGCACCCTATAATCTTTGGCTACATTAAATGTTTTCTCATAGCTACTTCATGTAGCTAACATATTCATGCTTTGCCTAATCCTCTTTGGTTTAGAAAATACGGTTGCACAAACAACTAGCTGATTTAGTCCTCACCATCACTGGTATAATCAGGCTGTATAGCCAGGTACATTTGCTCTGACTTACTACATTTATTAGCTAACCAGCTAATTTGTTATTAGCATTAGTGGCTAACAGGTTATAGCCACAATTTGCTAAGAAAAGACAAACTAGCTGTTTGCAGATGTAAGAAACACCAACTAATAGTGTTATTATAGAACGCTTGTGGATTTATATAAAGATGTGAAGTGGAAACAGCATTGTAGGCATCGACACAAGTGTCTCCTCGTCAAGCAACAACAAATGCGCTCCTTGTGTGAAAGGGGGCAAGGCTAGGTCTGTGTGGAAAGCGGCATGGATAGGCAGAGAGAGAGGACTCAAGTAGCGGAGCAAATTATAGAAATGGACGTTACACAGGGCTTACCACATTTAATAAACTAAACATTCAAATGCCATTATAGAAGGTAAAGTAAAAACCCAAACCGGTCCGTGCATCAATACTGGTATAAAGTAAAATACGGTATACAGCCCAGCCCTACTGTAACCTGACACCTGTGTAGCTCTATCAGAACTACAGCAGGATTCAGACACAGCCCTGGGGTACCCCAGAATGGATTGAAGATGACATTGTGTTAAATAGATGGCATGGTACATCCAATGTGACTTGAATACTGCAATTATAGGGATTATTGCATAGCAGAACTAGCTAGCATTATAAAACTAGAAAGCAGAGCTTAGACTTTAGCTAGAGAGTAGAGATGAACCTGTTCTGTGTATTGGAGGTAGCCCAGGGCCTCCTCAGTCAGGGAGATATTGTAATAATTGCCCTCATGTTTAATGGAACAGACCAGGGTAATCCACCGACTGGACATATCAAATAGATTCATCACAGGAAAGAAAAATAAGAAACTTGTGTGTGTGTGTGCCGCCTTCATGTGTCTTTGTCCAGTATTCAGTCAGGGTGATTGCCTTTAAGAACTTTTCTAGTGCGTGTGTAAAACTAGATGTATGGTTGTCACTGTTCTCTTTCACATGTTACTCTCTTCAACACTGAAACATAGAGCATTAGAACTAACACCTCTCTTTTGCTCCTGTCCCCCCAGAGCTGATCAGGTTGCGTTACGGGGAGCTGTGCGGGGAGCTGCTGTGTGTGGAGCTGGACAGGGAACGCCAGGGCCTGGGTCTGAGCCTGGCTGGAAACAAGGACCGCTCCTGCCTCAGCATCTTCGTGGTAGGCATCAGCCCCGGGGGCCCCGCCGCCAAGGACGGACGCATCCGCGTAGGGGACGAGCTGCTGGAGGTGAGGGGGTGCCACACCTAAACACACACACTAGTGATGTACGGGTCAACTCATAACCCGCAGGCAGCTTTTGGGTCATGAAATATTGTGTGGATGAAGTGTGGGTGGGTTGAATAAAGAGAAAATGATGCATTAAAAATCCATGAATGTCTAATTACTGTGCAGTTGATATCTATAGGATACACTGAGGTTTATATTTTGTTCTCTGTATCTGGCGTTAGGACCCTAAAGCTGAGGCTACACACTAACTGTAGCATGCCAAATACACGCCAGCTAACAAATACACACCAGCTAACAAATACACGCCAACTGACAAATACACACCAGCTAACAAATACACGCCAGCTAACAAATACACGCCAACTGACAAATACACGCCAGCTAACAAATACACATCAGCTAACAAATACACGCCAACTGACAAATACACACCAACTAACAAATACACACCAACTGACAAATACACGCCAACTGACAAATACACGCCAACTGACAAATACACACCAACTGACAAATACACGCCAACTGACAAATACACGCCAACTGACAAATACACGCCAACTGACAAATACACACCAGCTGACAAATACACGCCAACTGACAAATACACGGCAACTGACAAATACACGCCAACTGACAAATACACGCCAACTGACAAATACACGCCAACTGACAAATACACACCAACTAACAAATACACGCCAGCTAACAAATACACGCCAACTGACAAATACACGCCAGCTAACAAATACACGCCAATATCACCTCCACCCTACCTAACACCCTAGACCCACTCCAATTTGCTTACCGCCCAAATAGGTCCACAGACGATGCAATCTCAACCACACTGCACACTGCCCTAACCCATCTGGACAAGAGGAATACCTATGTGAGAATGCTGTTCATCGACTACAGCTTGGCATTTAACACCATAGTGCCCTCCAAGCTCGTCATCAAGCTCGAGACCCTGGGTCTCGACCCCGCCCTGTGCAACTGGGTACTGGACTTCCTGATGGGCCGTCCCCAGGTGGTGAGGGTAGGCAACAACATCTCCACCCCGCTCATCCTCAACACTGGGGCCCCACAAGGGTGCGTTCTGAGCCCTCTCCTGTACTCCCTGTTCACCCACGACTGCGTGGCCACGCACGCCTCCAACTCAATCATCAAGTTTGCGGACGACACAACAGTGGTAGGCTTGATTACCAACAACGACGAGACTGCCTACAGGGTGTAGGTGAGGGCCCTCGGAGTGTGGTGTCAGGAAAATAACCTCACACTCAACGTCAACAAAACTAAGGAGATGATTGTGTACTTCAGGAAACAGCAGAGGGAACACCCCCCTATCCACATCGATGGAACAGTAGTGGAGAGGGTAGTAAGTTTTAAGTTCCTCGGCGTACACATCACAGACAAACTGAATTGGTCCACCCACACAGACAGCATCATGAAGAAGGCGCAGCAGCGCCTCTTCAACCTCAGGAGGCTGAAGAAATTTGGCTTGTCACCAAAAGCACTCACAAACTTCTACAGATGCACAATCGAGAGTATCCTGTCGGGCTGTATCACCGCCTGGTACGGCAACTGCTCCGCCCACAACCGTAAGGCTCTCCAGAGGGTAGTGAGGTCTGCACAACGCATCACCGGGGGCAAACTACCTGCCCTCCAGGACACCTACACCACCCAATGTCACAGGAAGGCCATAAAGATCATCAAGGACAACAACCACCCGAGCCACTGCCTGTTCACCCCGCTATCATCCAGAAGGCGAGGTCAGTACAGGTGCATCAAAGCTGGGACTGAAAAAGAGACTGAAAAACAGCTTCTATCTCAAGGCCATCAGACTGTTAAACAGCCACCACTAACATTGAGTGGCTGCTGCCAACACACTGACTCAACTCCAGCCACTTTAATAATGGGAATTGATGGGAAATTATGTAAAATATATCACTAGCCACTTTAAACAATGCTACCTAATATAATGTTTACATACCCTACATTATTCATCTCATATGTATACGTATATACTGTACTCTATATCATCTACTGCATCTTTATGTAATACATGTATCACTAGCCACTTTAACTATGCCACTTTGTTTACATACTCATCTCATATGTATATACTGCACTCAATACCATCTACTGTATCTTGCCTATGACGCTCTGTACCATCACTCATCCATATATCTTTATGTACATATTCTTTATCCCCTTACACTGTGTATAAGACAGTAGTTTTGGAATTGTTAGTTAGATTACTTGTTGGTTATTACTGCATTGTCGGAACTAGAAGCACAAGCATTTCGCTACACTCGCATTAACATCTGCTGACCATGTGTATGTGACAAATAAAATTTGATTTGATTTGATACACGCCAACTGACAAATACACGCCAACTGACAAATACACGCCAACTGACAAATACACACCAACTGACAAATACACACCAACTGCCAAAACACACCAACTGACAAATACACACCAACTGACAAATACTTTTGGAAAAAGTGAAATGGAGACTTGAAAATAAATAGAAGCAGGGCCAGAACAGTAGTCTAATGTTTGGGAAACATTGAAAGACCTTTCAATGTATGGCTGAGTGCGTAGTGGCATAGATTAGGCCTAGGTTATAGGCTATATCAGATACGTTTCTCTGTACAGAAAACATATTCCCTTTCATGAATGCAATTCTACTGCACTTTATATGACTGGAGAGATTAGCAGTCTTTTTTAATACTATAAAAATGACATGGTAGCCTACTCTGCTGACACTGACAAACTGATCAATAAAAACAATGTTGTCTAATCCACATAATAGGCCTAGGAGAAGGGGAGACACAAACACAATATGATGTCCATCTAGCCTGGAAGAGGAAATTCACACGGATCCAACAATAATAAAGAGTGAATATGCGCACACTGGGAAAAAGGCAGATGCTCTGCGCTAGTGCCAATAAGTTAGACTATACTGTTCGCTCAATTAAGTTGAGAATTTTGATAAGGATAATGGGCAAATGTTGCCCAATTTGATTTTTTATTTAACCTTTATTTAACGAGACAAGTCAGTTAAGAACAAATTCTTATTTACAATGACGGCCTGCACCGGCCAAACCCGGACGACACTGGGCCAATTGTGCGCCGCCCTATGGGACTCCCAATCATGACCGGATGTGATACAGCCTGGATTCAAACCAGGGTCTGTAGTGACGCCTCTTGCACTGAGATGCAGTGACTTTGAACGCAGCGCCACTCGGGAGCTACAATCCAGGTGTGGAAAGCTCTTAGAGACTTACCCAGAAAGACTCACAGCTGTAATCGCTGCCAAAGTTGCTTCTACAAAGTATTGACTCGGGAGTGAAAACTTATGTAAATGAGATATTTCTGTTTCATTTTCAATACATTTCCCAAAATTTCTAAAAACATGTTTTCATTTTGTTATTATGGGGTTTTGTGTATAGATGGGTGAGGGAAAACATTATTTAATCAATTTTAAATTCAGGCTGTAACACAAGAAAAGTTGGAATAAGTCAAGGAGTATGAATAATTTCTGAAGGCACTGTATCTCTCGCTCTCTTGCCCTTTCATGTTCACTGTGTGACAGCTGCAGGTTTTGATGCAAAACAGGAGTTGGAACACTATGCTGGGCAGAAATACAAAGAAAGAGAGAAGAGAGGAAGGGGTGGTCTGAGCCAAATAAAGACCTGTATATACAGTACCTCTGCTGATTGGACGATTGGGTGATGGATAAACGATGTGAGTTGGATGGGGGAATCACTGTGCAATGGATTGGGTGGAAGAGTGGCTTTTTACAAGGTGTTGCAGCACCTTCCACAAACACACACACACACACACACACACATACACACACACACACAGCGTACATGCACAGGGGTTGTTTGATCAGAAGATTTGAATCTCATTATTTTGATTGACAGCTGCCTTCGAGGGTCATCTAATATGATCCTTCCATGAAAGATGGGCAGATCTTAAATGGGGGACACACACAGAGGAGTTCAATGCTAAAGAACATCTAGCCGTTCGAGAGCACCCTTACCTGCCGATCTATAAATTATGTGTCGGTAATCTAGCATGGGTAGGAAGGTCATCTGAATCAGGGTTAGTTTGGCAGCTGGGGTGAAAGAGGAGCGATTACGATAGAGGAAACCAAATCTAGATTTAACTTTAGCCTGCAGCTTTGATATGTGCTGAGAGAAGGACAGTGTACTGTCTAGCCATACTCCCAAGTACTTGTATGAGGTGACTACCTCAAGCTCTAAACCCTCAGAGGTAGTAATCACACCTGTGGGGAGAGGGGCATTCTTCTTACCAAACCACATGACCTTTGTTTTGGAGGTGTTCAGAACAAGGTTAAGGGTAGAGAATGTTTGTTGGACTCTAAGAAAGCTTTGTTGTGGAGCATTTAACACAAAATCCATGGGGGGGCCAGCAGAGAATAAGACTGTATCTGCATATAAATAGATGAGAGAGAGTCCTACTGCCTGAGCTATGTTGTTGGTGTAAATTGAGAAGAGAGTGGGGCCTAGGATTGATCCTTGGGGTACTCCCTTGGTGACAGGCAGTGGCTGAGACAGCATATGTTCTGACTTTATACACTGCACTCTTTGAGAGAGGTAGTTAGTAAACCAGGCCAAAGACCCCTCAGAGACACAAGAATGGAATGGTCTACTGTATCAAAAGCTTTGGCCAAGTAAAAAAAAATAGCAGCACAACATTGCTTAGAATCAAGGGCAGTGGTGATATCATTGAGGACCTTTAAGGTTGCAGTGACACATCCATAACCTGAGCGGAAACTAGATTGCATACCAAAGAGAATATTATAGACATCAAGAAAGCTAGTCAATTGATTATTGACACGTTTTTCCAACACTTTTGATAAACAAGGAAAAATAGAAATAGGCCTAAAACAGTTAGGATCAGCTTGATCTCCCCTTTAAATAAAGGACGAGAGAGACAGGAGAGACAGGTTAAAAAGGTCGGAGATAGGCTTGGCGATGATGGGGGCAGCAACCTTAAAGGGTCTAAACCATCTGACCCAGTTTCAAGAGCTCCTTTAAAACCTTCGACTTAGTAACTGCCTGCAGGAAGAAACTTTGTAGCGGTTGCAGGGGAAAAAGAGGGAGAAGCATCGTGGATAGTCACATTAGAAAGGGAGGGAGATGAGGAAATGTTGGATGGTAAAGGAGGAATGGCTTAGTCAAATAGGACTCCTGACTTAATGAACTGGTGATGAAAGAGCTCAGCCATGTGCTTCTTGTCAGTAATCAACATTAAGGGACATGGGCTGCTGTGAGGAGGAGGGTTTATTCTCCAGGTCTTTAACTGTTTTCCCGAACTTCTTGGGGTTAGATCCACAGAGGAGGGAACTGCTCCTTAAAGTAACTAGCTTTGGCCTTCTGGTAGCCTGAGTGCACTTATTTCTCATTTACCTCAAAGAGAGCCAGTCAGCCCGAGTATGCGTGCGTGTGCCGAGCCTTTCGCCAAATGCATTTCTTGAGGTGGAGTAATTGCAAGATAACGTTTGAACCAGGGGCTGAACCTGGTTTTGATTCTCATTTTCTTTATAGGGGAGTGTTTAACAATACCACTGAACATATCAAAAAAGAAGGTCCAATAGAGGGGATAAAGCTGATTCTATACCATTTTACAGAGGCTAGTTCATGAAGGAAGGCTTGCTCATTAAAGTTTTTTAGCAAGGGTCAATGACAAGTTAGGACAGGTCGTTTCACTGAGCAGCCATTATGAACACAGGCTGTAAAACAGTGATAACTAAGGTCATTACAGAAAACACCGGGCTGATACCTATCAGGATTATTTGTGAGGATAACATCGAGGAGAGTAGCCTTTTCTGGGTGTTTTGAGTCATACCTTGTGGGATTGGTAATAATCTGAGAAAGATTATTCAAATCACTCTTCCTTAACCACGTCTCAGTAATGACCAACACATCTGGATTGGAGCTGTGAACCCACACTTTCAATTGATCCATTTTAGGCAATAAGCTTCTAGTGTTAATGTGCAGAAAACCGAGGCTTTTACGAGAGCAGAAATCAGTGAAGCAGATATCAGAGCACAAGTCAGAATTGGGGATAGCAACAGTAGATGGGCCAGGGTGTACATGCATATTTCCAGATATCATCAACAGTAAAACAGTCAAGGCATGGTATAATACAGGGAGAGCTCTGCAGTGCTGATTTATGACATCTGAATGTGCATCAGATGGCAACAAGATCATATTGCACAGCAATTTCATCAGGTAACATGAATACAAAGCCGGCGAGAGGTGGTTAGAATAGGATGGGAGGCTAAAAGTCTGTGTAACCAATAGAGAGTCAGAGTCCCGAGTGTGGGAACAAACATAGTATGTCCCACGGTTGGGTAAAGAACATTTGTAGTCAACAAAGCATACAGGAGGCAAATAGCAAAATGAAAAATGATTTTTTTTTAATATATAACAACTTATAGCCATTGGGGGCGTACCTGTACCAGACAGGGAGAGACAGGCCAGGGCAGACGATGAACAGATCGCCAGGTGGATCCAAGCAGCAGGCAAGGGAAGTAGGTGTGCGAAGGTCTTTCCTCTTCCCACCTCTGCTGTTCTCAGAGAGACACAGATTCCAGGAAAACCTCTATCACAATGTTTGGCCACAAAACACAACGCGAGTGTCGAGTCTTTAGATTTTCACCACGACAACGTCAAAATAGTCTTGTCTTTTCTTATCCTTACCTGTTCCCCTTACTCCAGTTTCTCCTTCCTTCGCGATCGTTCAACTTCTTTATTCAAGCAACTTTGTATGAACTTCGAAGTCCAGAGTAAGAGCAGTGTTTCCCTCACCGTTACTGAGGCAGGCCTCCATAGCAATATAGCCTAACTAAAATAAAATCTGGACACAAAATCTGGTATAACCTCTCACATAGCCTGATTTAAAATGAAGTCCTGCAGAATTAAGCATTTCTTTAAGTAAAATTATATACCAAATATACATTTTTATTCAGGGGCAGGAGTGGAGAAATATTATTTCTTTCTTTCAGCATCTTGAGAGCATGGCTGGAGTGATTATGGACATATTCAATCTCTCCCTGTCCCAGTCTGTTGTCCCCACTTGCTTTAAGATGTCCACCATTGTTCCTGTAACCAAGAAAGCTAAGGTAACTGAACTAAATGACTATCGCCCCGTAGCACTCACTTCTGTCATCATGAAGTGCTTTGAGAGGCTAGTTAAGGACAATATCACCTCTACCTTACCTGACCCTCTAGACCCACTTCAATACGCATATCGTCCCAACAGATCCACGGACGATGCAATAGCCATCACACTGCCCATTGCCCTATCCCACCTGGACAAGAATTCTGTTCATTGACTATAGCTCAGTATTCAACACCATAGTACCCTCCAAGCTCATCATTAAGCTCGAGGCCCTGGGTCTGAACCCCGCCCTGTGCAACTGGGTCCTGGACTTCCTGACGGGCCACCCCCCAGGTGGTGAAGGTAGGGAACAACACCTCCACTTCGCCGATCCTCAACATAGGGGCCCCACAAGTGTGCGTACTCAGTCCTCTCCTGTACTCCCTGTTCACCCATGACTGCGTGGTCGCACACGTCTCTAACTCAATCATTTTCAGACGACAGAACCATAGTATCCTGATAACCAACAATGACCTCCTCCTACAGGGCCCTGGTGGAGTGGTGCCAGGAAAATAACCTCTCCCTCAACGTCAATGAAACGAAGGAGCTGATCATGGACGTGGAAAAATCAGAGGGAGCACGCCCCTATCCACATTGATGAAACTGCAGTGGAGAAGGTGGAAAGCTTCAAGTTCCTTGGCGCACACATCACTGACGATCTGAAATGGTCCACACACACAGACAGTGTGATGGAGAAAGCGCAACAGCGCTCGAATTCACAGGAAGGCCAAAAAGATCATCAAGGACATCAACCACTCGAGCCACGGTCTGTTCAGCCCATTGTCATCCAGAAGACGAGGTCAGTACAGATGCATCAAAGCTGGGACCGAGAGCCTGAAAAACAGATTCCATCTCAAGGCCATCAGACTGTTAAATAGCCATCACTAGCCGGCTACCACCTGTTTACTCAACCCTGCATCTTAGAGGCTGCTGCCCCATATACATAGACATGGAATCACTGGTCACTTTAATACTGTTTACATACTGCTTTACTCATCTCATATGTATATACTGTATTCTATTCTACTGTATTTTAGTCAATGCCACTCCGACATTGCTCGTCCTAATATTTATATATTTCTTAATTCCATTATTTTACTTTTAGATTTGTGTGTTTTTGTTGTGAATTGTTAGATACTACTGCGCTTTTGGAGCTAGGAACACAAGCATTTCGCTACACCCACAATAACATCTTCAAAATATGTGACCAATAAAATTTGATTTGATGAATGTGCAGTTAGGGACCATCTGTAAAGGTGGTGTTGCTGTCTTTATCAGCATCATAAAAGCTGATTAGTATGTCAACCACATAAAGTATGCATACAAGCCAAACTGAAATATTATCAAAAACATGTTTAATTTCCTTTCCAAACTGATTTTCTGCATGGAAAATTGTTGTTTTTTTTGTTAATGCATTTTCTCCCCGGTACCTAAGCATCTTTGCTGCCCAAGAGAAGCAGAGATGAAAGAGAAAGAGAAAACAAACTTTACCGATGTCAACTCGATGTCAACTCGGTTGAAGCAGTCATTCTATCGATTTATGACATTATTCTGGTGAGCTAGGGTTTATTTAATCTTCTAGGGCAACATGCAATGACAGAACAGAAGCGGCATGTATCTAATTATAGAATTATAGTCAAGTTGACTAACAAATAGCCTATCAAAATGTTGGAAATTATATGCAGAAACATATCTAAAAAGGCCTGTCAAAAAAAGGTTCTCCCATCTTTGACTGTACAGTGCATTTTCTATATTTGCGGGTCAGGTGCCGGCCTCAGATTGTCACTTTATCCCATATAGTCGGACAGTCCCAACTCCCAACACAACACTGTCACTGTTGACGCCAGGGCTCCTCTCAGGCCACACAATTCATCACAACACAACAGCTGTGTGTGTGTCTGCCTCTGAGGAATGACGGGGGAATAGCTGTCACTAAGACCACAGGGGCTAACCTAAAACACTTTTCTCCATCCTCTCTCCATTCTTTGTCTATTGATGTTCACTTCTCTTTTCTGTATCTCCTCTTCTGTCTTCCTTAGGGAGGTTCAGCTTCTGAAAAGACTGCCTAGGCAGCGAGTAGCCATGCAATATAGATGTGATTGATTATTATGATTTGATTAGAGTAGTTGCTTGGTTTGAGCACTGCCACTGAATGCAATGAATTATATATGTGTCTACATAGAGCTGTAGTGTTTTGATGTGTTCGTCGTAGATTATCTTCCACAACATTAATAGTAACATCGAAGAGCCTGAATTGGAACTGACAGTTGACCCTTTGTCTGTTGTGTCTGTTGTCTTCCTTTTCGTGCCAATTAATTCATTCCATCATATCGCTTTCTCCTCCCTCCCATTGTCAACCCTGTTGTTTATTCTCTCCATTCCTCCCACCCTCTCTGTCATGCCAGCTTTACTCATTACAACAAAGTCACTGCTGCTATGAAACATGTATGTGGCTCGCCACAAGCAGCGGGAGAGGAGGGGGGCAGACCCGACACACTGCAATACACACATTCACACGGACACACACACACACACACACACACACACACACACACAGTCACAGGGACACACACACATGCGCACACACATACACACACAGTCACAGGGACATGCATGCACGTGCACACCCACACACCCACACACAGACACCAACTCAATCATTTTAAGCCATCATTGGGCTTTATGTACCAATTATTTATGTTGACATTGCCTTGTGAATCCTGTCCAATAGGAACCGATGGAGCTAGTCGGTTTTATTTAGACTTTTATTAAAGGTTGAATGGTATCATCATAAAAGCATTTAGTTCAAATGGGTTACCTATCTCTCGTGTGTGTGCGTGTGTGCGTGTGTGCGTGCGTGCGTGCGTAATCATGTGCTGATGCCTCCGCTCAAGTTGTCCAACTTGAGCGGAGGCATCAGGCAGAAATTTGCATCTTGTAGCTCTAACTCCAAAAAGTTCTGGGACACTGTAAAGTCCATGGAGAATAAGAGCACCTCCTCCCAGCTGCCCACTGCACTGAGGCTAGGTAACACGATCACCACCGATAAATCCATGATTATCGAAAACTTCAACAAGCATTTTTCAATGGCTGGCCATATCTTCCTCCTGGCTGATCCAACCTCGGCCAACAGCTCCGCCCCCCCCCCCCCCCCCGCAGCTACTCGCCCAAGCCTCTCCAGCTTCTCCTTTACCCAAATCCAGATAGCAGATGTTCTGAAAGAGCTGCAAAATCTGGACCTGTACAAATCAGCTGGGCTTGACAATCTGGACCCTCTATTTCTGAAACTATCCGCCGCCATTGTTGCAACCCCTATTACCAGCCTGTTCAACCTCTCTTTCATATCGTCTGAGATCCCCAAGGATTGGAAAGCTGCCGCAGTCACCTCCCTCTTCAAAGGGGGAGACACCCTGGACCCAAACTGTTACAGACCTATATCCATCCTGCCCTG
This sequence comes from Oncorhynchus clarkii lewisi, assembly GCF_045791955.1. Taxonomy (NCBI): domain Eukaryota; kingdom Metazoa; phylum Chordata; class Actinopteri; order Salmoniformes; family Salmonidae; genus Oncorhynchus; species Oncorhynchus clarkii. The sequence continues at coordinate 12,631,430 of NC_092147.1, read as the reverse complement.
CCTATCTAAGGTCTTCGAAAGCCAAGTCAACAAACAGGTCACTGACCATCTCGAATCCCACCGTACCTTCCCCGCTGTGCAATCTGGTTTCCGAGCCGGTCACGGGTGCACCTCAGCCACGCTCAAGGTACTAAACGATATCATAACCGCCATCGATAAAAGACAGTACTGTGCAGCCGTCTTCATCGACCTGGCCAAGGCTTTCGACTCTGTCAATCACCATATTCTTATCGGCAGACTCAGTAGCCTCGGTTTTTCAATTGACTGCCTTGCCTGGTTCACCAACTACTTTGCATACAGAGTTCAGTGTGTCAAATCGGAGGGCATGTTGTCCGGTCCTCTGGCAGTCTCTATGGGGGTGCCACAGGGTTCAATTCTCGGGCCGACTCTTTTCTTTGTATATATCAATGATGTTGCTCTTGCTGCGGACGATTCCCTGATCCACCTCTACGCAGACGACACCATTCTGTATACTTCTGGCCCTTCCTTGGACACTGTGCTATCTAACCTCCAAACGAGCTTCAATGCCATACAACACTCCTTCCGTGGCCTCCAACTGCTCTTAAACGCTAGTAAAACCAAATGCATGCTTTTCAACCGTTCGCTGCCTGCACCCGCACGCCCGACTAGCATCACCACCCTGGATGGTTCCGACCTAGAACATGTGGACACCTATAAGTACCTAGGTGTCTGGCTAGACTGTAAACTCTCCTTCCAGACTCATATCAAACATCTCCAATCTAAAATCAAATCTAGAGTCGGCTTTCTATTCCGCAACAAAGCCTCCTTCACTCACGCCGCCAAACTTACCCTAGTAAAACTGATTATCCTACCGATCCTCGACTTCAGGGATGTCATCTACAAAATAGCTTCCAATACTCTACTCAGCAAACTGGATGCAGTTTATCACAGTGCCATCCGTTTTGTTACTAAAGCACCTTATACCACCCACCACTGCGACCTGTATGCTCTAGTCGGTTGGCCCTCGCTACATATTCATCGCCAGACCCACTGGCTCCAGGTCATCTACAAGTCCATGCTAGGTAAAGCTCCGCCTTATCTCAGTTCACTGGTCGCGATGGCAACAGCACGTGCTCCAGCAGGTGTTTCTCGCTGATCATCCCTAAAGCCAACACCTCATTTGGCCGCCTTTCGTTCCAGTTCTCTGCTGCCTGTGACTGGAACGAATTGCAAAAATCGCTGAAGTTGGAGACTTTTATCTCCCTCACCAACTTCAAACATCTGCTATCTGAGCAGCTAACCGATCGCTGCAGCTGTACATAGTCTATTGGTAAATAGCCCACCCAATTTACCTACCTCATCTCCATACTGTTTATATTTATTTACTTTTCTGCTCTTTTGCACACCAGTATCTCTACCTGTACATGACCATCTGATCATGTATCACTCCAGTGTTAATCTGCTAAATTGTAATTATTCGCCTACCTCCTCATGCCTTTTGCACACAATGTATATAGACTCTTTTTTTTGTTCTTTTTTTTCTACTGTGTTTTTGGCGGCAGGGTAGCCTAGTGGTTAGAGCGTTGGACTAGTAACCGGAAGGTTGGAAGTTCAAACCCCCGAGCTGACAAGGTACAAATCTGTCGTTCTGCCCCTGAACAGGCAGTTAACCCACTGTTCCTAGGCCGTCATTGAAAATAAGAATTTGTTCTTAATTGACTTGCCTAGTTAAATAAATAAAATAAAATAGACTTGTTTATTGTTTACTCCATGTGTAACTCTGTGTCTGTTCACACTGCTATGCTTTATCTTGGCCAGGTCGCAGTTGTAAATGAGAACTTGTTCTCAACTAGCCTACCTGGTTAAATAAAGGTGAAATAAAAATAAAAATCATCCTGTCATTTTCATCACCAACAATAAGATGACTGTGTGTGTGGTGTCTGTGTGGTGTGTGTGTGGTGTGTGTTTGGTGCACGCTTGCTTACAGGGTGTATTTGTGTTTGCATGTGTGTGTTCATGTTTATGTTGCTGTGTCTTTGTTAGAGAGATAAAGAAATTTAACCCATCCTTCTTCCGGTATATGATATGGGTAGTGTTTATTTGGCATCAAACGGAAGTAAACTGAACGAAGCAGGGAGGGACCACCTGAACTTGTCCATTAAGAAATGTTATTTTTTACCGTAATCTTTTTTTTGTTGCTACGGTGTGCCCTAATGAATAATCTCTGTTGTAGTTTAATGCTCTCTCCTTCTCTCCTGCCCCATCAGATCAACAACCAGGTCCTGTATGGCCGCAGCCACCTGAACGCCTCGGCCATCATCAAGAGTGCCTCGTCCAAGGTCAAGATTACCCTGATCAGGTAGGGCTAGCCTTTGGGACCAGAGGCGTCAATGCCTATCCTACTGAGGGGACCTCTGCCCCCCTTAGTTTCAAACCGTTTAAGCTTGAAGGTGCTCTAAGTCCCGCCTGCATTGCTGCTTCAGAAACACCTTAGCAGTGTTGTAGTAGCGGAGACCGGTCTCAAGACCATATTTTCAGTGTTTCGGTCTTGTCTCTGTGTTGGATACATTTGTACTCGGTCTTGACTCGATCTTGGACACTGAGGATTAATTTCTTCCTGATACCGGCGGAGTAAAAAACTCATTATCAGCTTCCATTCAGTAAGGGCATAAAACCGCTTCGCCAGGCCAAATACACTATATGAACAAAAGTACGTGGACACCTGCTCGTCAAATATCTCATTCCCAAATCATGGGTATTGATATGGTGTTGGTCCCCCGTTTACTGCTATAACAGCCTTGATTCTTCTGGGAAGGCTTTCCACTAGTTGTTGGAACATTGCTGCAGGGACTTGATTCCATTCAGCCACAAGAGTATTAGTGAGTTTGGGCGATTAAGTCTGGCTCACAGTCGGTGTTCAAATGTATTCCAAAGGTGGGGTTGAGGTCATGGCTCTGTGCAGGCCAGTCAAGGTCTTCCACACCGGTCTTGACAAACCATTTCTGTATGCACCTTGCTTTGTGCATGCTTAAACAGGAAAGGGCCTTCCCCAAACTGCTGCAAAGTTGGAAACACAGAATTGTCTAGAATGTCATTGTATGCTGTAGCTTTAAGATTTCCCTTCACTGGAACTAAGGGGCCAAGCTCAAACCATGAAAAACAGCCCCAGACCATTATTCCTCCTCCACTATGCATTCGGGCAGGTAGCGTTGTCCTGGAAACCCACTTCACAAAGCTCCCAACGGACATTTATTGTGCTGACGTTGCTTCCAGAGGCAGTTTGGAACTTGGTAGTGAGTGTTGCAACCAAGGACAGAAGATTTTTACGCTTTGCGCACTTCAGCACGCAGGTCCCGTTCTGTGAGCTTGTGTGGCCTACCACTTCGCGGCTGAGCCGCTGTTGCTCCTAGACGTTTCCACTTCACAATAACAGCACTTACAGTTGACCGGGGCAGCTCTAGCAGGGCAGAAATTTGATGAACTGACTTGTTGGAAAGGCAGCATCCTATGATGGTGCCACGTTGAAAGTCACTGAGCTCTTCAGTAAGAACATTCTACTGCCAATATTTGTCTATGGAGATTGCATGCCGTGTGCTCGATTTTATATACTTGTCAACAACGGGCGTGGCTGAAGTAGCCGAAACCACTAATCCACTAACATACTTTTGTATATATAGTGTACTTTGTGTATATACACTCCTTTCTTGAACAGTACTACCTGAACAGACTCTATGTCTATAATATACATGTTTGTATTTATAGTGTACTTTATGTGTATATACACTCCTGTGTATATATATACAGTGCCTTGCGAAAGTATTCGGCCCCCTTGAACTTTGCGACCTTTTGCCACATTTCAGGCTTCAAACATAAAGATATAAAACTGTATTTTTTGTGAAGAATCAACAACAAGTGGGACACAATCACTTTTTTAACAAATCAAAAACTGAAAAATTGGGTGTGCAAAATTATTCTGCCCCTTTACTTTCAGTGCAGCAAACTCTCCAGAAGTTCAGTGAGGATCTCTGAATGATCCAATGTTGACCTAAATGACTAATGATGATAAATACAATCCACCTGTGTGTAATCAAGTCTCCGTATAAATGCACCTGCACTGTGATAGTCTCAGAGGTCCGTTAAAAGCGCAGAGAGCATCATGAAGAACAAGGAACACACCAGGCAGGTCCGAGATACTGTTGTGAAGAAGTTTAAAGCCGGATTTGGATACAAAAAGATTTCCCAAGCTTTAAACATCCCAAGGAGCACTGTGCAAGCGATAATATTGAAATGGAAGGAGTATCAGACCACTGCAAATCTACCAAGACCTGGCCGTCCCTCTAAACTTTCAGCTCATACAAGGAGAAGACTGATCAGAGATGCAGCCAAGAGGCCCATGATCACTCTGGATGAACTGTGCAGAGATCTACAGCTGAGGTGGGAGACTCTGTCCATAGGACAACAATCAGTCGTATATTGCACAAATCTGGCCTTTATGGAAGAGTGGCAAGAAGAAAGCCATTTCTTAAAGATATCCATAAAAAGTGTTGTTTAAGGGGGTTCAAGGGGGCCGAATACTTTCGCAAGGCACTGTATATATATATCTGTATATAGACTGTGTATCTACAATAGACATGTGGAGAACCTACTGGACCTGATGCTGAACGGACAGCATCAGTAACAACGGTAATACCAGCTCACTCATGTACAGTAGGAGAGTGCTCTTACTGTAAAACACAAAGGACCAGTAGAGGAGTGTAGAGTAGAGGAGTGTAGTGTAGTGTAGAGGAGTGGAGAGGAGTGGAGTGTAGAGTAGAGGAGTGGAGTGTAGAGTAGAGGAGTGGAGTGTAGAGTAGAGGAGTGGAGTGTAGAGTAGAGGAGTGGAGTGTAGAGTAGAGGAGTGGAGTGTAGAGTAGAGGAGTGGAGTGTAGAGGAGTGGAGTGTAGAGGAGATGAGTGGAGTGTAGAAGAGTGGAGTGTAGAGGAGTGGAGTGTAGAGGAGTGGAGTGTAGAGGAGTGGAGTGTAGAGGAGTGGAGTGTAGAGGAGTGGAGTGTAGATGAGTGTAGTGTAGTGTAGAGGTGTGGAGGTATACGACTTGTCAGTTATGTAGTACAATAGTGAAATCATGCACAAAGTAGCCTACACAATCGCAAAGCATGTTGAACTACATTCACATGCGCGCTGCCATACACATGGTTTAGTTTCAGCAGGAATATAATCTGCAGGCAGGAAGCAAGAGCATGCAGCTCTCAGCTGGTTTTGGCACACAGCAGCTCACAGCTGTAGCTGGTAGGGTAGGTAAGAGGTTTTAACTTATGATATCTACCAGTAAATGCTAACTAAGGCAACAATGGCAATGCAAACCAGGTGTTGAGAAAGTATGGTCTGAAGTCTTGTTCAGTAGGCTATTTATGATGTTGCAATTCAGTCATCATGCACTGTTTGCATCAGGGGCGTAGGCATGAGTGGGCTTGGGTGGTTAACTTTGCACGCTCTGGGCATTCTCTTGATGACAGCTTTGCACACTCTTGGCATTCTCTCAACCAGCTTTACCTGGAATGCTTTTCTAATAGTCTTGAAGGAGTTCCCACATATGCTGAGAACTCGCAATTTGGTTGAGGTTATGTGATTGTGGAGGCCAGGTCATCTGATTCATCACTCCATCACTCTCCTTCTTGGTCAAATAGCCCTTACACAGCCTGGGGGTGTGTTAGGTCATTGTCCTGTTGAAAAACAAATGATAGTCCCACTAAGCGCAAACCAGATGGGATGGCGTATCGCTGCAACATGCTGTGGTAGCCATGCTGGTTAAGTGTACCTTGAATTCTAAATAAATCACAGACAGTGTCACCAGCAAAGCACCATCACCTCCTCCTCCATGCTTCACGGTGGGAACCACACATGCAGAGATCATCTATTTACCTACTCTGCATCTCACAAAGATGCAGCGGTTGGATCCAAAAATTTCAAATTTGGCCCAAGCAACTATCTTCTTAGTGGTTTCTTTGCAGCAAAGGCCTGATTCATGCAGTCTCCTCTGAACAGTTGATGTTAGGATGTGTCTGTTACTTGAACTCTGTGAAGCATTTATTTTGGCTGCAATTTCTGAGGCTGGTAACTCTAATGAACTTACTCTCTGCAGCAGAGTTGACTCTGGGTCTTCCTTTCCTGTGGCGGTCTTCATGAGAGCCAGTTTCATCATAGCGCTTGATGGTTTTTGCGACTGCACAACTTTCAACGTTTTTGACATTTTCTGGATTGACTGACCTTCATGTCTTAAAGTAATGATGGACTGTCGTTTCTCTTTGCTTATTTGAGCTGTTCTTGCCATAATATGGACTTGGTCTTTTACCAAATAGCTATCTTCTATATACCACCGATACCTTGTCACAACACAACTGATTGGCTCAAATGCATTAAGAAGGAAAGACATTCCACAAATTAACTTTTAACTTAGGGCTAGGCCCTTTTTTTCTCAATTTCCGCCTGAATGACATACCCAAAGTAAACTGTCTGTAGCTCAGGCCCTGAAGCCAGGATATTCATATAATTGGTACCATTATAAAAAAAAACACTTTGTAGAAATGTTAAAATAATGTAGGAGAATATAACATAATAGATATGGTAGGAGAAAATCCAAAGAAAAACCAACCATATTTTTATTTTAGAAATGCAAGTGAAAGCTCATATTGTAAAATTGCTCCCTGAATGCAATTCATATGGCTTCCACAGGGTGTCAGCAGTCTGTTCAAGGTTTCAGGCTTGTAACTTCAAAAACGAATAAGAAATAACAGTTTTTTTATGAGGACACAGTGTTGGAAATCTGTGTTTTTGCTCACCATGATGAAGTTGCACACCTGCTCAAATCGGTTTCCTATTGAACATACTTCTTTCTGAAATAAATATTATAGTTTGATTACATTTTAAGGTGTCTGAGGAGTAAATAGAAATGTATTTTGACTTGTTGAAACAAAGTTTAGGGGTAGATCTTTGGATTCCTTTCCCTGCAAGTTGAACGAGTGGATTACTCAAATCGATAGCGCCAACTAAACTGACTTTTTGGGATTTAAAAAATTATATATAGAGATAGAGAGGTTATAGAGAGCTATGTTATAGCTGGGACCCTTTGGATGACAAATCAGAGGAATATTTTCAAAAAACCTGTGCCGCTGGAATAATATTTTGATGTGGGGTGCCGTCTTCAAACAATCGCAATGCATGTTTTTGCTATAATAGCTACTGTAAATCGGACAGTGCAGTTAGATTAACAACAATTTAAGCTTTCAGCAGATATAAGACACGTATATGTACCTAAATGTTTAAAATCCATAACAACTATTAGAATATATTTGAATTATGCGCCCTCAAGTTTCATCGCTAGCTGGACACCGATCCTTTTAACAAGGAACACCTGTTAATTTAAATGCATTCCAGGTGACTACCTCATGAAGCTGGTTAAGAAAATGCCAAGAGTGTGCAAAGCTGTCATCAAGGCAAAGGGTGGTTACTTTGAAGAATCTCAAAGTATCTTAATACTTTTTTCGTTACTACATGATTCCATGTGTTATTTCCATGTGTTATTTTCACAAAAAAAGCCTCCTTCACTCACGCCGCCAAACTTACCCTAGTAAAACTGACTATCCTACCGATCCTCGACTTCGGCGATGTCATCTACAAAATAGCTTCCAACACTCTACTCAGCAAACTGGATGCAGTCTATTACAGTGCCATCCGTTTTGTTACCAAATCACCTTATACCACCCACCACTGCGACCTGTATGCGCTAGTCGGCTGGCCCTCGCTACATATTTGTCGCCAGGCCCACTGGCTCCAGGTCATCTATAAGTCTATGCTAGGTAAAGCTCCGCCTTATCTTAGTTCACTGGTCATGATAACAACACCCACCCGTAGCACACGTTCCAGCAGGTTTATCTCACTGATCATCCCCAAAGCCAACACCTCATTTGGCCGCCTTTCCTTCCAGTTCTCTGCTGCCAGTGACTACAACGAATTGCAAAAATCGCTGAAGTTGGAGACTTATTTCCCTCACCAACTTTAAACATCAACTATCTGAGCAGCTAACCGATCGCTGCAGCTGTACATAGTCCATCTGTAAATAGCCCACCCAATCTACCTACCTCATCCCCATACTGTTTTTATTTGATTTACTTTTATGCTCTTTTGCACACCAGTATCTCTACTTGCACATCATCATCTGCTCATTTATCACTCCAGTGTTAATCTGCTAAATTGTAACTATTCGCTCCTATGGCCTAAGTGGTCATAGCAACAAAAGACTACAGTATCATTATTTTTTTTTTTTTTACTGTTTGCCTCTCACAAGCATTCCAGCACAGGTTTCCTCCAACGTGGATGACTGAGTTCATATTGCGACTCGGTGCCTTGACAAGATGGCTTGTGAGGCAGGTATGGAACATTGGGAAGTCACTCCTACGTCCCATTATACACTACAGAAGTGCCTGTATGTTGACTTCTCATGTTAATGTAAGGAAGTGTAAAAGGAAGTATGGGAGTAGGTCAGTCAGCCTACATATTGCACCTACCATACTTTTGTTTGTGTTCCCTTTGAACAGTGAGCAAAGATGGGTGATTTTGTTACCATCCTTTCTCAGTGTACCAGCAGTCACGTACTGAGGTGAACAGTAGAGAGTAGAACAGTACTAGAGAAAGATTCTACTCTCTACTGTTCACCTCGCCTTCCATTTCTTCCATTCTGCTCCTAGTTCTCTCCCTCAGCCAACGTTGACAGAAGGCGTACGTAACATTCTGACACAAGCATTAGGCAGGCGGCACCATCGCTCTCCGTCCTCTACACACTATTACACAGCAACATCTAATGAAACAACGACAACCTTGGTGTAATTTGGCGTGGAGAGGAAAAGAGGAAGAGGAGGTAGTAAGAAGGGCGGGAGAGGAAGAGAGGGGAAGGAAAGAGCAAGGGAGGGAGAGGACGAGGGAGGGAGAGAGAAAGAGGGAAGGAGAGAGGCAGAATAGGATGGAGAGAGAGAGGACTGAAAGAGGGAGGTAGGGAGAGGAAAAAGAGCAAGTTAGAGGATGGTAAGGATGAGGGAGGCAGAGAGAAGGAGGAAAGGAGAGGGGGAGAAGATGAGAGAAGCGGGGAAGGAGAGAGGGAGAGAGAGAAGGAGAGAGAACTGAAAGAGGGAGGGTGACATTGTGACCACCTCTGCTTGAGTCCTGAGAGAGAGAGAGAGAAAGAGAGAGAGAGAGGCCTGTAGAGTCTCATTAACTGGGCTTTGATATCCGTCCACTCAAACACCAGCTATGAAGCCTGCTACTGACTTACTAAGTCCTAATGGCAATTTATTTCCTGTACAGTGTATTACTTTTGACCAGGGCCCAGTGGGGAATAGGATGCCGTTTGAGGAGCAGACAGTGACAGTCACTTGCTCCGGCTTATTGCTCATTCTTTCTTGCTCTAACTTTCTCTCTACCTCTCTTTCTCTCTACGTCTATATACCTCTTTATACCTCTCTATCTCTATATACCTATATATACAGTACCTCTCTACCTCTATAAACCTCTCTATCTCTATATACCTATATATACAGTACCTCTCTACTTCTATATACCTCTCTATCTCTATATACCTCTCTATCTCTGTGTACCTCTCTACCTCTTTATACCTCTCTATCTCTATATATCAATTCAAGGGCTTTATTGGCATAGGAAACATTGGCATGGGAAACATGTGTTAACATTGCCAAAGCAAGTGAGGTAGATAATGTATACATATCTCTATATACCTCTATTCCTCTCTACCTCTATATACCTATACCTCTATATACCTCTCTACCTCTATATACCTCTCTATCTCTATATACCTCTATATACCTCTATCTCAATATACCTATCTATCTCTATATAGCTCTATATACCTCTATCTCTATATACCTCTATACCTCCCTACCTCTATATACATATACCTCTACATACCTCTCTACTAATATATACCTCTCTATCTCTATATACCTTTCTACCTCTCCTTCTCTCTATCTCTATATACTTCTCTATCTCACCTTCTTTCTACCTCTATATACCTCTCTATTTCCCCTTCCCTCTACCTCTATATACCTCTCTACCTCTATATACCTCTCTATCTCTCTTTCTCTCTACCTCTATATACCTCTCTACCTCTATATACCTCTCTACCTCTATATACCTATATATTTCCCCTTCTCTCTACCTCTATATACCTCTCTACCTCTAAATACCTCTCTATTTCCCCTTCTCTCTACCTCCATATACCTCTCTATTTCCCCTTCTCTCTACCTCTATATACCTCTCTACCTCTATATAACTCTCTATTTCCTCTTCTCTCTACCTCTATATACCTCTTTACCTCTATATACCTCTCTATTTCCCCTTCTCTCTACCTCCATATACCTCTCGATTTCCCCTTCTCTCTACCTCTATATACCTCTCTACCTCTATATACCTCTCTGTCTCTCCTTCTCTCTACCTCTATATACCTCTCTACCTCTATATACCTCTCTGTCTCTCCTTCTCTCTACCTCTATATACCTCTCTACCTCTATATACCTCTCTACCTCTATATACCTATATATTTCCCCTTCTCTCTACCTCTATATACCTCTCTACCTCTATATACCTCTCTATTTCCCCTTCTCTCTACCTCCATATACCTCTCTATTTCCCCTTCTCTCTACCTCTATATACCTCTCTACCTCTATATAACTCTCTATTTCCTCTTCTCTCTACCTCTATATACCTCTTTACCTCTCCTTCTCTCTACCTCTATATACCTCTCTACCTCTATATACCTCTCTATCTCTCCTTCTCTCTACCTCTATATACCTCTCTACCTCTATATACCTCTCTGTCTCTCCTTCTCTCTACCTCTATATACCTCTCTACCTCTATATACCTCTATATACTTCAATCTCTATATACCTCTCTATCTCTCCTTCTCTCTAACTCTATATAAACCTCTACCTCTATTTAAACCTCTAACTCTATATATACCTCTCTCTCTCCTTCTCTCTAACTCTATATAAACCTCTACCTCTATTTAAACCTCTAACTCTATATATACCTCTCTCTCTCCTTCTCTCTAACTCTATATAAACCTCTACCTCTATTTAAACCTCTAACTCTATATATACCTCTCTCTCTCCTTCTCTCTAACTCTATATAAACCTCTACCTCTATTTAAACCTCTAACTCTATATATACCTCTCTCTCTCCTTCTCTCTAACTCTATATAAACCTCTACCTCTATTTAAACCTCTAACTCTATATATACCTCTCTCTCTCCTTCTCTCTACCTCTCATTCATTTTCTTCTTCTCTCTACCTTTCCTTCTCTCTACCTGTCCTTCTCTCAGAAAGCTTATTTCACTGTACCTCTTTCTTACTCCCTCTCTCCAAAGCCGCCCCACCGCTCTCAAACTCTCCATCTCTTATCCTAATCTCTCTCTCAACCTCTCTCTCTCTCCCCCCGCACCCCCCATCTTCTGCTTAATCATCTCTCTGAGGAGCGAGGTGCACACAGAGCACAATGGCGATGCAGCACTTAATTTCCTCCCCGCGCCTCTCCTCGCCGCTCGTCGCAATCCTTAAGTCCCTTTAATTGAACACAGTGGGCCAGAGCCAATCACATATTAAAACGAGAGAGAGGAGAGAGAGAGAGAAATAGAGAGAGAGAGGAGCTGAACATGCCCAATTTGACTGGAGCGTGGAGACATTCCCAAAGTGTGGCGCCTCGGCCTTCTCACCCGCTCCAGTAGTTCCTGTCATGGAGTTCAATACATATTTTTCACAAAGAAGCTGATAAAACACACAGGTGCAAAATCAAGATGACTTACATAGATGAGGGCCAAGAGAGGGAGTGTGGTGATGTACTCTTTTAAAAGTTGCATCATACTGCAGCACAGCTTGGTACAGCATGTTACAGTGCATGATGTCATAGTATTTTACAGTCAGCCATTGTTGCCGTTAATGCTCGTTGAAACCACCAGAGGGCGTCTTTATGAGGGTTGTTGGCACTTACTTTCCCAAATAGTCCTACAGAGGTCCACGCAGACCAGACTTTTGGATTGTTATACCCTATCAGAGGTCCACGCAGACCAGACATTTTGATTGTTATACCCTATCAGAGGTCCACGCAGACCAGACATTTTGATTGTTATACCCTATCAGAGGTCCACGCAGACCAGACATTTTGATTGTTATACCCTATCAGAGGTCCACGCAGACCGGACATTTGGATTGTTATACCCTATCAGAAAGAGCAAAACAATTAATTAATTTCATGGACATGAAGCAACCGTATCCTCAGCTACTATAGCACAGAGAAATACATCTTAAAACATGCTTTTCTGTTCTTTGGAAATAAATTGTCTTAGTATCATGTTTATTTTATGACCTTCCTAAACAAAATATGAATGTCTTTCTTTGTGACTCCTTGAGTCCTGGCTATTCTACTGTTAATATGCTAACTGCACAGCAGTCCTTCATGGTGCTTTGAGGATGAAATGCTCAGTAAGTTTTTGTCTTTTAGGATATTTATCTTAATGTAGGCCTACTGCTAGAGTGTAAAATACACATATTTTGGTAAATTCAGTTTTTATTGAAATGACATAGCGCTGTAGGCCTAAGAGTCCTGTTGACTGTAGCTGTTTTAGGCTAAGTTAATTATTGTATAAAGGCCTACTTCAAGTTACACTATATCAATCATTAATTTGTGCATGTCATCAGACAGCATACAAGTCATCCATGTATTTAAATAAGGTCAAGCATTTTAGTTATTAAACAAAATAACACAGGGAGCCTTGAATAATTAAACAATGAATAAACCGCAACATGTCAAAGCGATTGAATTCAGGAATGCATTTGACTGTTCTTAATTTGACTGTACTTGAAACTTTAAAACCTTTTTTTTTGTTAGAACAGACTATATGGGATTGATTATAATTATTTTGTAAATTATTATTGTATTTGTTGTGCATTTTATACTGTTAGAAATGTAGCTTAATTACATTTATTTTTATTATGGTGTTTCCATTTCAAGGAAAACGAAAATGCATTTTACATTAGCCTATGTAGGCCTCAGGGTTTTCGTTAGGAAAATATGGCGCTGTACAACGTGACCGGTCGGAGTAGGCCTAGGTGACTGGGAGTGAAGAGCAAAATAATCCTAACATTCCCACGACCTAATTGTAGGCTAACCAATATACAGTGAAAATAAAAATCTGATTGATTTATCAAGACCAGTCCCCATGCTTATAGTTGACCACACATGGGTAGGCTATTGCTTCAAATCCTATTACAATCCTATTATAATGATGACTTTGGGTGTTTCAGTAAGCAACAATTTGTTGCCTTCAATTGCATTAGCCTGCTTTATTCCAATATTTGATGCTGTTTAATATGACATGTAACCTATTTAGAGTGTTTTAAATGCTGTTTAATATGACATGTAACCTATTTAGAGTGTTTATATGCTGTTTAATATGACATGTAACATATTTAGAGTGTTTATATGCTGTTTAATATGACATGTAACATATTTAGAGTGTTTATATGCTGTTTAATATGACATGTAACCTATTTATAGTGTTTATATGCTGTTTAATATGACATGTAACCTATTTAGAGTGTTTATATGCTGTTTAATATGACATGTAACCTATTTAGAGTGTTTATATGCTGTTTAATATGACATGTAACCTATTTATAGTGTTTATATGCTGTTTAATATGACATGTAACCTATTTAGAGTGTTTATATGCTGTTTAATATGACATGTAACCTATTTATAGTGTTTATATGCTGTTTAATATGACATGTAACCTATTTAGAGTGTTTATATGCTGTTTAATATGACATGTAACCTATTTATAGTGTTTTAATGCTGTTTAATATGACATGTAACCTATTTAGAGTGTTTATATGCTGTTTAATATGACATGTAACCTATTTAGAGTGTTTATATGCTGTTTAATATGACATGTAACCTATTTAGAGTGTTTATATGCTGTTTAATATGACATGTAACCTATTTAGAGTGTTTATATGCTGTTTAATATGACATGTAACCTATTTAGAGTGTTTATATGCTGTTTAATATGACATGTAACCTATTTAGAGTGTTTATATGCTGTTTAATATAGCATGTAACCTATTTATAGTGTTTATATGCTGTTTAATATGACATGTAACCTATTTAGAGTGTTTATATGCTGTTTAATATGACATGTAACCTATTTATAGTGTTTACATGCTGTTTAATATGACATGTAACCTATTTATAGTGTTTATATGCTGTTTAATATGACATGTAACCTATTTAGAGTGTTTATATGCTGTTTAATATGACATGTAACCTATTTATAGTGTTTATATGCTGTTTAATATGACATGTAACCTATTTAGAGTGTTTATATGCTGTTTAATATGACATGTAACCTATTTATAGTGTTTACATGCTGTTTAATATGACATGTAACCTATTTATAGTGTTTATATGCTGTTTAATATGACATGCAACCTATTTATAGTGTTTATATGCTGTTTAATATAACATGTAACCTATTTAGAGTGTTGATATGCTGTTTAATATGACATGTAACCTATTTAGAGTGTTTATATGCTGTTTAATATGACATGTAACCTATTTAGAGTGTTTATATGCTGTTTAATATGACATGTAACCTATTTAGAGTGTTTATATGCTGTTTAATATGACATGTAACCTATTTAGAGTGTTTATATGCTGTTTAATATGACATGTAACCTATTTAGAGTGTTGATATGCTGTTTAATATGACATGTAACCTATTTATAGTGTTTATATGCTGTTTAATATGACATGTAACCTATTTAGAGTGTTTACATGCTGTTTAATATGACATGTAACCTATTTAGAGTGTTGATATGCTGTTTAATATGACATGTAACCTATTTATAGTGTTTATATGCTGTTTAATATGACATGTAACCTATTTGGAGTGTTTATATGCTGTTTAATATGACATGTAACCTATTTATAGTGTTGATATGCTGTTTAATATGACATGTAACCTATTTAGAGTGTTTATATGCTGTTTAATATGACATGTAACCTATTTAGAGTGTTTATATGCTGTTTAATATGACATGTAACCTATTTATAGTGTTTATATGCTGTTTAATATGACATGTAACCTATTTAGAGTGTTTATATGCTGTTTAATATGACATGTAACCTATTTAGAGTGTTGATATGCTGTTTAATATGACATGTAACCTATTTAGAGTGTTTATATGCTGTTTAATATGACATGTAACCTATTTAGAGTGTTTATATGCTGTTTAATATGACATGTAACCTATTTAGAGTGTTTACATGCTGTTTAATATGACATGTAACCTATTTATAGTGTTTATATGCTGTTTAATATGACATGTAACCTATTTAGAGTGTTTATATGCTGTTTAATATGACATGTAACCTATTTATAGTGTTTATATGCTGTTTAATATGACATGTAACCTATTTAGAGTGTTTATATGCTGTTTAATATGACATGTAACCTATTTAGAGTGTTTACATGCTGTTTAATATGACATGTAACCTATTTATAGTGTTTATATGCTGTTTAATATGACATGTAACCTATTTATAGTGTTTATATGCTGTTTAATATAACATGTAACCTATTTAGAGTGTTTATATGCTGTTTAATATGACATGTAACCTATTTAGAGTGTTTATATGCTGTTTAATATGACATGTAACCTATTTATAGTGTTTATATGCTGTTTAATATGACATGTAACCTATTTCAAATGATGTGCTCTTCTTACATTCACATTTTCATGTTTATTCAAATACTTTTCATTCAAATCCATATAGTTTGGTTCCAATACATCAAAACCAAATGGTAGATCCTGGTAGTCATAAAAATAGATGGGTGTTGGTTAAATTGGGATTTTAATGAATGGAGCGAATTTGGAGGGGCATTTTTTTCCCCCTGTATGCACGGAGCCGATGGAAAGGACGTGGAGCTCCATAAGCAGTGTGCAAGCACCACTCCATGATCAACGAGAGGGATTTCCAACTGCTCAACTCCTCTCACATGCTCTGCTTGACACCAGCTCACAGAATCAGTGAGCAGCACATCCATTATTTCTGAGCCGCTGGAGGAAAAAACGGTTGCAGAACAGATAACAACATGCTGATTTATGCTTCACCAATGTGAGGTTTTCTGACATGAGGTTTTCTGTGGGTGTAACGTTTTTACCACTGACTGCTAGGCAGCCATGCTCAATTTGTCTGACAACCCAAAATGTCATGTTTTGCATGAAATCAGTGCTCGTAGTTATCCTCATTGCTTTCTGTTAAGTTATGCGTCTCATGGCAGAAACAGCGTGACAGCGGCTCCAAGGAAACCATGCATCTCAAATGGTACCCTGTTCCCTTTATAGTGCACGGTTAAGTGGATAGGGCATCATTTCAGACACAGCCATAGTGTGACTGTCTGACCCACCCAGGTCCCAAATACCGCCCTAGAGAATAGTAAGGGACTTGACCTGATAGTAAGGGACTTGACCTGATAGTAAGGGACTTGACCTGATAGTAAGGGACTTGACCTGATAGTAAGGGACTTGACCTGATGGTAAGGGACTTGACCTTATGGTAAGGGACTTGACCTTATGGTAAGGGACTTGACCTTATGGTAAGGGACTTGACCTGATGGTAAGGGACTTGACCTGATGGTAAGGGACTTGACCTGATGGTAAGGGACTTGACCTGATGGTAAGGGACTTGACCTGATGGTAAGGGACTTGACCTGATGGTAAGGGACTTGACCTGATGGTAAGGGACTTGACTTGACCTGATGGTAAGGGACTTGACCTGATGGTAAGGGACTTGACCTGATGGTAAGGGGCTTGACCTGATGGTAAGGGACTTGACCTGATGGTAAGGGACTTGACCTGATAGTAAGGGACTTGACCTGATGGTAAGGGACTTGACCTGATGGTAAGGGACTTGACCTGATGGTAAGGGACTTGACCTGATGGTAAGGGACTTGACCTGATGGTAAGGGACTTGACCTGATGGTAAGGGACTTGACCTGATGGTAAGGGACTTTACCTGATGGTAAGGGACTTGACCTTATAGTAAGGGACTTGACCTGATGGTAAGGGACTTGACCTGATGGTAAGGGACTTGACCTGATGGTAAGGGACTTGACCTGATGGTAAGGGACTTGACCTGATGGTAAGGGACTTGACCTGATGGTAAGGGACTTAGGATACAGTGACAGTACAGAGAGAAATAATGTCCTTCATCATGTTTATACCGGATGTGTCACGCCCTGGTCTAAGTATTTTGTGTTTTTCTTCATGTATTGGGTCAGGCCAGGGTGTGGCATGGGGTTTTTGTATTGTGGTGTGTTTTGTCTTGGGGTGTTGGTGTGTATGTACTGGGATTGTATCTAGTGGGGTTATCTAGCAAGGTCTATGGCTGTCTGGAGTGGTTCTCAATCAGAGGCAGGTGTTTATCGTTGTCTCTGATTGGGAACCATATTTAGGCAGCCATATTCTTTGAGTTTGTCATGGGTGATTGTCCTGAGTGTCTTGATGTCCTTGTTTATGTTAGTTGACACAAGTATAGGCTGTTTTCGGTTTTCGTTTCGTTTATTGTTTTGTAGTGTTCGTGTTTAGTCGTGTTTACGTTTGTTTAAATAAACATGGATCGCAATCGACACGCTGCAGTTTGGTCCGACTCTCCTTCTCACCAAGAAAACCGTTACAGAATCACCCACCACCAACGGACCAAGCAGCGTGTTAACAGGCAGGAGCCACAGGAGAGGCAGCAGGAAAAGCAGCAGCTGCAGTGGGAGATGCTGCACTACCTGGAGAAATGGACATGGGAGGAAGAACTGGACGGTAAAGGACCCTGGGCTCAGCCTGGAGAATATCGCCGCCCCAAGGAAGAACTGGAGGCGGCGAAAGCTGAGAGGCGCAGATATGAGGAGGCAGCACGGCGTAGCGGATGTATTGTGGGGGGGCTCAGGGAGAGTGTGGCAGAGTCAGGAGTCAGACCTGAGCCAACTCTCCCTGTTTATCGTGAGGAGCCAAGGAGGAGACCAGAACCAGAGTCGGTGTTGGAGGTGAGCGAAACAGAGACTGTGAAGGAGTTAATGGGGAAATTGGAGGAGAGAGAAATGAGGGAGTTGCTGTGTTGGTGCTTATTGCATGGAATTCGCCCGACGGAACGTGTCGGGGATTTGATGGCACCTGGGTTAGCGCTCCATACTCGTCCTGAGGTGCGTGTTAGTCGGCTGGTGAAGTTGGTGCCAGCCTCACGCACCAGGCCTCCTGTGCACATCCCTAGCTTTGCACGTCCTGTGCCAGGACTGCTCTCAAGATCTCCAGTACGCCTTCACGGTCTAGCCCATCCTGTGCCACCTCCACACTCCAGCCCTCCGGTAGCAACTCCCCGCACCAGGCTTCCTGTGCGTGTTCTCGGTTCAGTACCACCAGTACCAGCACCACGCATCAGGCCTACAGTGCGCCTCGCCTCTCCAGCGCTGCCGGAGCCTTTCTCCTCTCCTGCGCTGCCGGAGTCTCCCGTCTGTTCAGCGCTGCCAGAGCCTTTCTCCTCTACAGCGCTGCTGGAGTCTCCCGCCTGTTCAGCGCAGCCAGAGCCTTTCTCCTCTACAACGCTGCTGGAGTCTCCCGCCTGTTCAGCGCTGCCGGAGCCTTCCTCCTCTCCAGCGCTGTCGGAGTCTCCCGCCTGTTTAGCGCTGTCAGAGCTTTCCGCCTCTACAGCGCTGTCGGAGTCTCCCGCCTGTTCAGAACTGCCAGTCTGCATAGAGCTGCCAGTCTGCATAGAGCTACCAGTCTGCAAGGAGCTGCCAGTCTGCATAGAGCTGTCAGTCTGCAAGGAGCTGTCAGTCTGCAAGGAGCCGCCAGAGCTGCCAGTCTGCAGGATGCCGCCAAAGCTGCCAGTCTGCAAGGAGCCGCCAGAGCTGCCAGTCAGCATGGAGCAGCCAGGGCCGCCAGTCAGCATGGAGCAGCCAGAGCCGCCAGTCAGCATGGAGCAGCCAGAGCAGCTCTGTCAGACTGTCGAAAGGACAGGGCGCTTCGGAGCCAGCCAGACTGTCGAAATGACAGGGCGCTTCGGAGCCAGCCAGACTGTCGAAATGACAGGGCGCTTCGGAGCCAGCCAGACTGTCGAAAATAAGGAAAAAATGTTGGCCGGGAACACAAACGATAAAATGTCGTTCCACCGGTTCACGCCACATATATGAGTTAGTACCGTGACGCAGGCAAGCGAGTTTCATTCCACAAATACACACACACAAGAAAACAACAGGTCCTACGACCTTGTCAGCTTGCTATGGCTTGGACACAATTTCTTATAGCTGTGGGAGAAAGGGCATGTGTGGGGATAAGGCAACACAAGCAACAGATTGATTCATCAATTCCCACTGTCCTTACTGTCACCCTCGTGGAAGAGGAAATAAAACTTTAAACCTAATTGGAAAAGGGTCACTTACTGGGCAGAGACAAGAATGGTAAAGGAAGGGAGGGGAGGTAGAGAGATGGAGGAAGAGAGAGAGAGAGAGGCGAAGACAGGAAAGGAATATGGAGAGAGAGATGGAGAGAAAGAGGTGAGGACAGGGAAGGAATATGGAGAGAGGGAGGGGGAGAGAAAGAGGCGAGGACAGGGAAGGAATATGGAGAGAGGGAGGGAGAGATGGAGAGAAAGAGGCGAGGACAGGGAAGGAATATGGAGAGAGGGAGGGAGGGAGGGAGAGGGGTAGAGAGAGAGGCGAGGACAGGGAAGGAATATGGAGAGAGGGAGGGAGAGAGGTAGAGAGAGAAGCGAGGACAGGGAAGTAAGGAGGAAGAGAGAGAGTGGAGGGTCTGAAGCGAGGGAACCACAACACTACTCACAACCACATGAGAGGTGAACAGGAAGGATAGCAGGATATCATCACCGGCTACTGGGCTGGGTGGCAACCTGAGCACCCTCCTTGTGGATTGGAGAAGCCAGCTGTTCCTGCTCTTCTTGGCCTTTCCCTGTGTTTGTCTGGCTGTCTGACGGTCTATCAGTCTATTGGAGACGACAAAGTCAAGATATACTCAGGCCTAGAAGCTAAGATATGCATATTATTAGTAGATTTGGATAGAAAACAATCTGAAGTTTCTAAAACTGTTTGAATGATGTCTGTGAGTATAACAGAACTCATATGGCAGGCAAAAACCTGAGAAAAAATCCAACCAGGAAGTGGGAAATCTGAGGTTTGTAGTTTTTCATCTCTTTGCCTATCCAAGATACCGTGTAAATTTGGACCGACTTCCTAAGGCTTCCACTAGATGTCAACAGTCTTTAGAACCTTGTTTGATGCTTCTACTGTGAAGGAGGAGAGAAAGAGAGCTGATTGAGTAAGAGGTCTGCCAGAGTGCCATTCAGGCGCGCTCCCGTGAGAGGTAGCTGCGTTCCATTGCAATTCTAAAGATAAAGGAATTCTCCGGTTGAAATATTATTGAAGATTTATGTTAAAAACATCCTACAGATTGATTCTATACATCGTTTGACATGTTTCTACAAACTGTAATGGAATTATTTGACTTTTTACCTGGCCTGCGCGTCATAAATTTGGATTTGTGAACTCAAGGTGCGAACAAAAAGGAGGTATTTGGAAATAAATTATGGACTTTATTGAACAAAACCAACATTTATCGTGGAACTGGGATTCCTGGGAGTGCATTCTGATGAAGATCATCAAAGGTAAGTGAATATTTATAATGCTATTTCTGACTTCTGTTGACTCCACAACATGGCGGATATCTGTATGGCTTGTTTTTGTGTCTGAGCGCCGTACTCAGATTATTGCATGGTGTGCTTTTTTGGTAAAGCTTTTCTGAAATATGACACAGTGTTTGCATTAAGGAGAAGTTGATCTAAAGTTCCATGCATAACACTTGTATTTTCATCA
This sequence comes from Oncorhynchus clarkii lewisi, assembly GCF_045791955.1. Taxonomy (NCBI): domain Eukaryota; kingdom Metazoa; phylum Chordata; class Actinopteri; order Salmoniformes; family Salmonidae; genus Oncorhynchus; species Oncorhynchus clarkii. Next base: position 12,610,474 of record NC_092147.1, on the reverse strand, counting down.
ACATTTATGATAAGTATTTCTGTAAATTGATGTGGCTCTCTGCAAAATCACCGAATGTTTTGGAAGCAAAACATTACTGAACGTAACGCGCCAATGTAAACTGAGATTTTTGGATATAAATATGAACTTTATCGAACAAAACATACATGTATTGTGTAACATGAAGTCCTATGAGTGTCATCTGATGAAGATCATCAAAGGTTAGTGATTCATTTGATCTATTTTTCTGCTTTTTGTGACTCCTCTCTTTGGCTGGAAAATTTTTCTGTGACTAGGTACTGACCTAACATAATCGTTTGGTGTGCTTTCGTCATAAAGCCTTTTTGAAATCGGACACTGTGGTGGGATTGGTGTAAAATGGTGTAAAAATACTTGTTTGTTTGAGGAATTTTAATTATGAGATTTCTGTTGTTTGAATTTGGCGCCCTGCACTTTCACTGGCTGTTTTCATATCGATCCCGTTAGCGGGATCTAAGCCATAAGAAGTTTCAAGAGCGCATCCCCATCGGTTCGGACTGAAACCAGATAAAAGAGGAGATGACAAGAAAGGAGAGGAGGTAATGGGACAAGGACAGGAGAAAGGAGAGGAGGCAATGGGACAAGGACAGGAGAAAGGAGAGGAGGCAATGGGACAAGGACAGTAGAGAGGAGAGAAGGTTATGGGACAAGGACAGTAGAGAGGAGAGAAGGTTATGGGACAAGGGCAGTAGAGAGGAGAGGAGGTTATGGGACAAGGGCAGTAGAGAGGAGAGGAGGTTATGGGACAAGGACAGTAGAGAGGAAAGAAGGTTATGGGACAAGGACAGTAGAGAGGAGAGGAGGCAATGGGACAAGGACAGTATAGAGGAGAGAAGGTTATGGGACAAGGGCAGTAGAGAGGAGAGAAGGTTATGGGACAAGGACAGTAGAGAGGAGAGAAGGTTATGGGACAAGGACAGTAGAGAGGAGAGAAGGTTATGGGACAAGGACAGTAGAGAGGAGAGAAGGTTATGGGACAAGGACAGTAGAGAGGAGAGAAGGTTATGGGACAAGGACAGTAGAGAGGAGAGAAGGTAATGGGACAAGGACAGGAGAAAGGAGAGGAGGCAATGGGACAAGGACAGTAGAGAGGAGAGAAGGTTATGGGACAAGGACAGTAGAAAGGAGAGAAGGTTATGGGACAAGGACAGTAGAGAGGAGAGACGGTTATGGGACAAGGACAGTAGAGAGGAGAGAAGGTTATGGGACAAGGACAGTAGAGAGGAGAGGAGGCAATGGGACAAGGACAGTAGAGAGGAGAGAAGGTTATGGGACAAGGACAGTAGAGAGGAAAGAAGGTTATGGGACAAGGACAGTAGAGAGGAGAGAAGGTTATGGGACAAGGACAGTAGAGAGGAGAGGAGGTAATGGGACAAGGACAGGGACAGTACAGAGAGAAATAATGTCCTTCATCATGTTTATACCGGATGTCTCTCTCTGCTGTCCTGATCAATCAATACCACTACACGTGTACACACACACACACACACACACACACAGTCATCGCTAATATCACGCTCAGATACACAGGAGGAAATACTCCCATTAACCTCAGCTGTCTGCACGTCACACTTTCCACACCATTGATTACTGCTAATGCAATTCTATTGATAGTGCTTTCTCTCTCCCTTCTCTCTCTCTCCCACTATCTTTATATACCTCTCTAACTCTCTCTCTATCCCTCCTATCTCTCTATCCCTCTGCCTCTATCTCTCCCTGCCTCTATTTCTCCCTCTCTATAACTCTATCCCTCCATATCTCTCTCTCGCTCTATCCCTCTCTCTCTCTATCCCTCTATCCCCCTCCCTCCCTCTCTCTCTCTCTCTCGCCCTCTCTCTCTCTCTCGCCCTCTCTCTCCCTCTCTCTATCCCCCCTCTCTCTCTGTCACTCTCTCTCTCTCTCTCTCTCTCTATCCATCTCTAACTCTCTCTCTCTCTCTCTCTCTCTCTCTCACTATCCCTCTCTCTCTCTCTCTCTCTCTCTCGCCCTTTCTCTCTCTCTCTCTCGCCCTTTCTCTCACTCTCTCTATCCCTCTCTCTCTCTCTCTCTCTCTCTCTCTCTCTCTCTATCCGTCTCTCTCTCTCTCGCTATCCCTCTATCCCTCTCTCTCTCTCTCGTCTCCTCTTTTTCTCCTACCCCCTGTACCTTCCTATAGGAATGAAGATGCTATCAACCAGATGGCCGTTCCCCCCTTTCCACACCCTCCTGTTGTCCTCTCCTCCACTGAAGTGAGTCCTATTCACACACACACACACACACACACACACACACACAGACACAGACACAGACACAGACACACACACACACACACACACACACACACACACACACACACACACACACACACACACACAGACACAGACACAGACACAGACACACACACTCTGCTATGACCGAATGGTCATCCAAAAGCTGACGGAGCAGGGCACTGGCCATGACCTTATGCGAAAGCATCTGCTCAGGCCTAAACACAAATGCACCCCCAAAAGCAAGAAAACAATATCTGAAATCGTGGCCCTTGGTCCAAAATGGACCCTTCTTAACCAAAACATGCATGTTTTCTTTGGGGGGGGGCACATATCTGATTAGTGTATTTATCTGGAGAAATCAATAGGAAGGAATGGCAGTGTATTTGACAACTTTCTAGTTTGAATGTGTTGACTCAATGGTGTCATCACCACATTCATCATCACCATCATCATCATTATTGTTATCCCAGACCCCCAAACCAGCTGCAGTAGCATCCCCGGCCCCCACAGAGAAGTCTCAAACCCCAGAGAGCCTGGCCCTCAGCAGGGGACCCCTGGAGGCCTCCATCTCCATCAGCGAGGTAAGAGGCTCCACTCCCCATGTTACCTGTCCTAAGAAAACTGATGGAAACAGGGAGGGACTACTAGGATTTGTCCAATAAGAAACGCTTGTTTTATTTTTCTGTTTTGCTACATTTTGCTACATTTTGCTACATTTTGCATGTACTTTCCTAAATAGGAACCTGATGTTGGATTGAAGTGTTCCGTCTAGCATCTTCTTAATACATTTTCTGCTCAGTGTCTGGCAATTCTGTTGCTCAACCCTGTATTTCTCTCCCACTTTCTCTCTCTCTCTCCCTCTCTGTCTCTCTCTCCCTCTCTCTCTCTCTCTGTCTCTCTCTCTCTCTCTCTCTCTCTGTCTCTTTCTGTCTCTCTCTCCCTCTGTCTCTCTGTCTCTTTCTCTGTCTCTCTCTCCCTCTCTCTCTGTCTCTCTCTCTATCTCTCGCTCACACTCGCGCTCACTCTCACTTTCTCTCTCACACACACACACACACACACACACACACACACACACACACACACACACACACACACACACACACACACACACACACACACACACACAGGTGAAGTCCAGTGTTGGGTCCAGTGGGAGCACAGCTACGGAGCTTGTGTCCAGAGAAGCAACACTCATGATCCTCCGAGAGACTTCGTCAAAGGTCATCTGACTGGAAGCCCATGTGTTACATCCTCTTTGCTCCCTACACATCCCTACCAGCCTGAGAGCCTCTCTCTGTGTCCCGGCAACAAGCCACTGAGTTGTTTACTGACTTGGTTTCTCAGGTCAAAATGAGTTGAGCAACTTCAAACCCCCAACATGAACACCAGGAAGACACTACAAACCCCCAACTTGAACACCAGGCAGACACTACAAACCCCCAACATGAACACCAGGCAGACACTACAAACCCCCAACATGAACACCAGGCAGACACTACAAACCCCCAACATGAACACCAGGCAGACACTACAAACCCCCAACATGAACACCAGGCAGACACTACAAACCCCCAACATGAACACCAGGCAGACACTACAAACCCCCAACAAATGCTTCCCGGGCGATGAACTCAAACCTGTGACCGGTATTCTTCTGACCTAGTGTCAAATCACATTTTATTTGTCACATACACATGGTTAGCAGATGTTAATGCGAGTGTAGCGAAATGCTTGTGTGTGTGTGTGTGTGTGTGTGTGTGTGTGTGTGTGTGTGTGTGTGTGTGTCGTGTGTCGTGTGCGTGTGCGTGTGTTGTGTGTGTTCATGTTTGTACCTCTTGTTTGTACCTCATTTTTGTACCTCATGTTTGTACCTCTTGTTTATGCTCTCTGCAGAAGGCCTCAGAGAACGAGGCCGAGTCTTCTGAGAGTGTGACTGTGCCGGCTGCCGAGACCCCCCTGGGGCAGGTGAGCATCGCATTGGATTTGGGTTACCTGTGTACCTAACGGCACTCCATGTAGTACAATGGAATCCACTCTGTGGAAGGAAGAATGAATCACAACGAGCTCATAGTATTAGACAACTTGTGTTTTAATATGCATTATTCAGTTATTCACAACTATTTTAAAGACAAAGATCTGGATAATATTTATGTTTCTGTTGTGTCTTGCCGTTAGTGTGCGTATGCGCACGCGTGTGTGTGTGTGTGTGTGTGTGCGTGTGTGTGTGTTTGTGTGTGTTTGTGCGTGTGCGTGTGTGTGTGTGTTTGTGAAGCAGCTGACAGAGCCAATCCCACCCTGGGTTGGTATAAAAACCATCTGCCCATGGAGTGCTGTGAACTTCATCCATCAACCATTGGCTGAAATGCCAGTGTGCCCCAGCCCATGTGTGGTCACTGAACCCTGTACAGGGCTATGCTGAGGACGTTCACATCTCCTCCAGAGAGGACCATGCTATCAACGACATGCTCTCTCGCACAGATTACTTTTTGAAAAGGTCTGGAAGTGAAAGACAGTGAATGTGCTGTATAAAAGACAGAGGTAAACGCTGGTACAAGTCTAGAACTGATAAACCCCCAACATTTACACTAACGAATAAACCAATCAGAGTTTACTCTCACGATACATATAGTTATCTTTGACATAAGTTGAATGTTGCTGGTGAGTGGGCGGAGTTGAGGAGCTTGTTAATGAGTATTCAACCAGGCTTGTTATGATTGACGTTTCGCCTCTGCCTGTGGTCATGAATCTAGAAGCTGTGAGAGAGGTGGCCCTAGTAAAGATTCAACATCTGCTTACAAATGTGCCTCTCCCACAGAAGGTTCTGGGGGAAATGAATAACAAAACTGTTCAGGTGGTGAGAAAGTGGCTCTGCTTCAACACACACACCACACGTGACGTTGTCTTCCTGAGCCAAAGAGAGCGACATTTAGGCGTCCCGAATATTGAGTGGATTTACACTGCTGCCAGACAGACTCACCTGTTGAACATGCTCAACAGTGATGATGTGACAGTTAGGGAGGTATCCAGAGCAGTCCTTCCTTCTGGACCCTGGGAGGAGGACGGTTACACTGGCCAGGGACACTGAGGACAACTTCCTGGGCTTCAGGAGGACGGTTACACTGGCCAGGGACACTGAGGACAACTTCCTGGGCTTCAGGAGGACGGTTACACTGGCCAGGGACACTGAGGACAACTTCCTGGGCTTCAGGAGGAAGGCAAATGGAATATTGGACATTCGTGCTGCTGGCTTTGGTGTCTGGTCAGACTGGCCAGACCTCAACAACCTGTGCAACCGGACTGGAGTGGAGCTCAGGTGGACACGGTGGATATGCAAGCTGAGCCAGTGACTGATTCTGATGTAGTTGTGGCAGATCGGTGTTGTTGTGGAGACTTCTGTCACCTATCATGGAACATCTCATCTTACATGCTGGACAACACTCAGATGTAACACTGGACTGGCCTGAGGCTGCAGGGGAAACTCACTGCTCTGGACTGCCTGTTCAGGGGCAGAACGACAGATTTGTACCTTGTCAGCTCGGAGATTTGAACTTGCAACCTTCCGGTTACTAGTCCAACGCTCTAACCACTAGGCTACCCTGCCACCCCAATGTCCTTTATTTTTAAGGTGAGGCTGAAAGTTCTACAAACAAAATATAATGTAGCACTCTGGTACCCTGCAAACCATGACCCATTCTGTATTCCACATGAGTCAAATGTAATGGAGTCCATTATCCATGTTGTGAATGGCTGCTGTTCATACAAGGATTTGTACATTGCTAGACATGGCCACCTTGTCGACCTGATAGCGAGCGAGCGAGTGGATGCATAAACATTCTTGTGTAAGGGGAAGCTGGTTTGATG